>NC_000084.6:50137500-50502500 GCF_000001635.26 Mus musculus | reverse complement strand
CTGAGAAAAAATAAATGTTTATATATTAACAACCTCAGGGTTTGAAAATACTTCTTGGGAAAGACATAACCCATAAAGGAATAGCTTGATAAATTTAATAATAATGGAATCAGTTCTACTTCTGTACTAAAACAATATCACAGGCTTCTGTGCTTAGAAGGATCCTAGCATGAAGTCAAATGTTAAGCCAGAAGTCATTTGCAATCCATTACCTGGCAAGTAATTCATGTCTACAGTGCACAAACAAATACTACAAACTAACAAGAGGCATGATCTGGTGGGTACAAATCGACAGGGCATGTAAACAGCTAAAGGCTAATGAACATATGGAATAATACTTCCTTAGCAAAAAAAAAAAAAAGTTTAGCAATTGGAACTCCTTGTTCTCATTTCCTTGGTATATCCTCTTTTGTATTACATTATCAAATATATTAATATTTGACAATTATGAGTGGTTTTGAGCAAATAGAATACCTAATTTACATTTAGTGGGACTGTAGGTTGATGCTAGTTTGCATCAAAATTCGACGTAGCTTGCAAAATCAGACATACACACATGCATGCATATTTACTCCATGATCACACTCATTCCAACTCTTAGGTTCTTCTGTATAGATTCTCTATAACTGAAAAAAATCCAACAGATATATGTTAAAAACTACGCATAGCATAGTCTTTATAACAACATAGTACAGAAACCGCTATAAAGGCCTATAACTGAATAGAATGAAACATCAAAGCACGTTCAGGTGGTGGAGAGCTATGCAAGGGGTAATGAGAGAGAACTGTGTGAAAGTATGAAGATACACTCTAAAAACATCACAGAGAGTGAAAAATGTAAGATATACATGTATGTTGTGGATAGCCCTGAGGCTAATTATATTTGAGGTTAATTCTGTTCTCCTGTGAGGGGCTGCTAACAAGGAATGAGTCAGCACTCAGGTGATTTCCTGTAACCACCTTAATTTGTAAAATAAAGGAGAGCTGATGATTGGGCAGATAAATGAAAGGTGGATTGGAAGGTGGGGAGAGAGAGAAGAAGAAGAAAATGGAAGAGGGAGAGGATGCAGAGGAGGAAGGAGAAAAAAAAGCAGAGCAGAAACACATGGCCTGGAGAAACCTCAAGTTATAAGGGGTCTCTTATATGGGGAAGATGGTAGTGTAGTGGTAGATCTGCCCAATCTAGGCACACAGCATGGATTCATATTAACTAAATTGTGTTTTCGTTGCCCGGGCTTATTTGGGTTGGAGATTTACCGCAACATATGTCCCTGTTTTTGTAAATAAAAAAAATTAATAACCAAGTCAATAACATATGGTGAGAATAGGTGAGCTCAGTAAATACACAAAGATGTAAGTGGGAGAAGACACTCATCGCCCACCCCAAGCACAAGTACCAGAATCAGGCGTGGGGCTTTCATCACTGAGAGCCCCAATACAGTCAACACATAACCAATGTGTTTTCGTGTTAAATGACCTGAAACAATTATGTCAAACATGTTTACTAAATATGCTGTGAATATATGCCTTTTAACTGTAGTTCACAATTAAAATGGATTTAAATGCATTGAAAACATCATTTTAATTCTCTACAAGGGTTAAGCAATTCATAAAATAAAACAAACCCTAATAATTTTCAAGGTATCCTTCCACAGGCAGTCACCCTAAATAATCAGTGGCTTTTTATTAGGAAAAAAAGTTTTACTTTCCAAATTTTGGGACTTGAATGTGGCTTATGTTGGCTCACTTAACTCTTCCAACAACTTTTGGCAGAAAAGTACAGATCTATTAACTCAGACTATAATATTTAAATGAAAATATGATTATTGTGTGTTGTTTTCTCTGCCACTACAGTTTGCATATTATGAGAGAAGTCAAAGTTTTGAGCTATAATAAAGGAATGCCAAGCATTAACAGACAGAGGTAGATAATGCCTTGCATGGTGATAAACTAATTTCTCCCCATGTGAGGTGTTCTATTAAAGCTATGGATGCTTTATCATTAGTATTCTGCTCAGAGAGAAAAAATAACTACCTCAAATACCTTAGGAATGAAGACAGAGGATGGTCACCAGTGATAGAGAAAGAACAATGGAAAAACTCCATAAGGGTCACTTTCAACAGATAGCATTAGAGTGTTCTCTTGGTTAGTTTTTTGTTTTTTAAATTTTTTATTAGATATTTTCTTCATTTACATTTCAAATGCTATCCCCAAAGCCCCCTATACCCTCCCCCTGCCCTGCTCTCCAACCCACCCACTCCCGCTTCCTGGCTCTGGCATTCTCCTGTACTGGGGCATATGATCTTCCCAAGACCAAGGGCCTCTCTTCCCATTGATGGCCGACTAGGCCATCCTCTGCTACATATGCAGCTAGAGACACAGCTCTGGGGGGTACTGGTTAGTTCATATTGTTGTTCTTCCTATAGGGTTGCGGACCCCTTTAGCTCCTTGGGTAACTTTCTCTAGCTCCTTCATTAGGGGCCCTGGGTTCCATCCAATAGCTCACTGTGAGCATCCACTTCTGGATTTGCCAGGCATTGGCATAGCCTCATAAGAGAGAGAGCTATGTTAGGGTCCTGTCAGCAAAATCTTTCTGGCATATACAATAGTGTCTCTTGGTTAGTTTTTACTGACAACTTGACAAACTGGAGTCATCAACTGAAAAAAAGGGAAACATCAGCTGAAGAATTGCCTCAATCAAATCGGCCTACGGCCATATCTGTGACAGACTGTCTGGATTGGTGACTGATTTGTAAGACTTTGTCTCACTGTGGACAGCACCATGCCTAGGCAGGTTGTCCTGGGTTGTATAAGGAAACCAGCTGAGCATAGGCAGGTGTAAGCCACTAAGAAGCCTCCTCCATGAGCTTTTTCTTCAGTTCCTGCTTGAGCTCCTGCCTTGGCTTCTCTCAGTAATAAATTGTGGCGTAGAAGTAACACCTGCTATTCCCAATTTGGGTTTGGTCAGAGCATTTTATCACAACAACAGGAAACAAACTACAACAGAAATGGTATTGATACATTAATTTGGAGCTCAAAATTATTAAAATCAATTTTCTATAGATTTGTTGAAAATCAGATCATTTTTGTATCCACACAAAATTGTTATGATCTTGCTATTGTCACGTTTGTGGTAGCTATAGAATAAAGCTATTATAATCTCTGTAGGTTTAGACATTTGCTTAATGTAAGACGTGTTCATTTTAGAAGTCAGCAGATTGGATACTTCCCTGTGCGGTAACTTTCTACAGCCATCAAAGAACACAGGGCTACTTTTGGAGTCATGCAATATATACAGTGTTTACCCTGTTATAAAAAATGCACAATTTAATAGTTGTTTTTTTTTTTTTTTTTACACCTGAATCTTTGTCTTTCTTCTCATTTTAGGCTGACAATTTTCTTCTTTTCCTAACTTTGAGTCTGAATTTTTATGCAATAAGAAAAAGATAGGAATGGATCAATTTGTAAGGAATGATCAGAGCTGGAGGCGATGAGTCAGCACATTCCAGTGACTAGGTTGTCTATGATGAGTCAGCACATTCCAGTGATTGACTGGGTTGTCTATGATGAGTCAGCACATTCCAGTGATTGGGTAGTCTATGAAGGCCTAGGCACATATCCCAGTGAAGATCACTGGTGATGGGTCTTTGGTTCCAAAGCATTCTGTGCGGTAGACTGGGGATATTTTGGCTAATGCAAAATATTGGCTTCTCTGTGTGCCCAACTTAGCCTTGTTTCTCTGCCCTCCACAGGTATTGATCAAAAGTCATGTATGTATGAGGTGGGTCTTCATGTATGTGGTGGCATATATGCAGAATTCAAGCATTAGGGAGATTGAGGCAGGAGAATAAGAGTTCTAGTCCTGTTGGGGCTACACCAGGAGATTATACCTCTAGTCCACAATGAAACAGAATAAAAACAATCTTCTAAAACCCAGGACAGCTCTTAATGTACACAATATATAGTAACCCCCTATGTTAATCTGTTCTATATTAATTGGTATTTATGAATTTGTGGCTTTGCATGTTTCTCTGCATGGAAAAAAAGCTCAAAATTCTTCTAGATTAATTTATACACCTGATATCCTCCTGCAGCAGAGATAATAAAAAGCTCAGAATTTTGAAATGCAGAGAAAATAATTGTAATATCCAGCCTCTTAAAGAAGCTATGAGGGTCAGCAGAAAGAATGGAAATATGCACTCTCTGGGGTGGCGGTGGGAGGTGGGGGGACCCCTCTTAAAGTACGAGAGACCTGGGATGTGAGAGACTCTCAGGACTCAAAGGGAGGGACCTTAGATGATGCCCAATAGTAGAGAGAGGGAACTTGTAAAGTCTACCTCCAGTAGAAAGACAGGGCATGTTGTGGAGGGATGGCATTACTGCCATCCCACAGTCAAAAACTCTGACCCAGAATTGTTCCTGTCTAAAAGAACTGCAGGGAAATAAATGGAGAAGGGACTAAGGGAAAGAAGATCCAGGGACAGGCCCAAATTAGGATCCATCTCAAGGGGAGACTCCAAGGCCTGACACTATTACTGATGCTATGGTGTGCTTACAGAAGGAGATTAGCATGGCTGTCCTCCACCCAACCATTGGACTTAAGTTGGGGACTTCTGTGGTTGAATTAGGGAAAGGCTGGAAGAAGCTGAGGAGGAGGGCAGCCCTATGGGAAGATCAGAAGTCTCAACTAACCTGGACCCCCGAGATCTCTTAGATACTGAGCCACTAACAGGCAGCATACAGGAGGTGGTCTGAAACGCATGACAGATATACAGCATAGGACTGCCTGGCCTGGCCACAGTGAGAGAAGAAGCACCTAACCCTCAAGAGGCTTAAGGTCCCAGGGACTGGGGGGCGCGGGGGAGCATCCTCTTGGAGACAGAGGGGAGGAGGAATGGAATGAGGAACTGTGGGACACTGTGGGACAGTGGACAGGATGGTAGACTGTAAAAAAAAAAAAAAAGGACCACTCTACTAGCTGTTTTAGGTAAATGTAGAAAAATACTTTACACAAAGCAGATAAAATGAAAGTTCTTTACTAAGCAAATAACAACTTTACTGGGAGACTTATTTCCTTTTGTTTTATTTTTTAGGTTGCTTTAATCTTCTAAGGCCAATTAGAGCCTTTCCCTATCAATTAGAAATGAAAACAGTCAGGGGTAGGGTATAGAAAGAAAAGAAAAGAAAAGGAAAGGAAAGGAAAGGAAAGGAAAGGAAAGGAAAGGAAAGGAAAGGGAAGGAAAGGAAAGGAAAGGAAAGAAAAGAGAAACCCATAAAATGTATTTTCTCCTTTTGTGGTTAAAGTGTTGAACAAACACACAGATATCTCAATAGACTGTGTTTCGGTTTTCAGTATGAGGAAGTTTAGAATCCCGTTTGTAACCTCAGGCTCTGTCTAGAGACATCAATAAAATTTAATAAAAAAGCAAGAGCATATTCTAAGAAATTGGAGCACATGAGGGCATTGTGGCTTAAGAAATTACAGAAAATTGGGTTGAGCATTCATTTCTGCTTTTTCAACTGGCGTCTTCGGGAATGTCCATATTCATTGTTCATTTTTCCCCTAGAATAATTATTTTTTAAATAATATTTGTAGAATAAATTCTTTGTGAGATAAAGTTCTATAAAATCTTACCATTGACTGAATTGAAATATAGTTGAAAATTTGTGAAGATCGTCATTGAGAAAACGGTCTTTTGCATAGTGGTAGGCCTTTAGTTGACACTGATGTCTACTACTGTCCTAGCAATGGTAACAGATTGTATGACAGTTGCCTCCTCATTATTTCTTTTATAAGCAAATTTTATTTAAGATTTATTTATTTATTTATTTATTCATTCATTCATTTATATGTATGAATGTTTTGTGTGCACATATTCATGTGCACTATGTTCATACTTGGTGCCTGTTGAAGATTTTGAATACTCTGGAACTGGAGTTATGAATGATTGTGAGCCACCATGTCAGTGTGGGGAAACTAAGCCTGGATCCTCAAGAGCAACAGGAACTCTTAACTGCTAATCCACCTCTCTAGCCCCAGCTCTGATTTCAATGGAAATGAAAAGGAATCCGTCTAAGAACTTGGATGTTTTGTCTCTTTTTGTATAATGGGAGTGATAAAAGCACAAGTCTCTATTTTGAAATTCTGAAAAACTACCGATATAGTGTTGGCCTTGACTGAAATATGTGTTTGACACTCATGTATCTCCCTTTACTTCCTGGAACACGTGACAGAAGATGGCAGAGAAGGCAATGCTGTGACCCTGAAGGAGAAAATCACATACCAAGAGAGGCTGAGAGGACAGATAGAAGAAGTCCAGGGTGCTGATGGCATCTGTGGACAGCTGTGTCAGTTTTGGACTATCAACATCAGAGCTAAATCTCCAAATGCCTATCAAGTTTGTTCTAGTTTCCTACGTGTGGCCTAACACATTTCTCAGCTAGGAACCATATCAACCTTGACTTTGTAGGGGATGGAGACAAATTTTTGTGGCATATAAACTTATTTACCAATTTTCACCAAAAAAAAAAAACCTTCGTAGTTAATTTCTTGATGATACTTATGAACACAGTGTGTCATGAAGGTGAGCTAGCACTTATTGTCATTCTCCTCCAGTGTTCTTCATCACTGGCCCACAAGTGAGGAAGGAACAGAAGAGGGAAGATGGGTTGACTGGCTTTGAGTAAGATAGAAGGACCTCTGGAGACAGCTCCAGTGAGACAGTTCTACTAGATTGTTTCACGGAATAGGGTATACAAGCGCTCTTAGGGGTACAGAAGGAAAAGGCTGATTGGTCATAACCCGACACAATTATCATTTGGGTGGGAACAAGTGAGGACTTGTGTGTGGAGTCATGTAGCACTTGCAGAGAGCTCTGCAGAGGGTAATCCTCCAGACAAAGTCAGGTATCTGTGCTCAGAGACATTCTCCAACCAAGGCCTTCTCACAAGACTGTGGCAACAAAATGGCTTCATAAACTTTTATATATATTTATTTTATTTTATCTGTATGGGTTTTAGCCTACATGTATGTATGTCTACTCCTCGAGCCTAGTGCACACAGAGGTCAGGATGGGTATTTTATCTCGTGGAACTAAAGTTGCAAACAATTGTGAGGTATCATGTGAGTTGTGGGGACCAGACCCAGGTCACCTACAAAAGCAACAAATGTGCTTCACTGCAGAGCCATCTCTCCAGCACCCATGAGCAAAAGAATTTGTCCTATCCCTAAAAGTGATGTTTTAGAACCTGAGAATTAAATGAAACAACTGTGGCATCTCTTTAACTACGCCCTTTTGTTGAAGATGTAGTGATGAACCTGCTCTGATTGTATTTGTAAATACGAATAATGACTTCTTTGATAGCATGTACCTAATTAGCTAGCAAACTTATTACTTTTCACTCTGCATCTGTCCTGTTCAAACTGCTTTAAAAATTGTTTCCCTTCTTTAATATTGACTTTCATTTCTTTTTCTTCTCAATAATGAGTTTAGCTTCGAAAATATTTCACTAATCACGCCAGATCTGCAATCAGTTGTTTTGTTTTGTTTTTATTTTTTTATTTTTTCCCCCATAACAGATGTCTTACTGCAGAGGGTTCTGAGACTGACAGAGAGGCTTTGAAAATCCCAGCGTCGTTTTCCTTCTAGATAAAGTCATTCTCTGTTCCTTTACATGGGAGCCTTTGCCTTTCTTCTTTTTCCTGTGTAACTTGGAAGCTTATCAGCTCTATGTAGACTTGCAGTGAACCAGTGTGGGTAGTTCTCCCTCGACTCTGCTGAGCTGCTCTTGAGAAATGGACATCTATAGCACACAAGAGGCTGCACAACAAAAGGAACTCATTAGCTTGTTGGGACTCTAGGATCTTCATCTCCATCCCTTCTAAATGGTATCAAACACCTTACCACAGTATAAAGCCCTGTCTGTATAGGATGCATCCCTGCTTTATGCAGTAGAAAAGGAGAAAATATGCACAATCTGGTTTGGTGTGTAAGGGTTTTTTTTTTTTTCTTTGCACTTAAATTCTGCATCTGAAGGTGGAGGCGTGAAGTAGCAGCCAAGAATTTCCATAAGTGATGTCTGCCTCCCACTTCTTCTGAGTTCTTGCTTATTTACTTCATCTTTCATCTTCTCCTTGATTACACTGCAGTCTGCTGCAGGAGATAATTAGTGCCGAGTGTTTATGGGAGTGTGTAGTTTTTCCTTACAGCTTTATGCCCATTTGCTAGTCAACCAAAAGGGTGAAGTATAAGCATTGCTGTGTCCCTGTGATGGGTTCTAATTTCTGGAAATGTCCACCTCCTCGCCCTGACTCATATGTCCCTCTTTCCACTGCCCTCCTGGGTGGACTCACTAAGGATATTTTGGGGACTGTTGCTTTTTTGAATCTGACCCTGGGTTCACTCTCTAACATGCACTAAACAAAAGTTGGTCTGACTTGGACTTTACCAAGCCAAGCCATGTTGACCTTTTTTTTTTTTTTTTTAAATTACTGTTCATATCTTTTACATCTTTCATCATCTTCTATAATTGTGTGGTATACAGTTGCAGCACTTTTATTTACTGTTTTTAAAAACCTATCATTTAGTTTTATTGGTGGAAGTTCATCACCTAAAAAATTAAAGCCTAGAAGATATCACTTTCGAGATAACTAAGTATTCACAAGACAACTGTCTTTTTTGTTTTGTTTGTTTGTTTGTTTTTGTTTTTGTTTTTCAAGACAGGGTTTCTCTGTGTAGCCCTGGCTGTCCTGGAACTCACTCTATAGACCGGGCTGGCCTTGAACTCAGAAATCTGCCTGCCTCTGCCTCCCAGGTGCTGAAATTAAAGGCATGCACCATGCGCCACCACACAGGGCACAAGACAGCTGTTAATGGACAAATGTGTGTTAAAAGTAAAAGCATATTAATTTTTCAATGTTTTCTTCCTATTGCATTTTATTCATTTTTTAAATTTATGTTTCTTCCCTGAAGGCTATGCCCTGTATTAATTGTGTCACAGCATACTTACATAGTACCTGAATTCATTCCCTTGGGTGAAAAATTAGAAACATGGTGTTCAAACATTTCTTTCTCCTTTGCTCTCCTGTCTTATGTTGCAGGATATGAATCCACATATTCACTATGAATATAGCATTCAGTTGTTCTTTCTTCTTTACAGTTTCTCTAAATACAGCACCTGCAGTTAGGAAAAGGGGAATTAATAAGTAGAAAGCTCATCACAAAGAAAATATTCCAAAATTAACTAAGACTGGCAATATTGCCAACTCTCCCTATGACTCTTCTTAGCCACATTAACTCCTTTGTTACTAGGAGACTCTTATAGTGTGTGGAAGTCAATGCCTCCCTTTCCTCAGCATGGAAAACTTACACTGACTCTACCAAACTCAAGTGGCAAACGGCAATTTGGCTAAGACTTCCAGAGCAATGCCACTGCTAACGTAGTATGATTTAATTTCACAGAACATGCAGGACCCTAAAAATAACAAGGCCTCAAGTGCACATGTACATACAATATACACATATCAAAATTGAACATATATGAATAAAACAAAATGTGTGTGTATATCTATGGTATACATATCTATCTGAGAAGAACGCACAGCTTCCTAGAAGGAAACAAGAATCTCATTCATGATTGTGAAACTGACAATTTTCATTTTGAGAAAGTTTTCTTTGTATTACATGCATTCTGTATTTGCTCTATGAATGGTAGAAGATGATGGTTTCAGTTTATCTTGTTCTACTTTAAACAAATTTAAGCTAATAACAATTTGCAGCTAATCCAGTAACGGGTTAGTCTCAATGGGAGTGGAACCTGGGAATTACCACAAAGGGATAACATAATGGTTAAATGAAATTTGCATGAAATTCAGTGGAGTTGCTAAGTGCATGATAGCTAATGTTTCCAAAGTTGATGCTAAAGGCTTTTTAAAACTATTGTTTCTCTGTGATACTAGGGTGTGTGTGTGTGTGTGTGTGTGTGTGTGTGTGTGTTGAAACAATGTGCAGCAGGGAAAACTATTCAGAAACTATGTAGCCATTTGATAAATGCTAAGAAAACACAGCAGAGACACAAAGAGGTTCTATTTCATGGAATGGGAAATTTAGGGTAAACAAGTATGCAGAAGATAAATGCTGAACCCTGAGAGTGTATTGTCTGCTGGAAAGATCTGTTTCTGGTTGTGGTGTGGCTCAGCTCTTAGTACACACCTTTAATCCCTAACAAAGTCAAGTTAGTTTAAAGAAGGAAGCACCCATGTTTATAAGTGATGTCTAATTGAGTGGCGGACAAAGTGACAAATCAAAGAGGGATTTAACAGAATAGGATATGCCCGTCTCTTAAAAGAATGGAGAGGAAAGAGAGGTGACTTAAGAGAGCGGCACAGAGAAGGAGGCAGAATTCCTGGGACAGTTTTACAGAAACAGGTTAAAGAGAGAGCAACTGAGACACAGGTAAAGACAGAGTGAGTCAGAGAATGAGAAGGAGATAGAAACTTTAAACAGATTGCCAGAGTTAGTTTGAGGCCATGTAGAGCAATTCAGTCAGAGGCCAAGAGAGAAGCCAAGTTGAATCAGTCACTTGGAGAAGAGTTTGAGCCAGAACAGCTGAGTTGAACCAGCCAGCCAGAGCTCAGGAAGAACTAGAAAGGGTAATATTATTCAGCAGTAAAGATCAGAAGCAGAAAAAAAAATCTAGGCCTAGAGTAGATTATATGGAGGCTAGAAGTTTCTAGGACTAGGCCTATTAGCAGACTAAGGCAGTAAGCCTCAGAGATGGTAATTGTTTCTGGTGAATAAAAGTTACTGTTACACTGGAGTAAGGGAATAAATTTATAACAGTTGAGCATAAAAGTTACCTCTGAATGTTAAGGAAGTTTAGGCAAATATATAAACATGAGCTATGACTTTATACCTAAATCATAAATGATACAGGAATTTGGGCATGTCTTTGGTGCCTTGCTTGGAAAACTAGGGCCCTAGAAACTTTATGGCCACCAAAGTCACCAATAAATTTAAAGAATAAAATTTATGGACCACAGAAGGCAAGTTTTCAAGAGCATCTTATCATGAATTCATAGGTGGGAGATGACGGAGAGCCTTGCCTTTTGATTTAAGCATGAAGATTAGATTAGCCACATGATAGACAAACAACATGACAGGGAGGAGATGAGAAAAAGAGTATATATATTAAAGCCCAAAGTATCATAGAAAGCATAAATCTTTCTGCTTTCTGAGTCCAGACTCAGGCTCACAGACTCAACAAAGCCTGATAGTGGCCCTGGAGAGACTGCCCTTAGAACCCAGAGTTCTGAGAAGGAAGAATACATTATCTCATGAAAGAACAAATTATTCTTTCCATCCCTTTATCGTGGCTTAATGTAAACTCATCTTCATCAAAGATGGTCTCATGGCCATTAACCTACCCAACTGGATTAATTCTTAAGGGATGACACAATTGTACATTTTCACCTCGAAGAAGATGCCATTCATTTTTGGCTAGAAGGAAGCAACTTTCCTTAATGGAACTTCAATGCCACTATAATGTCAGGAATGACACTAATGGACCACAAAAGACAAACTCTCCTCTTTCTATACAACCTATCAGCCTTTACCTTAAGGGGAATTACATAAGTAAGATGACATATCTCTAGTTTGTTAGGGACCATTCCAGTATTGGACCTACAATTGCTTATATTAAGATTTCACTCTCAATACAATTCACACTTGGAAAACAAATTATGTTATCATCCACTGTGATAGCAGAAAAAGATACTTAAACATTAGAACTGATTCAGGTTTAATGAGGCTTGAAACCTATTATCTCAGAGGGCTTCTTTAAGAAACAATACATAATCACATATACAAAATTAAGTAGAAAGAACATTTATTTAGAGTGGAAAAAAATTTAAAAACTAAATCTATGTTGCCAAATAACAATCCTACGGGCTTTAGTAACCCTATATTTTGTCAAACATTTGTTGGCTACATCTCTGGGACCATTTTTTTCTTTTTTTTTTTAACATTTCAAGTTTTTATTAGATATTTTCTTCATTTACATTTCAAATGCTATCCTGAAAGTCCCCTATACCCTCCTCCCACACTGATCCTCAACCCACCCACTCCTGCTTCCTGGCCCTGGCATTCCCCTGTACTGGGGCATATGATCTTCGCAAGACCAAGGGCCTCTCCTCCCATTGATTAATAACTAGGCCATCCTCTGCTACATATGCAACTGGAGACACAGCTCTGGGGGGTACTGGTTAGTTGATATTGTTGATCCTCCTATAGGGTTGTCGACACCTTTAGCTCCTTGTGTATTTTCTCTAGCTCCTTCTTTAGGGGCCCTGTGTTCCATCCAATAGATGACTGTGAGCATCCACTTCTGGATTTGCCAGGCACTGGCATAGCCTCACAAGAGACAGCTATATCAGGGTCCTGTCAACAAAATCTTACTGGCATATGCAATAGTGTCTGGGTTTGGTGGTTGTATATGGGATGGATCCCCGGGTAGGGCAGTCTCTGCATGGTTCTTTCTTCCATCTCAGCTCCCAACTTTGACTCTGTAACTCCATCCATGGGTATTTTGTTCCCCATTCTAAGAAGGAATGAAGTATTCACACTGGTCTTCCTTCTTCTTGAGTTTCATGTGTTTTGCAAATTGTATCTTGGGTAGTCTAAGTTTCTGGGTTAATATCCACTTATCAGTGAGTTCATATCATGTGTGTTCTTTTGTGATTGGGTTACCTCACTCAGGATGATATCCTCCAGATCCATCCATTTGCCTAAGAATTTCATGAATTCATTGTTTTTAATTGCTGAGTAGTACTCCATTGTGTAAATGTACCACATTTTCTGTGTCCATTCCTCTGTTGAGGGACATCTGGGTTCTGTTCAGCTTTTGGCTATTATAAATAAGGCTGCTATGATCATAGTGGAGCATGTGTCCTTATTACAAGTTGGAACATCTTCTAGGTATATGCACAAGAGAGGAAGGAATTGCTGGATCTTCCAGTAGTACTATGTCCAATTTTCTGAGGAACTGCCAGACTGATTTCCAGAGTGGTTGCACCAGCTTGCAATCTCACCAACAATGGAGGAGTGTTCCTCTTTCTCCACATCCTCACCAGCATCTGCTGTCACCTGAATTGTTGATCGTAGCAATTCTGACTGATGTGAGGTGGAATCAAAGGGTTGTTTTGATTTCCGTTTCCCTGATGCTTAAGGATTTTGAACATTTTTTCAGGTGTTTCTCAGCCATTCGGTATTCCTCAGTTGAGAATTCTTTGTTTAGTTCTGTACCCCATTTTTAATAGGGTTATTTGATTTTTCTGGAGTCCATCTTCTTGAGTTCTTTATATATATTGGATATTAGTGGGACCATTTTCTTAACTATATATAGAAGAGTTGATTGAACTTTTGGTGGTGGTAGTAGTAGTAGTAGTAGTAGTAGTAGTAGTAGTAGTAGTAGTAGTAGTTTCCACAAATTTCTCAAAGTATCACAAATTGACAAATTGATTCTGATGCCAAGCATAGTTTTAAGTGTCAAGTAGAGAGGGGGGAAAGAGGGAGGAGGAGGAGGAGGAGGAGGAGGAGGAAGAGGAGGAGGAGGAGGAGGAGGAAGAGGAGGAGGAGGAGGAGGAAGAGGAGGAGGAGGAGGAGGAGGAGAAACTGTCAAGTGTTTAACATTTTAGGGAATTTATATTTCGCATTTAATTGGCTATATTAAGCTTCTTAAGGTACAAGCAATCTCAGTAGACATTTATCAGGAGTGCATGTAAAGCAATTAAGATGACTATTTAAATCAGAATTTTTTAGCTCCTTGGAATGAAAGGACACATCAACAACACAAGGGCAATGTCTGCTTTCTATGTATTTTTCTTTTTTTTCCCCCTTTTATTGAAAATATATTCCTTTCTTATAAATACATCCTGATGACAGTTTCTCCTCCCTCCACCCCAGTTGTTCCCCCTCTTCTCTGGATCCACTCCTTTTCTGTTTCTCATTAGAAGAGAACACGTTTCTAAGAGATAACAACCAAACATGACAAGATAAAATATGATCAGATAAAGCAAAAACACCACATGGAAGGTGGACAAAGAAACCCAACAGGAAAAAATAAGCCCCAAGAGCAGGCACAAGAATCAGAAAACCACTCCTTCACACTCTTATGTGTGTTAGGAGCCTCTTAAAAGTAATACACCAATAACCATAATATATATATGCAGAGGACCTGGTTTAGACCCTTGTATGTCCTATGTTTGCTGCTTCAGTCTCTGTGCGCTCACATGTGCCTTCCTTAGTTGATTCAGGAGGCCTTGTTCTCCTGGTGTCCTCTATTTCTTCTGGCTCTTACTCTTTTTCTGCTTCCTCTTCCTCAGGGTTCCCTGAACTCTGAGAGGAGGGATTTAATGGAGAATACTATTTAGTTCAGTGTGATCCAAGAACTCTGACTGTGATGTCTAGCTGTGGATCTCTACATCTGCTTCTGTATGCTGCAGGAGAAAACTTCTCTAATGATGACTAAATAAGGTGTCTATGAGTATAGAAAGCTATCATTAGAAGTCATTTTATTGATCAGTTTTTTAAAGTCGGTGGTGTTTGGTTTTACTCTAGGTCTCTCTCTGAGCTATATCCTCTCTTGTTCTTGGTCCCCAAAGTATGGGTTTCTTCTCATGGAGTGGGCTTTAAGTCAAGTCAAACATTGGTTGACTACTTGCAAAAGTTCTGTGCCATTAGTACTCTAGTATTTCTTACAGAGAGACATTGTACATCAGAGGTTTTGTGACTGGGTCTGTGTTTATGGTCCTCCTTCGGTAACCTGAAGAGAACCTTCCCACACCAAAAACACTAGAATGTAGATAAAGGCTCTGTGTAGGCACCAGCTCAACTTTATCAATGAGTTGTGTGAGTGTTGTCCTTAGCAAGCAGGCCCTACTATCAGTTTGCTAGAGCAACCCATTGCCATGGCAACCGCCTGGGTTGTTTAAGGATTTCATGGGACCTTCCCTTGGCTAACAACTAAATACACCACAGTGCCACTACTGGAAGATCCATCTGGCCACAAGAGATGGGCAGTTAGCACTCTGTGCCCCCTCTTATTAAGAGACCTCATTAGGATCACCTTCATATATCTTAGAAAGTTTCCATATGACCCATTAATTACCAGCCATCTCTCCCGACATTCCCTCTCTCATCCTATTTTTTCTCCCCCTCCCTACCTGATCCTCAAGTTTCCATTCCCACCTGTCCCCAGCCCATCCATAAAATCTATTTAATTTTTCCTCCCAAGGAGATCCATAAGTCCTTGATATTTGCTCTCTCTATACCTAACCTCCCTGCATCTATGGATTGTACATTGGTAAACATTTATTTAATGGCCAATATTCACATATAAGTAAATAAATAGATATCATGTTTATCTTTCTGGTTCTGAGTTACCTCACTCAGGATTATTTCTTCTAGTTCCATTCATTTGCCTGCAAATTTCATAATGTCATTCTTTAACAGCTGAGTAATATTTTATTGTATGAGTTTTCTTTTTCTGATTTTTGGTTGAGGGACATTGGGATTTTTAGTTTGTAGCTATTGTGAATAGAGCAGCAATTAATATGGATGAGCAAGTGCCCTTGTTATAGGGTGAAGCATCCTTTGAGTATATACTAAGAGTGGTGTAGCTGAGCCTTGAGGTAGATCAATTCCCAGCTTCCTGAAGAACCATTATAAAATTTCTATAGTAGCTGAATAAGTTTTTACTCGCACCAGCAATAGATAAGTGTTCCCCTAAGTCCACATCCTCAACAGCATGAGCTGTCTGGCATCTGTGTATTGACCTTGTTGGCTGCATTAAGTTCAAATATTCCTTGCATTGAGAACAAAGATTAGCCACTATATTTCTCATGTTTTATTTACACTGGCATTGAGTTTTGTTGTCTTGTTAATGTCAGTACTTTATATCAAACTGATATTATATGAACAAGAAATTTAAATATTTTTCTCATCTGTATCTCTCCACCAACTGAGCTATCAAATAACTTCAAGACTATGTTACATGCATGTTACATGTATCTCTCTTCGGGCCTGACTACTTAAATTATACTTATTACTGTCTTATCTACAACACTTGGGTTGGAACAAGTAAATGGCTATCATACACACCACAATAGGACCGTGGAAAAAAGATCATTCAACTTCATACAGATAGCTTACTGTTTATAGGACTTCTGATATGTTGTGATCTACAATAAACAAAAATTCTAAACTGTCAATGAAAATGAAGTGAAGTATTCTAATGATTACAGTGTTGTGAAGACTGCTCCTGGCAGGCAGAAACCTCTACTCTAATAGAACATCAATGATAACAGCATCCTCTGCTAACAGCTTTGCCTGTCTCATCCTTAGACATGCCATTGGAATGCCAGTCATGGCATCTACCTTTCAAATGCTGTTTCTTTCCCATTACCCTCATTTTTCCAACCACGACCATGTTGTGATCCTGTCTAGAAGATTCTAGCAATAGGTATACTGATCCTGTAAGTCTTTCATTCTTTCCACCTCCAGGATGCCTCTGAGGCTTAGGTACAGGGGTTGACTTGTGTATGTCAACTGAGTCTGGGCTCCCTACAGTCACTTCTTATCTGCATTTTGACTAATTGTGGATCCCTGTAATAGGCTGTGGCTATAAAAAGAAGCTTCTGCAGTGAGGGGTGAGAGCTACATTTACCTATCAGCATGAGAATAATTATTTATAATAGAGTTTAAAATTATATTGGCTTAGGAAAATGGCAGTAATAGATTCTATTCTAAGGTCTAGGACCTCTCTACCAGAAGTACTTGTCTAGGTTTGTGGTACCACACATGAATACTCCTCCTCCTACTCCTCCTCCTCCTCCTCCTCCTCCTCCTCCTCCTCCTCCTCCTCCTCCTCTTCTTTTGCTTTTTTATTGGATATTTTCTTCATTTACATTTCAAATGCTATCCCAAAATTCCCCTATACCACCCACCCTGCTCCCCTACCCACCCACTCCCACTTCTTGGCCCTGGCTTTCCCCTGTATTGGGATATATAAAGTTTGCTAGACCAAGGGTCCTCTATTCCCATTGATGGCCGACTAGGTCCTCTTCTGCTACCTATGCAGCTAGAGACACGAGTTCTGGGGGTTCTGATTAGTTCATATTGTTCTTCCACCTATAGGGTTGCAGACCCCTTAAGCTCTTGGGTACTTTCACTAGCTCCTACTTTGGGGGCCATGACTGTGAGCATCCACTTCTGTATTTGCCAGACACTGGCATAGCCTCACACAAGACAGCTATATCAGGGTTCTTTCAGCAAAATCTTGCTGGCATATGCAATAGTGTCTGGTGGCTGATTATGGGATGCATCCCTAGGTGGGGCAGTCCCTGGATGGTCCATCCTTTCATCTTAGCTCTAAACTTTGTCTCTGCAACTCCTTCCATGGATATTTTATTCCCTGTTCTAGGGAGGAATGAAGTATCCACGAGTTGGTCTTCCTTCTTGATTTTCTTTTGTTTTGCAAGTTGTATCTTGCGTACTCTAGGTTTCTGGGCTAATATCCACTTATAAGTGAGTGCATTTCAAGTGACTTCTTTTATGATTGGTTTACCTCACTCAGGATGATATCCTCCAGATACAACCATTTGCCCAAGAATTTCATAAATTCATTGTTTTTTTTTAATTTTTTTATTAGGTATTTTCCTCATTTACATTTCCAATGCTATCCCAAAAGTCCCCCATACCCAACCCCCCCACTCCCCTACCCACCCACTCCCCCTTTTTGGCCCTGGCGTTCCCCTGTACTGGGGCATACAAAGTTTGCGTGTCCAATGGGCCTCTCTTTCCAGTGTTGGCCGACTAGGCCATCTTTTGATACATATGCAGCTAGAGACAAGAGCTCCCGGGTACTGGTTGGTTCATAATGTTGTTCCACCTATAGGGTTGCAGTTCCCTTTAGTTCCTTGGGTGCTTTCTCTAGCTCCTCCATTGGGGGCCCTGTGATCCATTCAATAGCTGACTGTGAGTATCCACTTCTGTGTTTGCTAGGC
Source organism: Mus musculus (assembly GCF_000001635.26). Classification (NCBI taxonomy): domain Eukaryota; kingdom Metazoa; phylum Chordata; class Mammalia; order Rodentia; family Muridae; genus Mus; species Mus musculus. Next base: position 50,484,439 of record NC_000084.6, on the reverse strand, counting down.
CCTGGCATAGTCTCACAAGAGACAGCTATATCTGGGTCCTTTCAGCAAAATCTTGCTAGTGTATGCAATGGTGTCAGCTCTTAGAAGCTGATTATGGGTTGGATCCCTGGATATGGCAATCACTAGATGGTTCATCCTTTCATCAAAGCTCCAAATTTTGTCTCTAGCTCCATTGTGTGAATGTACCACATTTTCTGTGTCCATTCCTCTGTTGAGGGACATCTGGGTTCTTTCCAGCTTCTGGCTATTATAAATAGAGCTGCTATGAACATAGCGGAGCATGTGTCCTTATTACCAGTTGTAACATCTTCTGGGTATATGCCCAGGAGAGGTATTGCTGGATCTACCGGTAGTACTATGTCCAGTTTTCTGAGGAACCGCCAGACTGATTCCAGAGTGGTTGTACCAGCTTGCAATCCCACCAGCAATGGAGGAGTGTTCCTCTTTCTCCACATTCTCACCAGTTTCTGCTATCACCTGAATTTTTGATCCTAGCAATTCTAACTGGTGTGAGGTGGAATCTCAGGGTTGTTTTGATTTGCATTTCCCTGATGATTAAGGATTAAGTCAGCAAGGAGGTGGAACACCCTTCTTCTAATCAGGCCTTAAATCTAACAAGTCAGCTGTTGGTTATCTCCAAGATAAGAGTGTCACATTTGTAATATTTGGTATATCTTGCCAGGCCAGTCATTGTGGTTCCTAGGCCTTACAGTGAATAAGTCTATTGATTCATTTGCACAACTCTTTCCCATTGTAGGAGGGGTCATTACCAGGGACATGCTTTAAGGTAAATTCCAACTCAATGCCTCCAGGCGTTATGTCCAAAGTGTTTGGTATCTTCAGCCATGAGGTCACAGCCTCAAATTCTGGGAGGGAACCAAGGGCAGAAACAATCTTTGGGAATCTCTAAGACAATCGCTCCTAACCAAATAACAATTCAAAGCAGGGTTTGCCTTGCTTGGCTCTCGGTTTTGTTTGGTTTGGTTTGGTTTGGTTTGGTTTGGTTTGGTTTTGTTCTCATTATAGCCCTTGTTTTTATTCATTTTTATGATGCTAAGAACATCCCAAGGGCCTCACCACCAAACTACCTCTCAAATCCAAGCTTAGTTTTTCATTGTTTTGCTTTTAATTTGAGTCAAAAAAGTTTTCAATCATAGAAGACATTTTCAGAATAAGAGTTCAGAATGCAGAACCTAACTTTTCACAATTTTAAAGGACAAGATTGATTTTAAGACTCAATTGTCTCTGACAATAATGTATCTGTGACTATTTCTAAACACATTAGGAATGATTGAGTAAAACCTGGCTACAGACTGCAGTTCAGCAATAGAAATCACATTCTGCATTCTTTGTGTTTAATAAGTCATCAGTCAAAAGTGATACCAATGGCAATCGCTTTCCCTTTCCATTAAAAAAATAACCAGAAGTTATTTTCTGTGTACTATTATTGCAACCACCTAGAAAACAGTTTTGAATATTGTTGCTTTTATATTGCTAATTAAAATAAACTCTCATAAAGCAAATATATACAAGATTTGAAAAAACAAGCAATAGCTTAAAAGCTCACCATTATTACATGTGCAACAAACACATTAAACGTTTCTTATCTTCAGAAATGCAATAAATAGTTTAAAAGCCCACCATTATTACATGTGCAACAAACACATTAAATGTTTCTCATTTTCCCATACACCCAAGTCTTTCTAAAATATGATTAGCTTTCATTCTTTAAGTAGAGTTGAATTGTAAAATACTCATCATGTTCTAATATAAAGCTCTCCAACATATTTTTCCATTTATGTTATTCCTACAAACTAAAAATTAATCAATGTTCATGCATATTTTAATATATCAACCCCTAAAATTGTATTAATTAGAATATATTAGCATTTCATCTAATACTAGGCCAAAAGTCAAACAACTATAAGTAGAATGCTGTTTGAAGAATCATTTCCAATAGAAAAGGGGGCAAATAAGCCACCGCATCTGATTAGTCTTTCACAAACTAAACCCTCCCATGGAATAAGCAACTGAGCAAAGAAGCAATTTTACCAGTCTGGGGCAAGTGCTCATTACAGTGCCGGCAAAGCATTGTTAACACTGGACTGAGAGCCCTTCTAACTTACATCATACATTGAGTTATCTTGCTCATTCCTTTAAATAGAGTCTTCATATATACATAATACATTGTTAACACCGGACTGAAAGCCCTTCTAACTTACATCATACATTGAGTTATCTTGCTCATTCCTTTAGATAGAGTCTTCATACATAATAAATTCTTATTGGATTATTTTGCCAAGGATTACATTTGCAACACCAATCTACATAAGCAGACTTTATTCATGTCACTGTCATTTCTAAATAGCATTGTGTTGAAACCATGTCAAACTATAGCCCTCTGCACACTTCTCCCAGTAGATATTTGAGCCAATTCTATTTGTGATTATTATGAACTCTACAGGAGCGAACATTTAGCAAGTTCTTTGGTGAATGTATAGCCACATTCCTGTTGGGATAAAAAGGTTTAGCTAATAATGCAGGATCATTTTCCAAAGGAATCATTAATTTATTAATTTATATGTCCTGCCAAGAGTACATGTGACTTTTGATTATTCTCTTTTCTATCCACATATAGTCTCTCTCATTTTCTTGGATGTGTTGGAAGAAGCTTGCTTTTCTATCCAGTGCACTCCTTTTGGGCAAGGTTCTGATTAGTCACTAAACTGCCTACACTTTATTACTCCATTGTGACTGCTTCACCATCTGGAAACAGTGTATTTTCACTGTCCCATGAAGCATGCTATGTATAAAGTTATACAGAGAAAAAGCTTGTTCTGTGATGCAAAACATTCCATGTTTAGATGCAACTGAAGCCTTTTCTATGTTGAGCTGTAGTATTCTAGGATTCATCATACAGATGCATTAACTTCTTCTTCCCTTCATAAATCATAAACTATTTTTAATTGAATAAGTTTAAGTGAGAAAAATGTTTGGGTCCTCCCAAAAGATGCCCTGTCAAACCTTCCACATGTTTCAAGTTCCTAACCAAGTCCTCTTGGTTTACAGCTTTTGTCCTGGCTAAGGCCTGGCCTAGTTTGTTTCATATTGCTATGATAAACACCATGGACAAAAGCACGTTGGGAAAGGAAGAAGTTTAACTCGACTTACAAAGCTCAGGTCACAGCCCATCATGGAGGGAAGTCAGGGCAAGAACTCACGCAGAGCAGGAACCAAGAGGCTGGAATTGGAGTAGAGGCCATGGAAGAGTGCTGGTTACTGACTTCCTCTCCGTAGGTTGCTCATCCTGCTTTCTTGTACTACGCAGACCCATGCTCCCCAAACTGTCACCACTCACAGTGGGCCCTCCCACATCAATCATTAATTAAGAAAATGCCCTAATCTGATGGAATCATTTTCTCACTTGATGCTCCTTCTTCCCAAACTACTGTAGTTTGTTTCAAGTTTATAAGAAACTGACCAGCACAAGCTCTTTTCACAAAGTCATGCTCTGTTTGGCTCATACACTATATGTGCCCATAGCCCATAGCCAAAGTCAACCTGACTTCTACTATTACAATTAATTATTGGAAAAACTGATCTTACCTGATTGGACTACAGTCTATATTTCTACATAAGGCTTATCCAAGTAAGTTCATATTTAGTGAAATAAATATTATCTTGGAAACAAAACTCCTCACATGTCTCCTAGTAGTATGTGTTAATGCTGGCTCCCCCAACACATACTCATACCTTCATGTTTGTTCCTTCTGCTGCTCTTGATCTTAAATGACATTCTGAAATGCTTCATAATGGATTCGTGACTCCCTTAAAATTCCCACCACTTCTAAATAGAATGTTTTTATGAGAGAGAGAGAGAGAGAGAGAGAGAGAGGGGAGGGGAGGGGAGGGGAGGGGAGGGGAGGGGAGGGGAGGGGAGGGGAGGGGAGGGAAGGGAAGGGAAGGGAAGGGAAGGGAAGGGAAGGGAAGAGAAGAGAAGAGAAGAGAAGAGAAGAGAAGAGAAGAGAAGAGAAGAGAAGAGAAGAGAAGAAGAGAAAAGAGAAGGAGAAGAGAAAAAAAAGAGAGAATAGTTCATCATTTGATTTCCTTTCACTGTTAAATTTTCTCTAAAAATAACACAAGTATTCCATGTGATCCCTAAAGTATGCCTTTATTACCATTTGAATGTTCTCTAAAGATAATTGGCAGCATTTATTTGATGGCTTTCAACAATGCAATCAAGGATAAGTGACACAAAATTAAACCAAATGAATGCATGTAAAGAATGTCAGGGTTGGCTAAGAAGATCATTCAGTAGGTGAAGCACAGGACATGCTCACAGCACTGGGAAGCAGGGTCAGATGGATCCCTGGGGCTCAATAGCTACTCAGTGAAGCCTACTTGGTGCTTTCCAAGCCAACAGGAGACCTTGTCTCAATTTTTTAAAAATGGATAATCCTGGAGGATCTCTCAGGGGAAACTCCCAGGAAAAGATCAGGTGCAAGCCCACAGATGAGGAAGGACCACCGCCAAGATTCCTGAATATGTACCCACAAACCAGTAAGTATTAGGATGGGGAAGATGAAAAATGACTGAGTCCACACAGAAAAAGTGAATACGCAAATTCCCTTATAGAGAAGTCTTTTTGGAAGTACTATGGCCTCTACATAGGAGACCGCCAGCCATATGCAGTGGTACCTGGATTTGGAATACAGAGGCATACTTGAGCAGAGCCCAAGGACTTTACAACTCTCTCCAGAAAGCTTTAATGTAGAGTGTCCATGAGATCTCTGTGGGGAAGAAAGATTCCACATGAAGCCTGCCAGGCAAATTCTGGTAGCTGCTATAGTAAGACCTGAAATTTCACATGTAAGATTTGGGCCTGGAGCCAGTCACCTCCCTAGCAGATATTAGTTGTTGAATGAATGATACTGGTTAGAATAATAATTCTAATTATTAATGATGGATAATGGCCATGGAGGAAGAGGAGAAAGAAGAAGAATACACAGGAGTTAAATTTTAAAGACAAACTTCATCTCATTTCTCCAAACAATCCCAAGTAGATTTTATTACAGGCAGTGTAGATATTTTAATTGGGTGAAAGAAAGCTGAGTTAGCGCAAAGTAGAAATAAAGTTACAGAAAAGGCTGTCAATCTGTATTTTGATTTTTTCCCATTCCATAAAAGCAGAACAAATGAAAATTAATCATTTAATCAAAGTTGCCCTAAGGAAAGAACTACAGCCAGAATGTTGAGTCTTTAGAGACATAATTTCTTTTCAGAAAAACAAAATATTAGAAGCTGCAACAAATTTATTTGCCATTATCAGCAAGATTTTAATCATTATTGGCATAATGACAAATAATGATTACTTTGAAATGAATGAAATGTTTTCCTGGTTTCATCATATTCTGTATAGAGTAAACATGAGATACTGAGACAGATAAAACTTAAAATTATGATTAGCAAAACAATATTAAAAATATTTGGTTCAAAGTACATAGTTAGCTATCAAATGGTCCCCTGAATGGTGACACATTAGCATAACCCACTTTATGCCAAAGTATTAATCCTAAGATTTCAAAGTCATGAGCGTATGTGTGTGTGAATTTATAATTTATGATATAAAACTTATAAAATTTAGCCAATTTAAGTAAAATGTGCAAAGTTTCCAAAGTGTGAAGCCTGGTTCTAACTTTCTATATTAATATTATCTAGGTTCTCATGCAAAAAAATCATCAAACTAAGGAGAATTAAATACTAGAGGTAATAATTATGTCCTCACTTTTAGACACATGTATTAAAACACACAAATTTATCTTCCAGACAGAGAGTAATCATTTTAAATAATGAATATGAAGCCATCAAAACTAGAAACATCTTAACTTCTTGAATGATATTTAAATTTTGAATGTATAAAAGACATTAATATATTTTGAAAATGCTGTCATCAATTAGTTTTTAGACTAAGATAAATGAAAGTCCAAATATTGATTTTAAGGAAGCTGTGGAGTTGGACAGAATTAGTATTTTCTTGCCTCTCTATCCCGTATGCTTTTTATTCAAACTAAGTGTCATTAATAAGTGATATTTAACTTTTTTGCATGAATTTTGTTCCCTTTGACAGATCTCTGGTCCAAGATAACAACTTTCTTTCTTCCTGTAAACTGTAATCTATTATTTTTACTTTAATCTTTTTCTTCTAGATATTTTCTGGCTTACTAGATTATACATGGATTTCTTAAATCTTGGGATTGCTCTTCTATTTCTCCTGAAAGAAAATGTATTTTATTCCCATGTATAAAAATGGATTAAATCAGATATTCAAATGACTTATTGAAGACTAGATAAGTAGTACACAGTAAATTAAAAAATAAATGTATCAGCTAATAAATATATTAATTAGCTTGATTTTTCTATTCTACACAGTATATTAAAAACCATCAATTAAATGCCATAAAGATATAGAGCTTATGTTTATTAATGAATGGTCAGTTATTTTAGAATAACTTTGATGACTTTTAAACAAAATGAAATAAAAACTGAATGTTGAAATTCATTTAAGATTACATTTGCATGTGAAATATTTAGAAAGCAATGTTACATTTTGGGAAAACTATTTCTAGGTCTCGGGGTGATAAAGGCAACTATATTAATGATATAATTTTTCTGTTACTTTTATATTTTACTGCTTAAAATATTAATAATATAAGCCAGCTACTAAGCGTATGTTCTTTATTACATTATACAATATTAATGGTAGATTTTGCTCCATATAGAATATCTAATTAAAACCAGAGTGCATAATCATTGAAAAGAAGTACAATCATATAATCAGAATTAAATGTAGATTAAAAAAACACAAAGGTAGAAGCAAGAAAAACATACAAAAGAAAATTCAGATTTTATGGATTCAGAGATCAGGCATCCTAGCAATGAATTCAGATAAGTGACAAGTAATTCTTTCTGGTCCCCTAAGGATGGTTGACCAGACCAAACGTTTCCAGAATATACTTTCCAGGGTTGGTAAGGAACATTTCTAGGCATGCATCTGGGCTGGGTCAGTCATTTGGGTAAAGATCCTGCGTTCTCTGCAAAGGTTATCTCCTCAACCTCAACTGCTTTATCCCATCTTTCTTCATCAGTGTGGGACCATATTTATCACATTAGCAGTAAAATGAAAATATCACTCTTAAAAGCCAAACATATACTAATTTCATGTCTTAAAGGGATGCGTCCCTTTAACATGGAGTGAAAGGCTATTGGTTTTACCCCAGAATGTTGAAAAAAATCTTGGGATTCAAGGTTCATTTTTGCCTGGGTATATGTGTCCATGTTTGTACACATTTGTGTGTGTGATGGTAGAGGATAAGGCTGACATTAAGTATCTCCCTTGATAATGTTCCATCTTGTGTATTGAAATATGGTAATTCAACTGGTAATATGGACACCTGCTTCACTATGTTCATAGCAGCCTTATTTATAATAGACAGAAGTTGGAAAGAACCCAGATGTCCCTCAAAAGAGGAACAGATACAAAAAATGTGGTACATTTACATAATGGAGTACTACTCAGCTATTAAAAACAATGAACTTTTGAAATTCTTAGGCAAATGTGTATCTGGAGGATATCATCCTTAGTGAGGTAACCCAATCACAAAAGAATCACTAGATATGCACTCACTGGTAAGTAGATATTAGCCCAGAAACTTAGAATACCTAAGATACAATTTTCAAAACACAAGAAAATCAAGAAGAAAGAAGACCAACGTGTGGATACTTCATTCCTCCTTAGAATAGGGAACAAAATACTCATGAAAGGAGTTACAGAGACAAAGTTTGGAGCAAAGACGAAAGAATGGACTATCCAGAGACTATCCCACCCGGGGACCCATCCCATCATCAACCACCAAACCCAGACACTATTGCATATGCCAGCAACATTTTGATGAAGGGACCCTGATATAGTTGTCTCATATGAGGCTATGCCAGTGCCAGGCAAATACAAAAATGGATGCTCACAGCCATCTATAAGATGGAACACAGGGCCCCCAATGGAGGAGCTAGAGAAAGTACCCAAGGAGCTGAAGGGGTCTGCAACCCTATAGGTGGAACAACAATATGAACTAACCAGTACCCCCAGAACTCATGTCTCTAGCTGCAAATGTAGCAGAAGATGGCCTAGTCGGCCATCATTAGGAAGAGAGGCCCCTAGGTCTTGCAAACTTTATATGCCCCAGTACAGTGGAATACCAGGGCCAAGAAGTGAGAGTGGGTGGGTAGGGGAGCAGGGTGGGGGGAGGGTATAGGGAACTTTCAGGATAACATTTGAAATGTAAATAAAGAAAATATCTAATTAAATAATTTTTTTTAAAAAAAAAGAAAGAAATATGGTAACTCAGTTGAAGGCAGATCCTCATTCTGCTAGTCTAGCCAGACCTATCTTGTTGGGAGTTCCTGTGTTTCCTTCCTTAATAGTCATATTATAAGCAGACTATCATGGTGACCCCACTCTCCTGCATACACAGCTGTTACATGTCTTCTGAGGACACAGACTCTAGTCTTCACATTTGTACATCACCCTTTTAGTCATCTACCCAATCTAGATCCAAAACTTTTTAACGTATAGATAAAAGTTGTCCTATTACACATCACAGTGTGCCACATTAGACCTTAATCTTTACATAGCCAAAGTTCCAACTTTCTTGGGGACTCTGTAACTACATAATTTAACATCCGAGAATGATCTAACAGTTCAACCCTAAGAAAGTAAAGTCTCTATGTGGCACCATTAAAACCTTTTCTTTTATACTTGGCCTAAAAAGGGTGATTGGTCACCTTCATCCTTTCTTGTTTGTCTCCAGAGTTTCTCTTAACTCCTAAAATATACAGCCACTTCTGCTGTTCTTATGCCCTTCCTCAAAACCATTTATTTAACCCTCAGAATCTTCTAAACATAACATAGTCTCTCTGCTCCAATCCTCTACAAACTGGTAAAAGCTTTAATGCATGGTACTTTGTATGCAAATTCCCTCATCCACTGCTGTTTTCCATACTGCCCATGGTCTTTGGAATCCATTATAGAGGCTGCTAAGTTTTGACTCCTTTATTACAAAAATCGCAAGTCATACATATGTGGGTTTTTCTAGAAAGCAGACTCACAGATGGAGTAAAGAACAGACTCTTAGGACTACAACCTACACTAGGTCAGTGGAATCACAATTGTGCAAAGTGAAATTTGAGTTGATATGGAATTGCATTAGAGGTGCTGTTAATCTTGTGTGTAATCTATAACTAGTGAAACCACGCCCAATTTAGCTCAGTGGGTAGAACTTTGGATCCCCTTGCCTTTGAGATGACCACAGAAAAAGGTATTAAGTCTGTGTCAAGTGGCTCCCTTTGACCTGGGACACACACAGTAGGTGATATTTATCTTTGAATTACCAGCACCAAAAGTGTACTGCAATTGGGAGAAATGAGTATCCAACTTCTTAGGTGGAATTCTGGGAGCAGCCAACCATAGAATCTACCAGACAGGCTATCACTCAGAATGCTGTTACCCTCTAAAATGCTTCTCATCTTATGGAGATACTTTTTGATTTATAATGGGATTATATTCTGGTCAAACTATCCTACTGGAAGCATTTCAAGTCAGAAACATATTTAAGGTGGGCCCGTGGTGGTACACACTAATAGTCCCAGTACTCCAGAGGGTAAAATAGAAGTTTCAAAAATTCAAAGCCAGCCTATGCGACATACCAAGACACTGTATTAAAGAAAATAATCTATATGACATACTACAATACCAAAAATCATAATTAAGCAAGTTAGTATACTCCAAAGAAATGTCCATCTTGTATGGGGGTCTGAACTATGTTCTCTTCATTTTCCCACTGTTTCCAGGGAGTATCAATGCACATTATTAGTCTGGGGAAATACTCAAAGCACAAAACTCAAATTTTGAATTCTGTCTGCTATTGCCAAGTGCACATTGTTTTTGTACCTGGTAAAGTCAGCAAGTCATAAGTCATACTATTCTAAGTCAAGGGCTATGTGTACAGATGCCATGATATGTATCCAGCTGACTTTGTGTCACTGTTTTCCTTTGGTTTGATTTGTATTGAGAATCATTGGTGTGTTTCTGTCTCTAGGCTGGATTTTTATTTTTTAACTTTTTCAGACTAAGGATGATCCTTCAGTATGTACTTTGCATTTGTTAAGTACTGAGTATTACATTATTATATAGAATCAGAGCTAGCACTCCTAGAACTACATCAGAATTCCAAACAAAGTAGAGCAGAGTTGCACCGTGGGCCCTGGTGAATGGTGGTGCTTATTTTAGAGAAGGTGAACAGCAGTAGTAAGAATGGCTGTGCTAGTAAGTGCTGAAGAATACAATGGAAGACAATTCCATGCCTGTAGAAACATGGCTCAGCATTCAAGAGCACCATTTTTTTCTGGAAAATGCAGATTCAGTTTCCAGGACCCACATATTCTCTAACAACCACCTGTAACTTTAGTTCCAAGGAATCAGACTCCCTCTTCTGGCCTCCTTAGGCAAGAGATGTATACATGGTACACAGACATACATGGATGTGAAACACCTGTACATATAAAATAACACTAAAAAATAAATACATATTTTTGATAACTGATTCAGATACACAGATTTTTCGGAAGGAGCTTTGTACTGAGGTACATAGTAAGGTGTGCAGTAACCACAAAATATCTTGGAAGATATTGATCAAACATATTGGACACTTATAAAAAACACATATGTGTTCATAACTATAGTATAGTCCTAAGGAACTAAAATATACATTAAAAATTAAACATTTGCACTCAATTAGTCATATGCAGCATTTGAAACGGTTCTCAGAACTTTTATAGTTTCCAGGAATGTAGCCTGATGGTAAACAGCAAATGAGTCCCATTCCAAAATGAAGATGGCCACCTGCAGATTTGGTTGGAACAATTGCCACTTTGTAAAATGGAAGCAGAGCAAAAAAATAAATAACAATAAGGTGTTGTCAAAGGGATTTGAGCCAGTGTAAGCTAATGGTACAGTGATTCCGTGGCAGAGCGCAGGTTCTATACTGAAGTCCAGGAACCTAATGAACTACAGTAAGTGGAGCATAACATTAACTTTCCAGACCCGAGCACTGTTGTTGAACTTGGCATTAAATAAATTCCATCTCATTCAAGTGGGAACTATTGATTGTCTGAGAACAGTAGTGAGACATAATTTTCTATTTTTCCACTTTGTTCCTAATCCATGCCCAATGCTTGAGTAATAATTAAAAAGTGAAGTACAAAGACTGTGGTAATGAGTTCAGGGCTAGCACAAGGTCCGACTTACAGGCTGGTGTGCACTGTCCAGGTATCCATAGTCATCTCACCTGAGTTCAGAGATCATTATGCTGTGCTGATCTTCATGTACTAATCACTTTGGCTTGCAAATTTCAGTGACAACATAGAAAAACCATACATCACCTGCTTTGTACCCAAAAAAATGTATATTCTCTTAATATCATTATTTTAAATAACCATCACTTTGAAAAATACTTTTTCACAAGCATTAACATTAAAAATATTACCTCAGCTAAATTTTCTCATTTTACTTCAAATTTGAACATTTCATACAGGTAGGCAATGAAATATGATCACACCTACCAACGTGTTCCCCTTCCAAATCCCCATGTTCCTCAAAAACTATTCCCCCGACTCCGTATATTTTTCTTTTTGAAAACTCACTAAATCCTATTAGTTCTGACCACTGTGTATGGGTGAGTCACCATATACTAGGGCATGGGAAATCTACCAGTGGTCTCAATGAAATGACTCTTCAGCCCCCAGCAACTATCATTGTCAATATCTTCTCAATACATGATGGGACCTGGAGATCTTCTACCCAGTAATAACCAAACTTTGGCTGGCTTGATCTTGTGTAGGTTTTCTTAAAGGTAACCACAGCTGCTGTGAAGCCATGATTATAATAGCCTTGTCACATCCATAAGGCATCATTTCACAGCAATCCTCCCCATCCTCTGGTTGCTGTCTACTTCATTTTATGCAGTTATCCTAAGCCTTGGAGATGATGGAGCCAATATTGGCTCCTCTTGTCCTATTGACGATGGGCACTCATGAACCGAAATTCTGGTGGTATTTTGCATCTAATTTTGTCCTACTGAGAAATATGAAATCCCATCCTAGACACTTAAGAAGGGCCTAGAAAGGTTAGCTCAGGGGAGAAGTTCAAAGGATGGGGAAGGATCTAGAAATGGAGGACAAAGGCAAGAGGAGTAAGGCGATGTGAAGTCAGGTAGAAAGGAGTATAGAGGTAACCTCTGTATGGGTTTGTTAGCATGTGGTTTATTAGCTGCACAGAGAAAGTGTCAACATGAGCTGTACATATGCAGTCACCTTGCTTTTCCTGGGAAGCCATGACCCAGATCTTTTCTGGGGGTCTGAGACAATGATAATTAGTGAGTGTAAACTAGCAGAGAAGTAAAAGAGTATATCTCAGAAAAGAGTTCAGTTAAAATTATGATGGTGATGGTGGTGGTGGTGGTGGTGGTGGTGGTGGCGACGATGATGATATTATTGTTGATACTTACAAAAATATTTATGTAAAAATATTTTATTTTGCAACATGCATTTGAATCCTCTGTGATAATTGCTAAAAGAAGAAAGGACAGCATGTAGGTGGGTTGTTACAAAGTTTCTAAGTCTATTGTATTCCTAAACACAATCTATTTTTCTTGCTTGCTTTATTCTTTCTCTAGACCATACTTACAGACATCGAAAAAAGAATGAACAATGACCTAGGCTATATACTCTCAACAAATAACATGATGCTTATGGTCCTATTGGTGGGACATAACCAAAATACATCACAACCAACCAACTATTCATTTTATTCCAAATGTTATGTTGGGTAAATGACTCTGGTACTATGCCAGATATGGTGGCATTGGAGGCCATTGTGTCACTTCAAACATGTTGGCTAGCAGTATTGCTCTGTCAGGTGGCAGCCTTTATGGTCATTTGCCATAGCCAAGACATCACATGTCCCCTGGGGCTGTTTAGATGACAGATGCTTTTGACATGGATGCCCTGGGTGTGGAGATTCATTTCTACACCAAGCTGGGATTACAAAATTCATTCAGCAAATGAGCACTGACTGGACCAGCTGTTCCTCTATAACACATTGAGGTTCTTCAACTCATCTGAAACCTTGTCCAATTTATCTGCACAGGTGCTGTAGGTAGAAAGCTATTAAATTCTCATTTATCTTGGCATTTCACTAGAGGCATTCAAGCCTCCCAGAATGAGAAATGGGTGGTCTCATAAGATAGAAGTCAAGTTCTCTGGAGAGGAGTTGGAGCGTGCAACAGTGACCCTGGTTGCTTGTAAAGGCTCTTTGGTTTCTGAACTCATTTGGTCTCTGCCTTTCCAAATGCTGCTGTTCTGAGTACAGTAACTGATAACACCCTTTCAAACATCTTTATGTCATAACAACAAACACTTGTCTCTCTGGTGAGCTACTGACCTTGGTCACTAAGCTTGTTTTCAACCTGCCAGTTGGTTCCACTCATACTTCAAAACTCATGTGAAGTTATCACTTTGTAGTTGCATACTTCGAAACCCTTTAAAGGTGGGTGAAAACCCTAAATGAATATATCAATGGAGTTTTTTTTATCCAAGTATAACTGGAAGATATTTAAATAGGATAAATTTAGTCCTACTTTGAAGCAGGGCACATCTCAAGTGAATAAAAGAAGAAGGTGGCAATCTCTTATCCCATGCATTGAAGAATGTAGCAAGATAGCGTCAACTTCCTTCTAATGATTTCCCATTGTCTTTAAATTTAAAAATAAGTTCCATTTTCTTAAGTTTTCAGATTCTGAAAGTCTGAGTGTGTCTGTCACAAGTCCAAGATAAATACAATGGAGTGCATTGTATGGTGGATTTGGGGCCCATACACTACATAATTTATGAGATGAAATAATTTAATAGAGGCAGTAAATTAAATATAATTTGTGTCTCAACAGTATAAAGGACATTATAACAGTGGCTATATATTTTAGGAAACCTATGAAGTCAGTTCATTGTGATTTGATACTTTTCTTTTTGTGTTTTCCTCCCTGTCCTCCTTTAGAACATATAAAGGAAGTCAAATGAGGAATCATAGATGTTCCTCAATTCCTTTTAGTGCAGTCTTTAAAATATTTATAATGTGCTTAGTCTTGTACTAATCATAGAGATTCAACACAGTGTAAACTTACTCCCAACAACTAAAAGAGGTAAGCATTGGAATCCGTTTAGAGCCAGGAAACTGAGCTCAGGGAAGTGAAGAAATGGCACACCATTCCCAGGAATACTGTGCAGTCCAATCCAGAGGTATCAACCCCATAACATTTGTCTACAGCAATTCTGAACCATGTTATTGTTTTTCTGTTTTAGGGTTATTCCAATGAAGGTTAGAAGGAATCATAAACTTGAATCTGGAAACACATCTAATTTAACAATATAGAAAGAAGATTGGGCATTCTTAGGAAAGAGATAGTTGCTGTTCCCATAGTCCTGTGCCTTTTATAAATAAAATCCGAGTTGGTTTATTTTTAATAAGAAAAGATCATTGAGACCTAATGCTGGAAAGTTTCTGCAAAGATACTTTATGAGAATCGCTCCTGACATTCCTAGGTGTCATGATCTCACAGCAAACTGATGCTGCCTTTCAGAAATGATCCCTGAGTTTTGGGTTTCATTCCTGTTCATAGGACTTTCATGTATCAGTTGGAACAGAGCACCGCAACTATGTATTTTGATTGGTTATGTTTTTCTGCAATGGTCTCTATCTACTGCAAAGAGTTTCCTAGAAGAGGAGTAAGGAATACATTTATCAGTGGGTATAAGACAAATATTCAGAATATAGTTAGAGACTTATACTTGCTTAGTAAAGGTACTGTTATTGATAATCTTCAAAGATCTATAGCTTCACTAGCCCTGAGTCATTGGATAGGTTTCTAGTTCCAGGAATGATGTCCCTCTTGTTCAATGGATCTTAAGTAGAATTAGAGAGTTGGTAGTTACCACCAATGTATACATGCCACTGCATCAGTCTTCGGGTTATTGTGACCATTGTTGTGGTTCATAGGTGTTTCATAGCTGGATAGGATTGTTAGTGCTATCCCTCCTTTGGAAGTTTTCATGGCTCTTTCTGGTACAAGGAAGGGTAGTCCTCAGGAAGAAGGGTTTTTAGGTCAGTTCCAACTCAGGAACTAGGACCTGTGTCTCAAGTGCCTGGTTTCTTAAGCAGTGGGGCCTTACCTCTGTGAGTCAAGCAAGGACAGTAGCAGCAGCCTAGAATATTTGGGAGCCTCGTAGACAACCCTGACTAACAACCCAAAAGAACACTACTCAGAAAGAACCCCAGACCCAACAGAACCTCTTAGTGAACCTGGAGTGACTGCACTAGGGGGTGAAAATTCTGGAAAAGAAAAGTGCATTATCTCATTAAGAGCTAATTACCCCTCATAGCTTTTTGGCACGACTTAAGGTGGGTGTACCTTCCTGAAAGGAGTCCTTTAGCCATGTGATTAATCCAACTGGATTAAGTTTTAAGAGAGGAGATTTTTAAAAATTCCTTTCCTTTCTTTCTTTCTATTTTTTTTTTTTTTTGGTCAAGGAGGCTACAACTTTTCTTTGATGGGCTTTCGATGCTACTGTAACAAAATTACTGAAGAACAAGAGTTTTGTTTTTTTAATCACATATACATATAGATTATCTGGTCACTATTGTTTGAATCCCTCCTATTGATATAATTCATATCATTTTTCTATATTGCTGATGAGGATGTTAAACCTTAAATTGGATAGAACCACTAGATTCTTTTTTTTTTTATTAGATATTTTCTTTATATACATTTCAACTGTTATCCCGAAAGTTCCCTATACCCTCCCCCTGCCCTACTCCCCTACCTACTCACTCCCACTTCTTGGCCCTGGCGTTCCCCTGTACTGGGGCATATGAAGTTTGCAATACCAAGGGGCCTCTCTTCCCAGTGATGGCCGACTAGGCCATCTTCTGCTACATATGCAGCTAGAGATACGAGCTCTGGGGGTACTGGTTAGTTCATATTGTTGTTCCACCTCTAGTGTTGTAGACCCCTTCAGCTCCTTGGGTGCTTTCTCTAGCTTCTCCATTGGGGGCCCTGTGTTCCATCTTATAGATGACTATGAGCATCCACTTCTGTATTTTCCAGGCACTGGCATAGCCTCATATGAGACAGCTATACCAGGGTCCCTTCATCAAAATCTTTCTGGCATATGCAATAGTGTCTGGGTTTGGTGGCTGATTATGGGATGGATCCACAGGTGGGGTAGTCTCTGGATAGTCCATCCTTTCATCTTAGCTCCAAACTTTGTCTCTGTAACTCCTTTCATGGAACCACTAGATTCTAATGGTTCTCTTTCCCCTGCAAGGACAACAAGAAAAATAATAATTAGTATCATTGATTCCATTTAGGCATACCTTGTGTGGGTTTCCCAGAAGTGTTGTTGAATATTTTCTCCTATTTTCCTGTTCAGGCTTATCCACAAGTCTCACTGGGAAAGACTGCCAAGATTTGGGGGAATATAAAAGGAACAATTTATTTGGTTTGGCTTAAGCAATATTCATAAACTCAATTCAGGAATATTTATACTGAATTTTCTGGAAACCTCATATTGCTACCAGAGTTGTTAAGGTCGGAGCCTGGGTATCAGTAGCACTAACCCCCTAGGCTCGACCACAAGTCTTCACCAGACCAACTAAAGGAATAGTGAAAGAGAAGAAAAGAGATTCCATCATGCAAACAGATCTTATGAATGCTCACCTGACACTACCTGAAAGTCTCGAATCTGGGCTGTTACTTGTACCCTCTTTATGATGCCTGCTTCAGACAGACATGTCTCACCATGAAGTATCAGAAACACAGTAGAGAGAGATGCAGCACTCATAGCAGGGATGGATATGTCTTTATATGGCTAGAGGTTTTTTTTCCACTTTACAGAGTGTTTTCCAGGTTCATCCATAGTGTAGCATATATCAGAGTAACAGAAAAATAATATTCCATTCATGTATCTTTACCACTTTGCTTATTCATTCATTCATTCATTGATGGTACTTGTGTCACACTACACAGTTGTGAATAACAAGATTATAAATATGTTCATACAAAAGTTCCTTTTGAGATATGCTATCTATTCTTTAGGATATACTCACAGTGGTTGCTGGATTGTAAAGTAATTCTATTTCAAGTTTTCTGGGAAGCCTAAGTCTTGTTTTACATAGTGGTTGAACTATTATACACACACACACACACACACACACACACACACACACACACGTGATTTCCTAAATCTCTGCCTCTTGCAATAACTGCTTTCTGAATCTTAAATAACAGTCATCTAATATTTGTGAAATGGCATCTCATTGTGTTTTTTGTATTTCTCTGATGGTCAGTAATGTTGAACATCTTTGCATGTGTTTATTGACCATTTATATATATCTTCAAGTTTTAGCATTATGTCCATATTTTAATTGTTTTTTTCTCATTTGAGTTATGATCCTTTATTATTCTATGAAGTTGACCTTTAGTCAACTTCTATGAAATTGACCTTTATCCTATGTAAATGTTGACATATTGTCCCCTTCCCATGGATTTCTCGGTCACTCCATTAATTACATCATTTTATATATGCTACAGTTTTAATTTTTGATATAGTCATTTGAACCTATTCTTTTACCTCCTGTGTAGCCTTTATTTTTTTATATTGTCTCTTCACTGTGTTTTCCTTTATCAATACTTCTTTCAATTTAATTCATTCAACTGAGGGTTTTGTTTTGTTTTGTTTTGTTTTTTTCACTTTACATCCTGCTCACTGTCCCTCTCCTGGTCATCCCCTCCCACAATCCTTTCCCAATTTCCCTATCCCTTCTTCTCTGAGTGGGTGGGGACCTGCCCTCTGGATATCCCTTCCACCCTAACACTTCAAGCCTCTACAAGGTTAGGTGCATCCTCTCCCACTGAGGCAGGACAAGGCAGCCCAGCTAAAAGAACATATCCCACATACAGGCAACAGCTTTTGGGATAGTCCCCATTCCAGTTGTTTGGGGCCCACATGAAGACCAAGCTGTGCATCTGCTACATATGTCTTCACCGTGTTTTCTGATGTTGGGATAATTCCGGCTGTCTCACTCACTGCTCAGTTTCATGATATACAGCTTTGTTAACCTTATTGCTGTGTGTGCTTCTCACTCCAAGACTCTGATGCACAGCCTGGAGTGAGGCTACACATGGAGAACCAGTGAGCAGGCTGTAGGATTGTGGAATTGAGCATGTCATGCTGGCTTCTGTTTACATGATTATAACAGGAGGTCTGTTATAAACAGTAACATCCTATTTGGTTTGCTCAATAGCCATGGGATACCATCTTCTTTCATATCTATTCATTCACTCTTTACTTGTAGTTATATTTTCTATCTGTGTAGTCTATTTTCTCCCTACTGGTACCATCTAAAAACTAACCATCATTTATCTACCCCAATCTAGGACAGGTGGGATGTTCAGTGGAGCAGTTAAGAGCCGTGGCTGCTGTTTGGGTCAGGGTTGATGTTTTTGCCTTTCCATCTTCAGTTCTTTAAACTTTTTCTTTGAATGAAAAAAGAGGCTTTGTGGCAGGTATTCAGGACAGAAAAGGCCCATACTGCTGATATGAGATTTGAAAGTGCGTGCTGGGGAGTGATTGTGGCTATGGAATATAAGCAGAGGAATGAGGGAAGCAGGGCATAAAGCCAGCTAGAAGCAGGGGGACTGTTACAGGCTTCATTAACTACAGGGGCCAGCAGGACTCAGTAAGTAGAAGAACAAGATGGTTCTCAGGCAAATGGCTGCTTGGAAAAGTGACTGAGGGTTGGTTTTAAATGGTAATGGCAAGGCAAGAGATGAGTAAAAACATCCTATTCCTGTGAAAAGTTTACCCAGTAAGTGTAATTGCTTTCAACAGATACTAGAAAGTGCTAGTCTCATAAATCCAACTGATAAATAGTTCTTTAATTTACTAAAGATCTGGATTATGTGTCTTGTAAGCACCTCTGAGGTCACTTGAATCTGATAACATTTTTTCCCTAATGGAGTATGTGGGTCACAGGGGAAGATTTAGAATAGCCCCTTCGATATCTTAAATTATTATATGATTGTCTTCAGTTTAGAAATGTATATCACTCTAAAGCTATATTCTAAATTAGTTACAATATACTTATAGGTCGTTCTTCAACTACTTTTTTAATTCCCATCTATAATTAGTTTCCTTTTCCTCTATGGTGTGTGTGTGTGTCTGTGTGTGTGAGTGTGTGTGTGTGTGCCTGTTCAGGCGCCCTCATGTAAAGTCAGAGGACAGCTTAAGCAGGTTAGTTCTCTCCTCCTCCCCTATCCTTGAGATGAAACTCAGGCTGGATGGCTCCTGAGCCCCATGCCATCTCAAAGGCCTGGATCTCTCCACTTTATAGTTGATACATTTTTCTGGAAGTTTCTCTATTTCTCTAATTCAACAAAGCAACTTTGTTTTGATGACATCCGTTGTCTTTGTTTGCATATTTCACACTTAGCTCCTTGAATTTTAATAATTTGTTTACTTCAAATTTCCTTACATTTATTTTCATGTGCTCTCTTTCCTTCACCTTTTAAAGAGTTCTGGGGTAAATCCAACCGGCCTTTGAGAGATTTGAGCACAGAACATCAAACTCCAGAGAGTTGCTTAGATCCCAGACCTGGAAGAGTATGTAAAAGAACTAAAGCACATGAAATGTTCTTGGATTCCAATCTTAAAGTCTGCTGAGAGTAGGTGGTACACACCCAAACAGATAACTTTTATATATTTTGAATTATCGAATTATTTCATCATGGCATATATTACTTTTTGAGTCAGTTATATCACAGAAGCGTGTTTATTCTTAGTTGTTTTTAATTTTTAATTTGTTATCAGAAGTTATTAGAATCACCTGGCTTAAAAACAGCTCAAATATTGCTGTTGAAGATTTTCTGTTTCCAATTAACTATCATTAACGCCTTTCACGGGAGCTTGCCTCAGCCAGTTACACTCTGACCTATACGTTGACATTTTGTTGGCCTAGTATAAGCCACATCTCTAATGGTACCAAAAATGGCTGTCAAATGTGTTTGCTACAACGGGGCTGCCTGCCAAGACAGCTGAGTATAAAATCAGAACAAAATAAAAACTAGAATCTGGATGGTCTCCAACTCGCCCTTGTTCTTTCAACCTCAGACTATACCTAGTTTTCCAGAATTATCCTCATTTCTCTCCTTCTCTTTCTTTGGCCACCCCATAGTGTGATTCTCTCATCTAAAACCTGTACAGTGGAACACTAGTTTATAAATACACTCTTGGAGCCTTCCCATGTTGTATTCATTGAATGTTACTTGAGGCTGTCATACTGTCTTAGGATTTTATTGCTGTATGAGACACCATGACCAAAGCAAACCTTTTTTTGTTTTGTTTTGTTTTGTTTTGTTTTGTAATTTTAAGAGGTTTTAATTTTTTTCCCCAAGAAGTGATACATTCATGAAAAAGGTGTTTTGAAAATTCTTTATTTTTTAATATTTTTTATTGTTTTTTCTATTGGAAATTTTCCTTATTTACATTTCAAATGTTATCCCCTTTCCCAGTTTCCCTCCCTCCTGGTAATACCCTATCCCATCCTCCCTCCCCCTGCTTCTATGAGGATGTACCTCCACATACCCACCCACTCCCACCTCCCTGCCCTCAATTCCACTACACTGGGGCATCTATCAAGCCTTCATCGGACCAAGGACCTCTCCTCCCATTGATGCATGACAAGGCCATCCTCTGCTACATATGCAGCTGGGGACATGTGTACTCCTTTGTTGATGGCTTAGTCCCTGGGAGTTCTGGGGGGTCTGGTTGGTGGGTATTGTTGTTCTTCCTATGGGGTTGCAAATCCCTTCAACTCCTTCAGTCCTTTCTCTAACTCCTCTTATGCAGACCCTACGCTCAGTCCAATGATTGGCTGCAAACATCCAACTCTGTATTTGTAAGGCTCTGGCAGAGCCTCTCAGGAAACAGCCATATCAGGCTCCTTTCAACATGCCCTTCTTTACATCTAAAATAGTGCCTGGGTTTGGTAACTGTATATGGGATGGATCTCCAGGTGGGACAGTCTCTGGGTGGCCTTTCCTTGAGTCTCTGCTCAACACTTTATCTCCATATTTGCCCCTGTGAGTATTTCATTCTCCTTCTAAGAAGGACCAAAGCACCCACACTTTGGTCTTCCTTCTTATTGAGCTTATGTGGTCTGTGAATTGTATCCTGGTTATTTGGAGCTTTTGGGCTAGTATCCACTTACCAGTGAGTGCATGCCGTGTGTCTTCTTTTGCAATTGGGTTACCTCACTCAGTATGATATTTTCTAGTTCTATTCATGTGCCTAAGAATTTCATGAAGTCATTGTTTTTAATAGCTGAGTTTTGTAAATGTACTACACTTTCTGCATCCATTCCTCTGTTGAAGGACATCTGGATTCTTTCCAGCTTGTGACTATTATAAATAATATGAACATAGTGGAGCATGTGTCCTTGTTATATGTTGGAGCATCTTTTGGATATATGCCCAGGAGTGGTATAGCTGAGTCCTCAAATAATACTATATCCAACTTTCTGTCCATTAGACTGATTTCCAGAGTGGTTGTACCAGCTTGCAATCCCACCAGCAATGGAGTAGTGTTCCTCCTTCTCCACATTATTGCCAGCATCTGCTGTCACCTGAGTTTTTGATCTTAGCCATTCTGACTAGTGTGTGGTAGAATCTCAGGGTTGTTTTGGTTTGCATTTCCATGATTACTAAGGAGGTTGAACAATTCTTTAGGTGCTTCTCAGTCATTTGGGATTCCTCAGTTGAGATTGTTTAGCTCTGTACCCCATTTAAGGAAAACAGTTAATTGGGGCTGGCTTACTGTTTTAGAGGTTTGCTCCATTATCATCATGGGCAGAAGCAGGGCAGCAAGCAGGCAGATATCTTAATCCAAAGACAGCATAGAGGACATTGGATGTGTTTTTCACTGGCCTTAACTTGAGCATTTAAGTCCTCAAAGCCCCACCTCCAAAGTGACACATTTCCTCTACAAGGCCACACCTCCTACAGAGCCATATCTCCTAATAGTGTAACTCCCCATGGGCCAAGCATTCAAACACATGAGTCTATGGGGGCCAAATTTAATCAAACCACCACACGTAGTCATTCCTGTTCTATTCCTTCTCTTCCTCTCTTCTTCCCTTCCTCTCTATCTTCATTGTTTTCTCCCCTTTAGGAGGAAACTTAGTGTAGAATTGAATTCAAGTCTTCATATAATGTTAGAAAAGTTACCTGTTATCCTTGTTTAGAGGATATTATAAAAGTAAATTTAGCCAGATTCACTATGTCATTTGAGCAACAAACTAAAGACTAAATAACTATTGTGTTGGGCCATGGTGAAGTGTTACCAATGTCCTGGCTTCTCAGAGTCTCTTTCCATAGATCTATCCATATTGACTCATATGTATAGAGCAATGTTGAATGCTTCTAGCTCACTTAAATCACTTCAACAACAAAGACCCTTCAGACAAGCATGTGAAGGTGTGTTTTAATATAAGACTGTACATTATAATAACTAGAAAGATATTTGAATACTAAAGAATCCTCAAATCCTGCTATTTATCATTGCCAAACCAACAAGGCTTATTATTTTACCAGAAAGGCTTGAAGAATTATTTTTGTGATAAGTTAGTTCACATGTCTTTAGTCCTCCATCAAAATGCTTCCAAACATTTCCTCCATGTTTGTTGTTGTTGTTGTTGTTTGGGGTTTTGGGGGGTTGTTTTGGGTTTTGTTTGTTTGTTTGTTTGTTTCACTTTGTAGACCAGGCTGGTCTTGAACTCAGAAATCTGCCTGCCTCCACCTCCCAAGTGCTGAGATTAAAGGCATGTGCCACCACCGCCCAGCTTCCTCCATGTTTTAATGTCATTGAAAACTGGTTTCAGCCTCTATTTTGCATTACTGAAATATTCTATAATCATAATTTCTCTTAAATACTATATTCTCAAGGTCTGTGATATGTTCTTATAACAAAATGAAATGTGAGGTTAACTGGAAGATGGAAGTTGATGGCATTGCAAAGTTTGTAAAATACTTTTATTTAGTGTGATTACATATAGATGAATATTACCTTAGAATATGGTGCTAAAAAGTTAGAATGTACACAAGTGAAATCACTTTAAGTTCAGAAAATTATTGAACTCAGAAAATTGTAACAGCTATTAAAAATAATCCCTTAGTCGTTCTTGTAAGGATCAAAGTTTTGTAACAGAAAGTAGAAACCATGTTCATGATACTAATCTGTACTTATCCCTGGGGTGGCTCTATGGATTGCAAGTATCGATCAATTTGAAAATGCTGCATTTTACAGACTTCTTACTGACTGTGGCATAGTGAGTTTCTGTATGCTTTGTAAGCATGTTTCGGTTCAGGTGTGGGGTGTTGTAAAGGTGAGAGTTTTCCTCAAGAGCTCATAATTATATCCAATAACTCGCTTTCGCGGTTCAAGGGTTTCATTCGCACAGTGCTTGCCTTTTGTGTGTATTTCACAATTTTAAAGTTTAAGTCTCTGCCTATGTGTTAATTTTTAATATGGCTATCTGTTGTATAGTCATATGGATTGCTTTATGCAACCAAGAGTATTTTTTCTTATTTATTTTTATTAGATATTTTCTTTATATACATTTCAAATGCTATCCCAAAAGTTCCCTATACCCTCCCTCCGTCCTGCTTCCCTACCCACCCACTCCCACTTCTTGGCCCTGGCATTCCCCTGTACTGGGGCATATAAAGTTTGCAACGCCAAGGGGCCTCTCTTCCTAATGATGGCCGACTAGGCCATCTTCTGCTACATATGCAGCTAGAGATACGAGCTCTGAGGGTACTGGTTAGTTCATATTGTTGTTCCACCTATAGGGTTGCAGACCCCTTTAACTCCTTGGGTACTTTCTCTAGCTTCTCCTTTGGGGGCCTTGTGTTCCATCTTATAGATGACTATGAGCATCCACTTCTGTATTTGCCAGGCACTGGCATAGCCTCATATGAGACATCTATAACAGGGTCCCTTCAGCAAAATCTTTCTGGCATATGCAATAGTGTCTGGGTTTGGTGGCTGATTATGGGATAGATCCCCTGATGCGGTAGTCTCCGGATAGTCCATCCCTTCGTCTTAGCTCCAAACTCTGTCTCTGTAACTCCTTTCATGGGTATTTTGTTCCCTATTCTAAGGAGGAATGAAGTATCCACCCATTGGTCTTCCCTATTCTTGATTTTCTTGTGTTTTGCAAATTGTATCTTGGGTGTTCTATGTTTCTGGGCTAATATCCACTTATCAGTGAGTGCATATCTAATGACTTCTTTTGTGATTGGGTTACCTCACTCAGGATGATACCCTCCATGTCATTCCATTTTTCCAAGAATTTCATAAATCCATTGTTTTTAATAGCTGAGTAGTACTCCATTGGGTAAATGTACCACATTTTCTGTATCCATTCTTCTGTTGAGGGACATCTGTGTTCTTTCCAGCTTCTGGCTATTATAAATAGGGCTGTTATGAACATAGTGGAGCATATGTTCTTATTACCAGTTGGAACTTCTGGGTATGTGCCCAGGAGAGGTATTGCTGGATCTTCCAGTAGTATTATGTCCAATAACAACGAGTATTTTATTAGCAGCAACAATAAATAATTTGAGTCTTCATCCACACATATGTGTTTTGCTTTTCCTTCTCTGTCTCTTTTAAAACGTGACTGCTTTTTACATACTGCATAGCAAGCCAAATGGTTGAGAAGACAGGTACCTTAGCTATCGTTTTCCTTCAGCTCTGCCTTGGCCACAGTATGCTCTCACATATGATAATTACTCAATTTGTTCACTGCTGTGCTTTTATTTTCAGACTATCTCTGCTTTCTTTGCTTTTATTTTTTATATGTTTCATTAACACACAGAGGCATACCTAAGATCTTGCGAAACAATGTTCATCTATTTGCCTCGTTCCTGGCTGTTTCTGTCCTGACGGCATTCAGGACAGAATGTGGTCTAACACTATTATCCATCCTCTCTGAACAGCTCTGTGACATGCTGACAAAGTCTTCCTCTGTAATCCTGGCTATGGTGCATCCTGCTTTCTGCATTGGGAAAGGCATGATAAACAGGCAGATGGTGCTTTGGTGTGTCCCCTATGTGAGATCACTAGTGGTCTGAAGGAGTTCCTTCCTGTCATTTTATGTCCTTGGAGCAACAAATACCCAGGGATAATTTTATTCTTACCTGAGATCTTATCAGAAATGCAAAGTGTCAGACTTCATCCCAGACTCACAGAATTTCAATAAGATCTCCCAGAAAATTTGTATGCACATTAAAGTATAAGAAGAACTGGATTAAATCACATAGGACTAGCAACTTTGCCACCTTGAAAAACCATTCTGAGTTTAGAATTCTTTTGGGGAGGGGGAAATACCGCATATAAGTCCTCCTGATGTGACTAAGGAGTGGGGATGTTTAAAAAGGTGATGTAGGTAAGTGGGGCTACGTCTAAATGAATATGCATTAGGACAGCTTATCTCCACACAGTAGGTCTGGCACCTCTGAGGTGACTTCAAGCTCTATTTAGAAGTGGCAGGTTTCTGCAATTAAGGAAAAAAGTTATGGAATTGTTATTCTCACTTGTTAGCTGCCTTCCAGAAACACAGAATGAGTCTAAGCGACACATAATTGGATAGCTATCGGCAGGATAGCTTTCATCAGGAGCCTGAAAGTTCCCTGCCAGACACTGTAGATCATTTCCCACAGTGGGGATGAGTCACACCTGGTAAGTAGGTATCCTATAAGCCAGTAGCCTGCTGGCACATTGCTGACATCTTTGCTTGACAACATTGCTAGATGACATGGTTTTTGACCCCAGAAACCAGATACTCTCTGAGACCTCCTGCTTAGCTTTGGTACCAAACACTTCTTTGGTCTGATAGCTATTAAGCTGCTACCATCTTGAATTGGGTAAATATTTATTGTTCAAATTCTAGTAAATTGAACTTCCCAAAACTTCATAGCTAAATGTCTCTAAGATAGTTTTGACCAAGTGGACATTCCTTATCCTTAGTTTTGTCCTTATGTAAAACTCTCTTTTTGTCCCCAGAAATACTCATGATTAATTCATAGGAGAAAACCTTTTAAATCCTTTTAGGTCTGTTCTGTGGAATAGCGAGATAAAATATGAGAAATGACCTCACAAAATGCTTTACATATGAAAACTTGAGAGCAGTTGAGCTTGTGAAGCTGATTTAATCGGTTTGGGCATGGGTAGAGATGATTAGAATAAAAAAGAGTACACATGGAGGGACCCATTGCTCCAGCCGCATATGTAGCAGAAGATAGCTTTGTGGGACATCAGTGAGAGGAGAGGCCCTTGGTCCTGTGAAGGCTCAATGGCCCAGTGTAGGAAAATGCCAGGACAGGGAAGCAGCAACTGGATGGGTTAGTGAGCAGATGGAAGGGGGATGAAGGGAGTTTTCAGATGGTAAACCAGGAAAGGGGATAACATTTGAAATATAAGTAAAGAAAATATCTAATAAAAAAGAGTTTAAAAAAAAAAAAGACAAGACTAGACACACACAGCTACTTTATGTCTGAATTAACATGTCCATTTAGAAGTAAAAATGTAATTTGTAATTATTCAGTTAATATACTATTCTTCATTTTTTAAAAAGGGTTCTGGGACAGATTCTGGGTGACTTTGGTGAAGATCACTGAGGAACTGTTGTTATGTCAACATGAAGAGATATACATGTTCAGGTCTCTCTAAGCAAGTTGTGAAAATTTGTTTAGATCTGTTAACTATCAACAAAAAGTGAAGAGCCACTTAACGGAGGGAGAAACATGATAAATTTAGATGCTTGGCCAAGAGTATTCTCTTCAAGTGGTGTTTAAATGCCCCCTCTTCAGAACTGTGTTTCATTACAATTTTGAAGTACTGTACAAATCAAGTGATAAATACAGACAATGCAATGTGTAATAATGTTTAATGGGAGAATCTATTTTTAAGTTAACTAAACCCCAAAGAAACAAAAAAAGTTAAAATTGTAAACAAATCATATGCTTATCCCTGAGATAGATTGGTATTTACTATGAGAATAGTACTTCCCAAGATACAGGATATAAATATCTTTTACATTAGGCAAATCTATATTCCATTTATTTATTTCTAATACTAGAGAGTCCTGTGAGCCATGCAAGATTTACCTTTTCTTTCTTTGGTTATTCATTTGAAATGAATAACAAACAAAAATCTTCATTATTTGAATGTTATGATATTTCAGTATGAGATGTATATACATTAAAGTTTCAAAATATACAGATTATTTTTATTAATATACAATTATTCATAAACCAGAACAGGCAAATGATCACAATGAGAAAAGAACTACCACAAATGCTAGACATGTCAATGCACCAACCACTTTTTAAATATTCCTCCTTAGAGGATATTAAATTGTAGATTTAAATACAATGTCTGAAAATGTTTCTTTATGGGCATATATCCAGAAGATGTCCCAACCGGTAAGAAGGACACATGCTCCACTATGTTCATAGCAGCCTTATTTATAATAGCCAGAAGCTGGAAAGAACCCAGATGCCCCTCAACAGAGGAATGGATACAGAAAATGTGGTACATTTACACAATGGAGTACTACTCAGCTATTTAAAAAAAATGAATTTATGAAATTCCTAGGCAAATGGATGGACCTGGAGGGCATCATCCTGAGTGAGGTAACCCAATCACAAAGGAACTCGCACAATAATGTACTCACTGATAAGTGGATATTAGCCCAGAAACTTAGGATACCCAAGATATAAGATACAATTTGCTAAATGCATGAAATTCAAGAAGAACAAAGACCAAAGGGTGGACACTTTGCCCCTTCTTAGAAATGGGAACAAAACACCCATGGAAGGAGTTACAGAGACAAAATTTGGAGTTGTGACGAAAGGATGGACCATCTAGTGATTGCCATATGCAGGGATCCATCCCATAATCAGCTTCCAAACGCTGACACCATTGCATACACTAGCAAGATTTTGCTGAAAGGACCCAGATATAGCTGTCTCTTGTGAGACTATGCCGGGGCCTAGCAAACACAGAAGTGGATGATCACAGTCAGCTATTGGATGGATCACACGGCCCCCAATGGAGGAGCTAGAGAAATTACCCAAGGAGCTAAAGGGAACTACAACCCTATAGGTGGAACAACAATATGAACTAACCAGTACCCCGGAGCTCTTGTCTCTAGCTGCATATGTATCAAAAGATGGCCTAGTCAGCCATCACTGCAAAGAGAGGCCCATTGGACTTGCAAACTTTATATGCCCCAGTACAGGGGAACCCCAGGGCCAAAAAGGGGGAGTGGGTGGGTAGGGGATTGGGGGGGTGGGTATTGGGGACTTTTGGGATAGCATTGAAAATGTAAATGAGGAAAATACCTAATAAAAAAATAAATTAAAAAAAAACCAAACAAACAAACAAAAATGTTTCTTTTTAAAAAGCATATATAATGTATATTATGTAAAAAAATTTTCATTTTTTATTGGTTATTTATTTATATTTCAAATATAATCCCACTTCCCAGTTTCCCTTCCACAAGCCTCTTATCCCCTACCTGCTACCCCTACCTCTATGAAGGTGCTCCCCCACCTGCCCACTCACTCGTGCCTCAGTACCCTACCATTCCCCTATCCTGGGTCATCAAGCCTCCACAGGACCAAGGGGCTCCTCTCCCAGTGATGCCAGATAAGGCAATCCTCTGCTACATATCCAGCTGGAGCTATAGGTCCCCCCATGTGTACTCTGGTTGGTGGTTTAGTCCCTGTGAACTTTGAGAGATCTGGTTGGTTGTTATTGTTATTCTTCCTATGGGGTTGCAAACCCCTTCAGCTCCTGCAGTCCTTGCCCTAACTTCTCCATTGGGGTTCCTATACTCAGTCCAATGTTTGGCTGCATATACCTGCATCTGTATTGATCAGGCTCTGGAAGATCCTCTCATGAGACAGCTATACCAGGATCCTGTCAGTAAGCATTTCTTAGCCTCAGCAATAGTGTCTGGGTTTGATGTCTGCAGATGGGATAGATCCCCAGGTGGGTCAGTCTCTGGGTGGCCTTTCCTTCAGTTTCTGCTCCACTCTTTGTTCCTGCATTTCCTTTTGACAGGAGGAATTCTGAATTAATATTTTTGAGGTGAGTTGGTGGCCCCATCCATGAACGGAGCTGTGCCTATCCACTGGATATGGTCTCTACAGGTTCTCTCTTCCCTTTGTTGAATATTTCAGCTATTGTCCTCCCATTTAGATGCTGGGAACCTCTTGAGTTCCTGGCATTTGGGACTTTCTAGTGGCTACCCCAGTCCCCACCCCCCCCCTCTGCTACACACCTACTTCCTAATTCCTGACCCTCCATACTTCTCCCCCATCTCCTCCCATATCTAAACTGTCCCCCCTTTCCCTCCCCCTCCTCTCATCTTCCCAGATCCCTCTCTCCCTCTACTTCCCAGAGATTACTTTCTCCCCTCTTCTGAGCAGGACTGTAGCATTCACACTTTGGTGTGATCTTCCTTCTTCTTGGGTATCATATGCTCTGTGCATTGTATCGTGGATATTCCAAGATTCTTCTGACTAATACCACTTATCAGTGAGTACATACCATATGTGTTCTTTTGTGACTGGGTGGCCTCACTCAGGGTTATATTTTCAAGTTCCATCCATTTGCCTGCGAATTTCATGAAGTCATTGTTTTTAATAGCTGAGCTCCATTGTATAAATGCAACACATTTTCTGTATCCATTCCTCTGTTGAAGGACATCTGGGTTCTTTCCAGCTTCTGGCTATTATAAATAAGGCTGCTGTGAACATAGTGGAGCATGTGTCCTTGTTATATGTTGGAGCATCTTCTGGGTACATGCCCAAGGGTAGTATTGCTGGATCTTCTGGTAGTACTATGTCCAAATTTCTGAGGAACAGCCAAACTGATTTCAAGAGTGATTGTACCAGCTTGCAATCCCACCAGCAATGGAGGAGTGTTCCTCTTTCTCCACATCCTTACCAGCATCTGCTGTCACCTGAATTTTTGATCTTAGCCCTTCTGACTGGTGTGAGGTGGAATCTCAGGGTTGCTTTGATTTGCATTTCCCTGATGACTAAGGATGTTGAACACTTCTTAGGTGCTTCTCAGCCATTTGAAATTCCTCAATCGAGAATTCTCTGTTTATCTCTGTACCCCATTTTAATAGGGTTATTTGGTGTTCAAATAATTCTTATATATATCATTCTAAGGAAGGATCAAACCATCACTGACATCACTTTCCTAAAACTTGGGATAAGCTAGCATTGACCAAGGAGACAGAGCACATCCATTTTGAAACTTTACATGCCATCTAGAAACACCTTCATAATAATCAACTCAACTATCTATATCCAATGCTCTTCCACCCTGATGAGGATGTACAGACTATAGGTAAACACTTCTTGGCCACTGTGAACATCTCTGTACAGTAATCATAGAATGTGTCCATTCTCTCTGGGATTCTTTGGAATATACAAATCATACTCAGTGGTTATAATTTGCAAACAAAGGTTAAAGATGAACCGATTAACATTTAGAATACTAATTGTAGGAGAAAGTCTTTTCAATAAATCCAAGTGTTTGTTTAATTTACTTGGTGATTTGTATGCACTGCCTACTGTGTTTAATACCCTCCTGGACAGAAGACACTACAGGGAGGCCCTTTGGTTCATTCCTTCAGATTGCAGAAAAGCCCTTATTCATGCATTGAAGGGTCTGATAAACACTATGCATCTACATGTATTCTGAAGTGCTTTGTCCCAAACTCTACAAGCAACATTTATTCCAGTGAAATTCTGAAGGAAATGTCATGAAAATAAACTATCTCTGACATTTCACATACTGATCTGTCAATGGCTTTGCAATTGAGAAAAATGAGGTTTGAAGGGAAGAAATGGAAGAAGTTGAAGCAGATGATTGGGATCCAGAAACAAGAGAAAGATAAAGCAGCGACAAGTTAGAGTGATGGAAGGCCAGAGTCCAAGAGATGAGCTAGACAATCAAAGATTGATGATCAGAAAGGAATATTTGCTGCCAAATCTTTCATCGGGATCCAATTTCATTTTTCATTTAGGATAAATAAAAAAATAACCAAATGTCTGTGACAATTTCCTGTCCACTAGATGCTGGATGAAATGCTTTTTCTTTTCTTCTACTGCCACACCCCTATGCTATACCAAGCAGTGAGTTAAGCACTGAAGTAGATGAACCCTAGACAGTGGTAATGTGGGTTACACCCCTGAAGTGTCACTCACTGGTCCTGTAATTTAGGACATAAAGCCTCTTCTGTCTCCCATTCTCTCATCTACAATACAATGATAACTTATAAGCTCATGTTGATGGTTAATGAATCAACATATATCTTTAAAGCATCAAAACAAAGTTCTTTTCTTTGAAGTATCCAATAAGCATTAGTGGTGGTTATTGTTATTAATATTTTTATTTAAAAGTTGTGGTTCATAAAAGCCAATAGATGGATGGATGATAGATAGGTAGATCGATAGGTAGATCGATAGGTAGGTAGGTAGGTAGGTAGATAGATAGATAGACAGATAGATAGACAGATAGACAGATAGATATGATAGATAATGATGGATAGAAAGACAGATAGATATGATAGAAAATGATGGATAGATAGATATGATAGATAATAATGGATAGATAGATAGATAGATAGATAGATAGATAGATAGATAGATAGATTCTTTCAGTTAATGTCAAATACAGGTATGTTTTTCTTAAGTACCTATGCTTTTAGTTCATATATGCCGTAAGGAGATAATTGATAATTCTATCATCAACACAAATTGTCTGTTTCTTAAATTCTCTGCTTTGGCTTGAATTTTCTCCCTAAGAAAATCCTACCACAAAGACTTCATGAATAGTTCTCCTGAAACTTCTTTTGGCATAATATTGACTATTTATTAGTGACTACAGCTGTATACATTAAAACAAATTGAGCATGAATAATTGAGAAGTGTGAAATAGGAAGGAAAGATGATCAACAAGAATGCATTGTTTCTAGGATGTTGGAGGGCAGATAAGACCCAGTGCGCCAAGGGTCCCAATGAATCTGTACTGAATCTGTACACTTCAGAGTCATCTGCTTGGAACAGAGGAAACATGTTCCTGTTCCCAAGAGATCAAGGATTGCTTCAGGGCTACTAGTGCTCCTACAGTGCCAAGTATTCATGTGACACGGATGAGGCAAACATTAGTGGATGGGGAAGCCACCATCAGAGCTCAGGGGAGATGAAGCATAGCAGAGGTGTCATTTTGTCAAACCTAAGAGGCACCACTGGTTGCCAGAAATGGCATGAGTAAAGTTGTATGCCAAGGGAAATCTGATGGATTATAAAAGTCCCCTTATAAATTATAAAACACAATCCTTAAGTATGAGCACTGCCTGACCATAAAAGTTATTTACTATCTATTTATTCAAGGAAATAATGTTCTGTCAAGGTTACCAATTTAATGAAGAAATTAAAATTTATCAGTGTTGAAAGTACCCTGAAAAAAATTAAGGTTCCTCTAAATATAGTATACTGTGCATGGTATAGTGAAATCTCAAAAACTGAAGGTGAAAAAAAAAAGTTGAACACATTTTTTAATCCCTTCTGGCTGCTTTGGAAATCAATGCCTCTGTTATCTCAGTATGGGGTAAACTGTATCTGAGTTTCAACAGAAAAAAATTATTTCCCTTGAGACTCAAGGGAACCATGACTGAATTTCATTTTTTTTTTTTACAGAAGTACAAAAACCTTGTCTAGCCAGTGTCTAGTTATTGGGATATTTGTATTCTCATAGGCTCAGCCTTTTGTACTTTATGGTAAAATTTAAACAGAGAATAAAAGTTTATCCTAACTAAACTGAGAGGGAGTTAGGTATTTCCTATGCTCTAAAGAAAATTAATCTGTCCTCTGTTATTAGAACTAAAATATATAGCTTTGAAATGTTGGCATTTTCAGTGATGTCTCCGTGTCTTCTATTTGAATTCTCACACCTTACTCACTATGAGATGTGATAAAATGGTTTAACTTTCTGATTATCGAATTCCTCACCTCAGAATTAGAATAACATTATTAATATTAATAAATGTTCATAGGGATGATTGTAATGTAGTTGAAAGAGCTCCTGAGACTTAAAGATACATTGATGCTAGCTTCCATTATTTTTGTTATCACAATTACTTTTATGAAGATCTATAGACTTATGTTCTGAGTACTTATATGTGATGGTTATTTCAATTAAATTTAATGATGAAGTATTGTAGTCTAACATTTCCTATGAACGATAAAGGCTCTAAGAGTCTTCTTAATGTCCTGACTGAAAGATGATTTTAAAATCTTGACCTTCTGTTGAACTTCTGACATCATAAGAGCACATGACCTTTACATAGTTCATTTTATAAACAGAAAAATGATAGCCTTGTCCATAACTGATTTAGAAGCAATGTGAAAATGTCAAGTACCTTGGAAGAGACAATGACTTGGATAGAAATGTGATATATGTATAGGGATTATTTCCCTTCTAGAGAGCCTAAAATTCCTATGTTCTTAACGAATATAGTTAGTATGTTCCCTGTGAGGATGCTAAGGTACACATAGCACCTGCATATGTGATGTCTGTCTCATAGTTTTGAACTAAAGATTACAAACATGGCCCAGTTTGACTCTATTTTTGTTGTTTGGTTCCTGATATTGGACCCCTCCCATTTCCCTCTTTGAACACATTAATTACCACACAGGTTAATGAAAAACACCTACTGGTAATAGAAAGTTCAACTCACACAAGCCTCTGTGTATGTCTAGCAACTCTTATCCCGTGTTCAACTCTCTAGCACTATAGTACTCTTTATCAGTCTGCTTTATCTGGTCACTTTTAGAGAAGCTTGGAAGAACTTCTCTGCTCTCCCCCAAAGCCTTGCTGTATAGAAAGCAAACTCCCTCACTCTATCTTGGAATGTGTTATCAGTCTTGATGGTCACCAAATTCTGTTTGTTCAGAATCTACAGCAGGGTTGTTAGTTTATACTTTGCGGATTAATGGGAGTACTAGGAGATAAGGCTGACTAGAGGTCCGAGGCAAGAAAGTACAAGGAAATAAGGAATATTTCATCAAGCCCTAAAGGAACATAGTTCAGAAAGACTAATGGGGTCATGTCAAAAGAATAACAGAAGCTAGGATAAAAAGGCTTCCACCTGCCAAAATGGGACAGTTTGAGCACTGAAAAGAATAATGATAGCAATAGACTATATCACATTGAATATAAATCCACAATGAAAGTAGGAAGCAAAGAGGGAAGAAAGCTCTTGCTTCGTATTCATTAATATGAGGAAATATAAAACTTTAAGTTACTAATTTGTAACAAAAGTTGATTCAGGGTGACATTATCTATGAATTCTAAAGCTTCTGCTGTCAAGTGCTGTTGAGGAAAGAAGACATCTACGTGACAGCAGAGTAGTACTCTTCCTCTGACTATGAACGTCCATTCTCAGGGAGACTAAGCATTGAGCACTTGCACAGGATGCAGGGATGTGCATTATCCACATGGTGCACATGCCAAAATCAGTAACCTGGATCTAGTCCTGAAGGACCACTAAACACAGGGTGTAACACAGAATGCACAACAGATGCCCTAAGTTTGCCACTGTGCTCAAAACAAATACAGAAGACAAGACTACTCCTCTCACAAAGATAAAAGATTCCGAAATCAGGATATAACAGGTGCATCTACATTGAAGAAATAAGATAACTTACAAAATAATTTGGAGCACTGGGGGAAATCTGAACGTGATACATGAAAGTGACATCGTTGTTATAGAGAAGAAAAGCCTGTTGTGAGTAGGTGACCTAAGAATAAATGGTTATTTAGGGCTTAAATTGTCATGAGGTCTGTTGCATATTTTCAAAGGGCTCATCAAAATAGGGTATTTGTACATAAAATAATATAAAATTAGTAAGGAGGAGGGAGAAATGAAATCGTTTGGCAAAGCCATGCCTTCATTGAATCTGGATGGTAATTGTTTATATTTCTCCTCTTCCAATATTTTATATTTTATATTCTTAAATAAATTATAAGGCAAAAGACCCAAGATGAGCTACTACTGAAATAACAAATGACCTGCAGTGCACTAATGAGGCCATGATCACTTCCTCTAGAAGTTTAGGTGACATGAACTGAATATGCTAGTTGTGAAATTATTCTCTTTTCCTGAGTTTTCTTTTTGTTTTTCTGATACTAGAAACATAATAGTTTGCTATCCGTTCTGAGAATTTTCACCCTGGGGGAGACGGGAGACTAAGCAAGCCCCATCCCCTCTTCATAAAGTCCTAACGACAAACAAAAGTTCAACTTAATCAGTTCATCCTGAGAATCACTGAGTTTATTGAGCTTACTTACAGAGAATAGGTAAGGGGTTATCGGTGGAAGTATGAGTGACCCAGAAGCAGTGGCACTGTTACTGTTGGGAGTGTAGGTGACCCGGAAGCAGTAGCAATGGAAAGAAGTCCTTACTTGGTACTTATGAGAGCATTTTATAGTGACATGGATAGATTTCCCTGTTTTTAGCCTTTTGTCTACATAAAATCATCTGAGATGACCTGTTCACCTCTTCTTCTGTGGAGGAGAATTAACATTTAACAAGTCCTCCTGCCATCATTTTAGATGAGCACAGCTCAAGGTCTGAAGATGGCAAATGTTTACTTCGTAAGATAGGACAGAAGCTCTGTAGTGAATCTTGGAAAACCCATTTGTTGATTTGTTTTCTAAGAAGAACATGGAGGTCAAAACATGAAATTATTCTCAATGCCCAAAATAATTAGAAAGTATTTTTACATTAAAAGGCCTACTTAGTGACCATGCCTGTTCATGAACTAGTGTTACCTCTCTCTCTGTTTCTGGCATCTATTTGAATTACTGTGCCCAGAAAGCAGAGAAAATATGTACTCTCCTCCTACAAGGACAAATAGTTGGGAAGCAAAAGAGATTTATGGCTGCAGCTGATCTCCTTATTGTGGTACCTTGTTAATATCAGATTTGATTTGAGAGCCTCATGTTTGAACTGCAAATGAACTCTGACTTCACTTATTGGAGAGCCACTGGCAAGACTCACCTGTGATTAACATCTCTTTGCTCAAATAAGAGCGACTACTGGAGGATGACATTTCTGAGTTGTTCAACTTGCCGTTATTACATCTGAAAACAGCAGTGATTCCTTGTTCTACTCCTGTGCCTTGAAAAAAAAATAATTGGCATACTCATTATCTCCTCAGAGCCTGGAGGAATTTATCCTATTAAGACTGTGGGCAAATGAACAGCTATCCAGTCTTTTTGACTTTGTAATGCCTTTACACAATATGTTAATATGCTGCCCTTTGCCAAGACTTTTTTCTTCCTGGAGTACATTTTTTCCTTAAGATGACAAATTATTTTTTCCTTCTGCTTGAAGATTCTCTGCATGAAGTCAGATATTGCCAGCCAGCATAGCATTATAACATCAGGTTAAAACACATTTGTGGAATTCTTTAGGTACAAGTGTCTCATCCTTGGCACTGACAAGACTTAACAATGGTCATCAGAGTCTGGGTTTATTAACAGTAAAGACACAGCACTTCTTTTTTTTTTCCATTTTTTATTAGGTATTTAGCTCATTTACATTTCCAATGCTATACCAAAAGTCCCCCATACCCACCCACCCCCACTCCCCTACCCACCCACTCCCCCTTTTTGGCCCTGGCGTTCTCCTGTACTGGGGCATATAAAGTTTGCGTGTCCAATGGGCCTCTCTTTCCAGTGATGGCCGACTAGGCCATCTTTTGATACATATGCAGCTAGAGTCAAGAGCTCCGGGGTACTGGTTAGTTCATAATGTTGTTCCACCTATAGGGTTGCAGATCCCTTTAGCTCCTTGGGTACTTTCTCTAGCTCCTCCATTGGGAGCCCTGTGATCCATTCATTAGCTGACTGTGAGCATCCACTTCTGTGTTTGCTAGGCCCCGGCATAGTCTCACAAGAGACAGCTACATCTGGGTCCTTTCGATAAAATCTTGCTAGTGTATGCAATGGAAGACACAGCACTTCTATACTTTCTTATTTGTTAGCTTGCTTTTAGTGTTCATTCGATCTAAGACTGTCTGATGTCATTTCTCCATGATAGGAAGCATAAAAATGAGAATTCCATAGCCAGTTTAATATACTCAATTAGTTTAAGCAATATAAAATTGGGGATGAGTGAAATTTTCTTATAAAATGCTCGTTTGTCTCAAAAAAAAACCCATAAAATTTACTTTTAAATAGACAGACAGTTATCTCAACATTGTGTAAATAATAGCCCATATTTGAAAGAAAGCAGTTGGGCTGGAACTCCTACCGTGGGCCTATCATCCAGCACTGTAGAAGTTAAGGCAAAAAGATGGTATCACATTCAAGGTCAGTCTGGACTACATGAAGAGAATCATCTTCAAACAATGCAAAAATCATTATAATAAAAAAAATCCCACCTAAACTTTACTATGAACTTTATATAGCATTGATAAACCTCTGGGCTTCTTTGAGAACTGCAGTTTTGTCAAGTGGGCACAGTCACTCCTAACACACAAAAATACTTTATGGTTAAATTATGATAACTTCTACCAGTAACTATGAAAATATTGAACATCAGAAAGAACTAGTAAGATCCAAAATTATTTGTATGAAAAGGAAAAGTTAACTCCTTTCTAGACTAGGTCTAAACAAGTAATTTTTCCTTCATCTAACAGAAGCCGGGTGCAGGATCTGTTCTTTGTCAACATCAGGATTGGAAGCATCCCAGGGACTTTTGTTCTCTTCAAAGTCACAAGTCAGGAGCCCTGACTTTTCTCACCAAGTCTGAGTTCCAAGGATAAAGAAGAGTGATTCACCCTGATCCCTTTGATCAAGATAATAGACTTCTTACAGGCCCCTGGTGACTCATATTTAGGCATCTCAGGCCAGAACAGTGTCCTGTGACTTGTCTCAGCTGCTCTGGAGGTTGCAAAGGGAGAGCTGAATTCTCAAACTCTCCGCTTTAGGTAAAACATGGAAGCAGATGCTTAAGGGTTAGAATTGAATAAAATCTGGAGTCTACCACACAGGCAAAGTTATAGAAGTCGAAGGCAAGATGAACACATGAGCTTCAGAGAGTCTTGGTCAGATTTCTCTTTTTGCCCTGGTGCCCTTGAATGATCTTCTTAGTATCACTGTTCTTCCTTTATTAAGGGATTAGTCATAATCATCTTCCAAAGATGCTGCAAAGACTATAATACACATTGTTAATGAGTTATTTTCCAGGTGACGAGTTGAATAATAATTTAGCAGGATAGTTTAAATTTTATTTAAGAGAATGTCCACTTTTTATCATTTTTCTTTTTCATATTGTTATTAAATCTTTAAGATCTTATACATTGCATCTTGATATTCATCCCTCTCCCCCATCCCCTCCAAGATTCCCCTCCATTCCATAACAAAACAAATTTGTGTCCTCATTTCCTTAATCTTACCATATACTCTTAGGTATATGGC
Organism: Mus musculus; assembly: GCF_000001635.26. Classification (NCBI taxonomy): domain Eukaryota; kingdom Metazoa; phylum Chordata; class Mammalia; order Rodentia; family Muridae; genus Mus; species Mus musculus. The sequence goes on along the minus strand of NC_000084.6, from coordinate 50,445,640 downwards.
CATTCACTGGAATGTGGTCTTCTCATGTGGAGACACATCCTTAAACAATATTAATCCTCCCTCTCCTAGCCACCAATTACCAAGGATTCCTCTGCTAGGGGTGGGACCAATAGAAATGGAAATAACCTATAATATTTTGGAATAGAGTCTATTGGACCTCACTGGGCAACAAGATCAAAAGATGTAAACCATTCCTGACATTGGGTTTTTTATTTGCTAGCCTATGGTGTATAATAGGTGTATTTCCATCCCATTATAAGGTCAATGAATTTAGACTTATGTGTCTGTACACACACACACACAAACATATGTGTGTGTGTATACATATATATATATATATATATATATATATGTATATATATATATATATATGAGTTTTTATGTTAGAAAACTACAATAGTTGGCTTTTATATGACTTTAGCTAGGTTGATTTTCTTTTGGAAATTAAATGATTGAAAGCTTTCAATTATTGGTTATAAAACATATTGTGACTCGAGCACCAGGGTACCTTGCCAGCGGAGTCGCCCGACACCCGCAAGGGCCCACACAGGATTCCCCACGGGATCCTAAGACCTCTGGTGAGTGGAACACAGCGTCTGCCCCAATCCAATCACGCGGAACCTGAGACTGCGGTACATAGGGAAGCAGACTACCCGGGCCTCACCTGGGGCACAAGTCCCTTCCGCCACACTCGAGCACCGGGGTACCTTGCCAGCGGAGTCGCCCAACACGTGCAAAGGCCCACACAGGATTCCCCAAGGGATCCTAAGACCTCTAGTGAGTGGAACACAACTTCTGCCAGGAGGCAGGTTCAAACACCAGATATCTGGGTACCTTCCCTGCAAGAAGAGAGCTTGCCTGCAGAGAATACTCTGCCCACTGAGACTAAATAGAAAGCTAGCCTCCCAGGGCTGCTTATAGAGGCTAACAGAGTCACCTGAAGAACAAGCTGTTACCAGAGACAACTATAACAGCTAGCTTCAGAGATTACCAGATGGCGAAAAGCAAACGTAAAAATCCTACTAACAGAAATCAAGACCACTCACCATCATCAGAACGCAACACTCCCACCCCACCTAGTCCTGGGCACCCCAACACAACCGAAAATCTAGACCCATTTCATGATGATGATAGAGGACATCAAGAAGGACTTTCATAAGTCACTTAAAGAATTACAGGAGAGCACTGCTAAAGAGTTACAGGCCCATAAAGAAAAGCAGGAAAAAACAACCAAACAGGTAGAAGTCCTTAAAGAAAAACAGGAAAACACATCCAAACAGGTGATGGAAATGAACAAAACCATACTAGAACTAAAAGGGGAAGTAGACACAATAAAGAAAACCCAAAGCGAGGCAACGCTGGAAATAGAAACCCTAGGAAAGAGATCTGGAACCATAGATGCGAGCATCAGCAACAGAATACAAGAAATGGAAGAGATACTCTCAGGTGCAGAAGATTCCATAGAGAAGATCGACACAACAGTCAAAGAAAATACAAAATGCAAAAGGATCCTAACTCAAAACATCCAGGAAATCCAGGACACAATGAGAAGACCAAACCTACGGATAATAGGAGTTGATGAGAATGAAGATTTTCAACTTAAAGGGCCAGCTAATATCTTCAACAAAATAATAGAAGAAAACGTCCCAAACATAAAGAAAGAGAATACATGATCATACAAGAAGCCTACAGAACTCCAAATAGACTGGACCAGAAAAGAAATTCCTCCCGACACATAATAATCAGAACAACAAATGCACTAAATAAAGATAGAATATTAAAAGCAGTAAGGGAGAAAGGTCAAGTAACATATAAAGGAAGGCCTATCAGAATTACACCAGACTTTTCACCAGAGACTATGAAAGCCAGAAGAGCCTGGACAGATGTTATACAGACACTAAGAGAACACAAATGCCAGCCCAGGCTACAATACCCGGCCAAACTCTCAATTACCATAGATGGAGAAACCAAAGTATTCCATGACAAAACCAAATTCACACATTATCTTTCCACGAATCCAGCCCTTCAAAGGATAATAACAGAAAAGAAGCAATACAAGGACGGAAATCACGCCCTAGAACAAGCAAGAAAGTAATCCCTCAATAAACCAAAAAGAAGACAGCCACAAGAACAGAATGCCAACTCTAACAACAAAAATAAAAGGAAGCAACAACTACTTTTCCTTAATATCTCTTAATATCAATGGACTCAATTCCCCAATAAAAAGACATAGATTGACAGACTGGCTACACAAAAAGGACCCAACATTCTGCTGCTTACAGGAAACCCATCTCAGGGAAAAAGACAGACACTACCTCAGAGTGAAAGGCTGGAAAACAATTTTCCAAGCAAATGGTCTGAAGAAACAAGCTGGAGTAGCCATTCTAATATCGGATAAAATTGACTTCCAACCCAAAGTTATCAAAAAAGACAAGGAGGGACACTTCATACTCATCAAAGGTAAAATCCTCCAAGGAGAACTCTCAATTCTGAATATCTATGCACCAAATGCAAGGGCAGCCACATTCATTAAAGACACTTTAGTAAAGCTCAAAGCCTACATTGCACCTCACACAATAATAGTGGGAGACTTCAACACACCACTTTCTTCAAAGGACAGATCGTGGAAACAGAAACTAAACAGGGACACAGTGAAACTAACAGAAGTTACGAAACAAATGGACCTGACAGATATCTACAGAACATTTTATCCTAAAACAAAAGGATATACCTTCTTCTCAGCACCTCACGGGACCTTCTCCAAAATTGACCATATAATTGGTCACAAAACAGGCCTCAATAGATACAAAAATATTGAAATTGTCCCATGTATCCTATCAGACCACCATGGCCTAAGACTGATCTTCAATAACAACATAAATAATGGAAAGCCAACATTCACATGGAAACTGAATAACACTCTTCTCAATGATACCTTGGTCAAGGAAGGAATAAAGAAAGAAATTAAAGACTTTTTAGAGTTTAATGAAAATGAAGCCACAATGTACCCAAACCTATGGGACACAATGAAAGCATTTCTAAGAGGGAAACTCATAGCTCTGAGTGCCTCCAAGAAGAAACGGGAGAGAGCACATACTAGCAGCTTTACAACACATCTAAAAGCTCTAGAAAAAAAGGAAGCAAATTCACCCAAGAGGAGTAGACGGTAGGAAATAATCACACTCAGGGGTGAAATCAACCAAGTGGAAACAAGAAGAACTATTCAAAGAATTAACCAAACGAGGAGTTGGTTCTTTGAGAAAATCAACAAGATAGATAAACCCTTAGTTAGACTCACTAAAGGGCACAGGGACAAAATCCTAATTAACAAAATCAGAAATGAAAAGGGAGACATAACAACAGATCCTGAAGAAATCCAAAACACCATCAGATCCTTCTACAAAAGGCTATACTCAAGAAAACTGGAAAACCTGGATGAAATGGACAAATTTCTGGACAGATACCAGGTACCAAAGTTGAATCAGGATCAGGTTGACCATCTAAACAGTCCCATATCACCTAAAGAAATAGAAGTAGTTATTAATAGTCTCCTAGCCAAAAAAAGCCAAGGATCATTCGGGTTTAGTGCAGAGTTCTATCAGACCTTCAAAGAAGATCTAATTCCAGTTCTGCACAAACTATTTCACAAAATAGAAGTAGAAGGTACTCTACCCAACTCATTTTATGAAGCCACTATTACTGTGATACCTAAACCACAGAAAGACCCAACAAAGATAGAGAACTTCAGACCAATTTCTCTTATGAATATCGATGCAAAAATCCTCAATAAAATTCTCACTAACCGAATCCAAGAACATATTAAAGCAATCATCCATCCTGACCAAGTAGGTTTTATTCCAGGGATGCAGGGATGGTTTAATATACGAAAATCCATCAATGTAATCCACTATATAAACAAACTCAAAGACAAAAACCACATGATCATCTCGTTAGATGCAGAAAAAGCATTTGACAAGATCCAACACACATTCATGATAAAAGTTTTGGAAAGATCAGGAATTCAGGGCCCATACCTAAACATGATAAAAGCAATCTACAGCAAACCAGTAGCCAACATCAAAGTAAATGGAGAGAAGCTGGAAGCAATCCCACTAAAATCAGGGACTAGACAAGGCTGCCCACTTTCTCCCTACCTTTTCAACATAGTACTTGAAGTATTAGCCAGAGCAATTCGACAACAAAAGGAGATCAAGGGGATACAAATTGGAAAAGAGGAAGTCAAAATATGACTTTTTGCAGATGATTTGATAGTATATATAAGTGACCCTAAAAATTCTACCAAAGAACTCCTAAACCTGATAAACAGCTTTGGTGAAGTAGCTGGATATAAAATAAACTCAAACAAGTCAATGGCCTTTCTCTATACAAAGAATAAACAGGCTGAGAAAGAAATTAGGGAAACAACACCCTTCTCAATATTCACAAATAATATAAAATATCTCAACATGACTCTAACTAAGGAAGTGAAAGATCTGTATGATAAAAACTTCAAATCTCTGAAGAAAGAAATTAAGGAAGATCTCAGAAGATGGAAAGATCTCCCATGCTCATGGATTGGCAGGATCAACATTGTAAAAATGGCTATCTTGCCAAAAGCAATCTACAGATTCAATGCAATCCCTATCAAAATTCCAACTCAATTCTTCAACGAATTAGGAGCAATTTGCAAATTCATCTGGAATAACAAAAAACCTAGGATAGCAAAAAGTCTTCTCAAGGATAAAAGAACCTCTGGTGGAATCACCATGCCTGACCTAAAGCTTTACTACAGAGCAATTGTGATAAAAACTGCATGGTACTGGTATAGAGACAGACAAGTAGACCAATGGAATAGAATTGAAGACCCAGAAATGAACCCACACACCTATGGTCACTTGATCTTCGACAAGGGAGCTAAAACCATCCAGTGGAAGAAAGACAGCATTTTCAACAATTGGTGCTGGCACAACTGGTTGTTATCATGTAGAAGAATGCGAATCGATCCATACTTATCTCCTTGTACTAAGGTCAAATCTAAGTGGATCAAGGAACTTCACATAAAACCAGAGACACTGAAACTTATAGAGGAGAAAGTGGGGAAAAGCCTTGAAGATATGGGCACAGGGGAAAAATTCCTGAACAGATCAGCAATGGCTTGTGCTGTAAGATCGAGAATTGACAAATGGGACCTAATGAAACTCCAAAGTTTCTGCAAGGCAAAAGACACTGTCAATAAGACAAAAAGACCACCAACAGATTGGGAAAGGATCTTTACCTATCCTAAATCAGATAGTGGAATAATATCCAACATATATAAAGAACTCAAGAAGGTGGACTTCAGAAAATCAAATAACCCCATTAAAAAATGGGGCTCAGAACTGAACAAAGAATTCTCACCTGAGGAATACCGAATGGCAGAGAAACACCTGAAAAAATGTTCAACATCCTTAATCATCAGGGAAATGCAAATCAAAACAACCCTGAGATTCCACCTCACACCAGTCAGAATGGCTAAGATCAAAAATTCAGGTGACAGCAGATGCTGGCGTGGATGTGGAGAAAGAGGAACACTCCTCCATTGTTGGTGGGAGTGCAGGCTTGTACAACCATTCTGGAAATCAGTCTGGCGGTTCCTCAGAAAATTGGACATAGTACTACCGGAGGATCCATCAATACCTCTCCTGGGCATATATCCAGAAGATGCCCCAACTGGTAAGAAGGACACATGCTCCACTATGTTCATAGCAGCCTTATTTATAATAGACAGAAGCTGGAAAGAACCCAGATGCCCCTCAACAGAGGAATGGATACAGAAAATGTGGTACATCTACACAATGGAGTACTACTCAGCTATTAAAAAGAATGAATTTATGAAATTCCTAACCAAGTGGATGGACCTGGAGGGCATCATCCTGAGTGAGGTAACACATTCACAAAGAAACTCACACAATATGTACTCACTGATAAGTGGATATTAGCCCCAAACCTAGGATACCCAAGATATAAGATATAATTTGCTAAACACATGAAACTCAAGAAGAATGAGGACTGAAGTGTGGACACTATGCCCCTCCTTAGATTTGGGAACAAAACACCCATGGAAGGAGTTACAGAGACAAAGTTTGGAGCTGAGATGAAAGGATGGACCATGTAGAGACTGCCATATCCAGGGATCCACCCCATAATCAGCATCCAAACGCTGACACCATTGCATACACTAGCAAGATTTTATTGAAAGGACCCAGATGTAGCTGTCTCTTGTGAGACTATGCCGGAGCCTAGCAAACACAGAAGTGGATGCTCACAGTCAGCTAATGGATGGATCATAGGGCTCCCAATGGAGGAGCTAGAGAAAGTAGCCAAGGAGCTAAAGCGATCTGCAACCCTATAGGTGGAACAACATTATGAACTAACCAGTACCCCGGAGCTCTTGACTCTAGCTGCATATATATCAAAAGATGGCCTAGTCGGCCATCACTGGAAAGAGAGGCCCATTGGACTTGCAAACTTTATATGCCCCAGTACAGGGGAACACCAGGGCCAAAAAGGGGGAGTGGGTGGGCAGGGGAGTGGGGGTGGGTGGATATGGGGGACTTTTGGTATAGCATTGGAAATGTAAGTGAGCTAAATACCTAATAAAAAATGGAAAAAAAAAACAGAGACACTGAAACTTATAGAGGAGAAAGTGGGGAAAAGCCTTGAAGATATGGGCACAGGGGAACAATCCCTGAACAGAACACCAATGGCTTGAACTGTAAGATAGAATTGACAAATGGGACCTAATGAAACTCCAAAGTTTCTGCAAGGCAAAAGACACCATCAGTAAGACAGAAAGACCACCAACAGATTGGGAAAGTATCTTTACCTATCCTAAATCAGAAAGGGGACTAATATCCAACATATATAAAGAACTCAAGAAGGTGGACTTCAGAAAATCAAATAACCCCATTAAAAAATGGGGCTCAGAACTGAACAAAGAATTCTCACCTGAGGAATACCGAATGGCAGAGAAACACCTGAAAAAATGTTCAACATCCTTAATCATCAGGGAAATGCAAATCAAAACAACCCTGAGATTCTACTTCACACCAGTCAGAATGGCTAAGATCAAAAATTCAGGTGACAGCAGATGCTGGCGTGGATGTGGAGAAAGAGGAACACTCCTCCATTGTTGGTGGGATTGCAGGCTTGTACAACCACTCTGGAAATCAGTCTGGCGGTTCCTCAGAAAATTGGACACAGTACTACCGGAGGATCCAGCAATACCACTCCTGGGCATATATCCAGAAGATGCCCCAACGGGTAAGAAGGACACATGCTCCACTATGTTCATAGCAGCCTTATTTATAATAGCCAGAAGCTGGAAAGAACCCAGATGCCCCTCAACAGAGGAATGGATACAGAAAATGTGGTACATCTACACAATGGAGTACTACTCAGCTATTAAAAAGAATGGATTTATGAAATTCCTAGCCAAATGGATGGACCTGGAGGGCATCATCCTGAGTGAGGTAACACATTCACAAAGGAACTCACACAATATGTACTCACTGATAAGTGGATATTAGCCCAAAACCTAGGATACCCAAGATATAAGATACAATTTCCTAAACACATGAAACTCAAGAAGAATGAAGACTGAAGTGTGGACACTATGCCCCTCCTTAGATTTGGGAACAAAACACCCATGGAAGGAGTTACAGAGACAAAGTTTGGAGCTGAGACGAAAGGATGGACCATGTAGAGACTGCCATATCCAGGGATCCACCCCATAATCAGCATCCAAACGCTGACACCATTGCATACACTAGCAAGATTTTATTGAAAGGACCCAGATGTAGCTGTCTCTTGTGAGACTATGCCAGGGCCTAGCAAACACAGAAGTGGATGCTCACAGTCAGCTAATGGATGGATCACAGGGCTCCCAATGGAGGAGCTAGAGAAAGTACCCAAGGAGCTAAAGGGATCTGCAACCCTATAGGTGCAACAACATTATGAACTAACCAGTACCCCGGAGCTCTTAACTCTAGCTGCATATGTATCACAAGATGGCCTAGTCGGCCATCACTGGAAAGAGAGGCCCATTGGACTTGCAAACTGTATATGCCCCAGTACAGGGGAAATCCAAGGCCAAAAAGGGGGAGTGGGTGGGTAGGGGAGTGGGGGTGGGTGGGTATGGGGGACTTTTGGTATAGCATTGGAAATGTAAATGAGCTAAATACCTAATAAAAAATGGAAAAAAAACATATTGTAATCAAAGTTTTGATTTCTTATGTTTATGAATCATCTATCACTCTTTTGAAATAATATCTGTTTATATATAATAAGTATGTATTTTATACTATTTAAAGGACAATAGCTCAATAATAAAATTTCTTTTAAATTTTTCTACTTCACACTTAGTAAATTTGTGGTCATTTTGTGCTAAGGCTGGCCAGAAAAAAAACACTGAATACCAACGCGAAATTTCAGGTAACAATCGCTTTTATTATAAGCATGCCCCAAAGATTCCATGAACCTTTTTTATACTAAAATACCTTTGCTGTTTATCCAAACTTAAACTTGAACGTATAAGTGTATTTATTTCTACATTGTTACAAACCGTCCTCAAACAGTTTTTTGTTTGTTTGTTTGTTTTTGTTTTTAATTCTTGAAGTCCACTGCAATAGCCTGGTTAGAATCCCCAGCAGTCTGAGAGCACTAATGAACAGTCATAGTTTGTATTGCACAACAGCAGATTGTTCTTCCTTTCTGAACTCAAGTATGGGAAAAACCAACCTTGTATGAAAAGAATTACAATGTTTGCTGGGAAATAATTTTTTGCTGTGATCAATTCTATTTATTTTTGTGATATCACTTTAGAAAGAATCAAGTAGGAAAACTCTCTGGTGGGCTGAGTAGGAACACAACATATCTGCTGTGGATTTGAAGTGTAACTTATGCGAAACAATCATGCAGAAGAATGAGGAAGACATGCTAAATCACGTTAACAGGCAACCGGTAGACAGGAAAAACGTACATCAAATGCATAAGCAAAAGGGAAAATTTTCTTGAGACACAAGAGCTAGCTCATCTGCAGGGAGTTCTAACATAAACAACAGTGCCAACTTGTGTGTTTACTTACCCAGCTGGGAACAATATATAGTTATGGCAATCAGTGCTGACAGGGATGTAAGAAAACACTTGTGTAAAATTGTTGGTAAGAATTGAGTTTTTCAGGTGCTGCTCTTACAGTGGATACAAGTTTGAGTTCCCAGGACCCATACCAGGCAGCTCACAACAGCCTGTAATGCCAGATCTAGGAGACCCTATGCTTTCCATGGACACTGCACTAGCATGTACATTCTACCCAACACACAGACACACACACACACACACAAACACACCTACGTATACATGCACATACCCCCTACACACACACACACACACACACACACACATGCATATATCCCTACACACAGACACATGTACATACCACACACACATATACACATACCCCCTACACACATGGACATGCACACACATGTGGATACCCCTCCTACACACATACATGCATATACCCCCCTACACACAGACATGAGCACATACACACACACACACACACATGCATGCAAATACATGCACATAGATTCCCCACCCCAACCAATACACATGTACATAATTTAAACAATAAAATAAATCTTTAAAAAATAACTTAAATTTTAATAACTTTTTAGAAAGACACATGTGATTTTATGTTTTAAAAATAACAAAATATATGTGCCTTTGACACCAACATCAAATCTTCTGTCACTTATTATTAGGTAAGATGGAATTAAGTTAAAATAAAAGTAGAAAGGCCAGAAGATCAGGGTTAGAATGCTATGTGATTGAGTGGTTTTATTATGTCATGTGACAGAGAAAGCTACGTAGAAATTTTTTAATCTCAATAAAGGGCTTCTACCTCACCTTTGATTATTCATGGATAAAAGACACACAACTCTTATATTATAATAAGCCTTAATCAGCACTAGATCTGGGAAGATATCTACTATGCTATTAGAATCTATTCCTCATCTTTATCCCTGAATTATAACATTCCCTCTGTGCTACTCTTAATTTCAATTGGCCACCTTTTGTGGCCTTTATAACTCACCTAACATCTTCCTTCTCTCTTCCTCCTCCTTTGTTTGTGGTTCTCCTCAGCCCTGAAGCCCACCCGGGAACCCCAACCCTGTCTATCTCAATTCTTACCATCTATAGGCAGAATTTATTCACCAATCAAGAATAATTCAAAGAGGGCAAGGTCACATAGCACATGCACATGTCACTTGGGTCTATGTGCATATTCTCTCATTCTTGGGGGCAACCAGACCCTGGGAGCCAGTATTTAGCATTACAATACATAGCAGAAGACCAAACCTCAACAAAATGCCAAGGCAAGTGTCTTAGTGAGGGTTTCTATTCCTGCACAAACATCATAACCAAGAAGCAGTTGGGGAGGAAAGGGTTTATTCGGCTTACACTTCCATATTGCTGTTCATCACCAAGGAAGTCAGGACTGGAACTCAAGCAGATCAGGAAGCAGAAGCTGATGCAGAAGCCATGGAGGGATGTTCTTTACTGGCTTGCTTCCCCTGGCTTGCTCAGCTTGCTCTCTTATAGAACCAAGACTACCAGCCCAGAGATGGTCCCACTCACAAGGGGCCTTTCCCCCTTGATCACTAATTGAGAAAATGCCTTACAGCTGGATCTCATGGAGGCATTTCCTCAACTGAAGCTCCTTTCTCTGTGATAACTCCAGCTGTGTCAAGTTGACACAAAACTAGCCAGTACAGCAAGTGTCAGTGAAGCTTTTCTGTAAGGAATAAGAAAAAAAATATTTAAAAATTTTAAAGCTATATAGTTTCTGTAGAAGCTTATCTCAGGGGCTGTATGATAAACTACCATTTGGTGTGTAAATAAGTAATTTTATATTAAATTATTTAATATAAGTAATTATAGTATATTAATAATTTATAAATTAATATAATTTATATAAAATGTATTAGTAAAATTATAGTCTAATAAAACTTTTTATATAAAAATGGGCAAAATTACTAGCCCCTTCTCTAAGTCATTATAAATAAATCTGTACCATTAAAAGTAATTAGATTTGGAATCTATTTATATAGCTTTAAATTCATCTGAATTTTTAAAGAAAATATAGCTATGGATAGTATAGCATCATATTTTATTATAAAAAAATAGCAACTAAAACATAGTTGTAAGAAAGACATGTGTGTAAGAAAGACAGAGATCAAAAGAGAGACAGAGACAGAGACAGAGACAGAGAAGATACACCAGTTATTTTTATTATCTTGAAGGTGGGTGGATATAGGCTGTTAATTTTCAATAAGGCTTTTTAATGGGTTTTCTACATACAGTTAAAAAACAACAAATAAAATAACTGGGCTTTTATTGTATATTATTAGGGAGAGGCACAACAGTATCTTTTAATTCAAGTACTGTACTCATAATCATATTTTGAAGTTTTGATTTTGCTCAAAGGAGGCCTAAAGAAGCTAAGCTATCCTTCTACACTAGAAGGTTTCATCCTACCTCCTCGAGGTAACTTTTTGTCTAATATTAGCTTGTTGGCTGAAAAATCAATAAATGTGTTGAATGAGCAAAAAGTCTAAAGCAGGCTGGAGAGATGGTGCCATTCCTAAAGGCTAGGCTTACAAACAAAAATACGAAGAACACAAGAGTTTAAATACTGGCAGAAGGCAGGACTAAATGCTGTTAGGACTTCAATTCAGTTTTCCTGACTCCTTGCAAGTAATATGAACTTTCCTTGACTCTGAAGTTAGTAAAAATTCCTGAAAATTACATGGGCTTTCAAGGTGCATTTTTCTTAAGGATCCATTTCCAACCAGCATGATATCACGCAGTGCTCTTATTCCTCATAGATTTGTTTACTGCAATTTACAAAACATGCTTTACCTCACATGAATTAAATTAATAACAAATGAAGGTTTGTTTAGAGTATTACATTTATCTATGTATCTATTTTTTAAAGATATACATATATAGATCTATACATATGTATATGTATATATTTGTGTGTGTGTGTGTGTGTGTGTGTGCACGCACTTGGAGGTGGCATATGCATGGCACAGTACATTTGGAGGTCAGAGGACAACTTGCAGGACTCAACTCTCTACTTCTACCATATTGGTTAATAACAATTAATTAATTAATAACAAATGAAGGTTTGTTTAGAGTATTACATTTATCTATGTATCTATTTTTTAAAGATATACATATATAGATCTATACATATGTATATGTATATATTTGTGTGTGTGTGTGTGTGTGTGTGTGCACGCACTTGGAGGTGGCATATGCATGGCACAGTACATTTGGAGGTCAGAGGACAACTTGCAGGACTCAACTCTCTACTTCTACCATATTGGTGCTTGGGATCAAACTCAGGTAATTGGGTTTGACTTCAAGATGCCTTTATGCTCAGCCATCTCACCAGCCCTTAAGTGATGTTTTTAAAAGTATTTTATTACCACCAATATGAATTTTGACTACCTGTCCAAAGCCTCTATAAAATCAGGTGTAATGTCTGCATTTTACATTCCTTTATAACACTATGCATTTCATCTGACTTTTCGCATTCCTTCACCTATATTTTATGGCCCTTCTTAAGTTGTGGACACATGCCTTTCTACCTGAAAGTGCTAACAGAATTCAGAGATGACAACACAGTGGAACCAGTATGATAGTCTAGGAAAGGTGTTGGTTACACAATTACACTTGATAGTTATCAATAGCATTTCTCTTCATAAGCACCAATCAGAAAGCTAGTATGCTGTTCCTAATCACAGCTAAAGGATGAAGGTCACAAGAGTGACAGTAACATTTATAGAAGACATCCTCTGGGGGGAAAAATGCTAAAAAAAAGAAAAAGTAAGTTTTAAAAAACAGTCATGACTTTTGTGCAAATGTAATAACATTTTTTCAAGTAGTTCAAAGTTGTTTTTTTTTAAATTGTCAATGAATGTGATGAATTGAGTCAAAGAGAATTTAAGAAGTTAGGGATGAAAACATGATTCAATAGAGAAACATTACAGTAAACCTGTCAAATTGGTGCTTGGGGATTATCTGCCCCAGTAGAGACAAAACTCTAGCATATGGTTTCATGAATTCTGGGGCATTTTATCTCTTCCATACAAAGAACAGTTCATAGCAAGCTTGCTTGGCCTTTGTTTCTGTGTGGTATTGAAAGAATGCCCCATCTTCTATCTGACACTTTATTTGTAAATTTCAAATAATTCTCTAAACATATGTTTAAGTTATAGTAAAGGACATAAAAGATTATCTAAATAAAGAGATGACATTTCATGCTTTTTGGTGTGATAACCCTACAATACAAGATGAAGGTGGGTTTTTTTTTCCAGTCTGGTATATAAATGCCATATAATTTCAATCTAAATTTCAGGTAGACATTTTGAAAAATTCAATAAACTTACAGTGACTTTATAGAGAGCAGTGAAGTCTGCAGCTACATATCATCTGATGGGATGTCATAAAGAAGGGGAGTTTCCTTGTCTGCCACGTACTAAAGCATGCTCTAAGACTAGAGTGATCAAAGCTATGTACTGGTGGTCCTAGGTGAATGGAATGAAAGCATATAGCCCCAAATTCCTGTGCATTCATGAGAATTTAATAAAACCTTAAAGGGATTACCACAAAAATCAATGGAAAAAAATTTAAGTGCTATGCTTTTGGAAAACTGCCTGATGATGTGGAGAGAAAAAAATGAAATCAGAGCACTCCATAACATAACCCACATAAAGTATGCCCTCCAGATAGATCAAAGATTAAGTAGAGAGGGGAAAATTTATAAAGCTAATAGAAGTAGATTTATGGGACAACCGTTAATATCTAGGAATGGAGAACACTTCGAAAACCTAAAGGAAAACCCATAAAGGGAAATGTTGAGAAATAGGAGTACATCAAACTGAAGGCTTTTCATCCCATGACGAATACCACAAGCCAAGGTAATGGATCCCTGCTGAGGGAGATTCTTCACAGCCATCCACAGCACATTGTTATCCCTGACCCATGAGAGAGCCTCCAGCTTTGTGCTTACTTGGTCTCTGTTCATTATGTGATATTTGTTCTTTTGCTAGAGTAATTATAAATGTGCTTTATGTCGTTGTTGACATTTGCTTTAAACGTTGCAAATCCTTATAGCTCTAGATCACTTCTTTGTTGTACTAAAATCATCACTTTTCTTTTAAAACTGGCAAGAAAGGATGTTTATGAGAGGACACATCAGAAAAATGGGTAAAAGGTATGAGTAAGGAAATTACAGAAAACTCTTAGCCAACAAATAACTGAAGGCATGGTGAAAATAAAGGAATATACGTGAAATTACCAATATTAAGGTGGCTAAATTATAAAATCATATAATGCTGTGTTGTTTCAGAAAACCAAACAACAAACAAAAAACCAAACAAACAAGAAGTTTAAGGTCTCAAAGGCTAGTACCAGTATTCTAAAGGGCAATCTAATATGGTGCAGCCATATTAAGCAAACATTTCTACTCTACCTTAGTAGATCTGAGTATTTATCTCAAAAGCATTCTTGAGATGTGTTTATAGTATTTACTGTTTAAAGATATTCATTACAATGTTGTTTACAGTTGCTAGCAATTTGGACAGAATACACTGTAAGACTTGGGGAAGTATATCCCGCAGATCATTAGGCAGCAATTAAAGGAAACTCATCTGATGCATACATAAATAAAAGATTGTATCAAGTTGGTGCTTGGTTCAAAACAGTAAGAAACTGGTTGAGATTTGTATGGATGTCCAAGGTTTAAAGTACAAAGTGAGCACTCTGCCATAAAAAGGAGTAAATGATTCCTTTGGGAAATGGGGGAAAAGGACAATAAATAAAGATTAAAGTGATGGAGGCTCACATGGATCAATAATAATCATGTGACAGGGTGTGTTACCAATTTATCCCCATTTGGCTGATGAGCAATTACAGAACTAACAATGCATCAGAGTCACCTGAGTATCACTGTTCCTAAAGATGAACGCCTCACTCCCTCTGCATCTCTGTCAACTGTACCACTGTGACTTGCCTATGGACTGCGCCACTGATCAGGGAGCCTGTTTTGGACTGATGCCGGCTTTTCACAGGCTTTGAGATCAAAGACGAGCAAGAGAAACTGGCAAAGAAAGAAAATAGGAAAGATCAAAGCAACCCTGGCCTCTGCTTTTATGCATATCGTCATACTGCGGAAACCCTGGGTGATGGCTTTGTTGTCATGCACCCAGTCTCTCTGATTTGTTTCATAAATCATCTTCCTATAGTTTTCCAGTTAGCAAATCCCTTTGATGAAACACCTCTTATGTAATCGCAGCTCAACTGGAGGCTTCATTTATACTTCATTTGCAGTTCAGAAACCAAAGCCCAGAGAGACCAAATAATTGTCAAAATGCTGTCTATCTGAGAAGTGATAAGCACAGAACTAAAATCAGCTTTTTCTGGCTCCAAACATCATTTTTTTTAATCCATTATTTTAGGTTACCTTCACGGAAAGACTCCTCTAGTAATAATTGAATTTCAAGTAATTGAAAAGTTTAATGCAATTCTCATAGAGATTTCTGTTGCTACTTATGCAGAAATTACCTAAGAATTAATTGCCAAAGAGTTAGTAGATATGACAAGCAGAAAAAGAAAAAAAAGCTGTGTTCAGGTGGAGGTCTGCAAAGAAGTGATAAATAACACAATTCTTGCTCATCCACTACTGCTTGGAAACCACGATGCCTTTTTATAATAAATTCCAAATTTTAAGAAGTTTCAGCTTGTCCAAATGCATTAGGCTGTGAACGCCAAACATTATGCAGCAAAGTCCCAGGCTCCCCCAAAGAGAAGCATTTCTAGCATTAAGCTTCTCAAAAAAAAAAAAAAAATCATAAAATAGTGTTTAGGCATGGGCATAGTTCAACTGTGCCAAAGACCAGGTATGAAAAACAGGTTAAAGCAGAACCTACATACTGAAGAAAAGACAACAGAACCTGTTTCCAAGTGGCCCCAGCTTCCTCCACTGCCATCTCTCAGTGACCCACCGAGGTCCACGGTCTCCTAGTGTTGACTGGCCACAGAGCAGTCAGAGTGAGCACATCAAAGAACAAATTGGTCTGACTGAGTTCTCCCTCATAGCCCTTCCACATTTGCTTTCAAGATGAAAATGTAACTCATCTCTGATCTAGCTCCATCCACTGATTTCATTTGTTTAGCATTCTGCCCCTCCCACCCACCCACCCTCAGCCTTGCTCTCTGACCTTAATCTAAAATGTCCTGCCTAGATTTTTCCACTGTCTCAAACATGCTTCACTCCCTATCCTCCCAGACCAGGAGCACACGTGTTTCCTCTCGCTACAAGGAACTCTCTTCCGTGTCAAACTACCAGGTTTTCCTCACATCTCAGTTCTGACATCATTTCCTCATGAAGTCTTCTGGACCTCCACTCCTTGCCCATTCCTTTTGGTCCAGCCCTCCAAGGAACTGAATTGCTCTCCTCTGTGCCACACAAAGTTGGGAACTACATAGATCATGTGACTGCTGACTTCAAACTCTACCCTACTTCTTAACCAAGCTACAAAGTCTGTAAGATTGTGTTTCTTAAGCCATGGTCTCTGTTTTTCCTCACCATTCTTTACTCCATTGTCTAGCTCATTGTTGCACAGTTTAGTAGCGTACCTTTGCTCTTCTGGACCTCTGAACACTCTAGGATTCAGAGTGGATTGGGGGAACTACCTATGAGTGTCGGTTACCTCTTAGACCCCAAACTTTCTGTATCACCAGCCTCTTACAGCCAGATGCAAGCACTCTGCCTGGGCTCAGGTGATCAGATATACCATGCCATAGAGTCTTATCCTGTGAGATAGTATAGAATGAAAGAGCTGAGTGTAACCTACACTGCCGAGGAGCTGCCGTGAAAGCTTTCCAGAGATACAGTGCAGGGAATTGCAGGAGTCACGGCAGTGCAAATGCAAGGTATTGTGTGTCATGGTATTACTAGTGCTAGCACAGTCTTCTGCCATTTGGAGTGTGTCGCAGGGAGAATGACCTTCAAGCTTGTCTCTGAAACTCTCCCAGAGATTCTGAGACTCAGATGCATTAATAACGTATATTTTCTGCTTTGAGGAGGTAGACCAGTTTCCTTTGTTTGCAACTAAGAACCTCTGAATGGAGGGATAATGGAATTTCTTTGCCACTGACACAGATTGGATATTTTGGTGTCTATGTTATTGTCTGAAGTTATTGAAAATAGGGTCTTAAATTATAGAAGTGATCTGAGTGTTGTGTAAGGCTTGTTATGGCCCTGTCTATTTAGCTGCAGGAAGCCACAAAATGATTCTCAGATTCATGTAAATATATGCATTGCTTGGTTAATCTGTTGCTCAAAATCTTCTGACAAGTAGTTGGAGATTCGATGTGACCAATTTCAGAATAATTCAGCTCTTAATGGTTCTGTCTGTAGTTTTATTGTGCATTGCTAAGCTG
This sequence comes from Mus musculus, assembly GCF_000001635.26. Classification (NCBI taxonomy): domain Eukaryota; kingdom Metazoa; phylum Chordata; class Mammalia; order Rodentia; family Muridae; genus Mus; species Mus musculus. The sequence continues at coordinate 50,428,081 of NC_000084.6, read as the reverse complement.
AAACAAAAATATTAGATACTTTTGTGTCAGGATTTCTAAGCACTTCATCTATTATGCTATGCTGAAGGGAGGTATTTCAAATTAAACAAATAAATTGAAAAACAGATGGATATATGTTATGATGCCATGAATCTCCGAGAAAAGATTCTATGAATTTTCATATCTTATAAGAAAAAGCAATCATGGCTTTATAGTTTTGTGGTATCGAATTTGCCATAGTGGATGTCAGGCCTGGAAGAGCATAATGTACAGTTTGTTTCTTATTAGATGTGTTAATGGGACACAGGCATGGTGACCTACCCGGTTAATTGGCCTTTCCTTGAACCCTGTGTTTCTGGGCCCTCTTGGTACTCTCCAGCATAGCAGGAGCTTTCAAACTCAAATACCACTGAAACACAATAATATGAGGCACAGCTTGCTAAAAGAGTTCTGAGTGTGGGGAGGAATGCTAAGAATTGAGACAGCCTTGCTTAGCCTACAGAAACAACAAATCAAATGTAAAATGCTATCCTCACCAATAGGTTGATAACCTGTAACTAGTTTGGCCAAGAGACAACTTATATACGACATCCGACGTACACAGGATAATACCAGGCCATTTCTTACAAGGAATAACTTAATATATTTAGGGAATTAGTGTTTCAAGTATTTATTAGTAGGTTAGCCTTGCTGGTGGTCCATCAGAGGCCTTTATAGTCTATGGACAGAAGGATGATGAAGTTCTAAACGTGTGCATTAAAGCCATTCTATATGTATCTCTTCTGGATGAACATCCCTAGACTCAACCAAAGTGGGCTGGCCTCAGTGTGGGCACAGGTTGCTCAAGTTCGAAGGACTTGAATGGAGTATCAGTGAGTTGTCGTTTCACAGACTTTCACAAGTCTATCCATCACCGCCCCCACTTTGCTAATTGAGTGTGTGTTATTCATTCCCTTCCTCATGCTCCATTAAAGGTGGATAATGTGACTATTTACTTCCCAGAATATTCTTCAAGGAAGAACTTACCGTCTGCACGTGACCTTCAGCAGTCACCCCTTTTCAGGACTGCGTTGAGTCCAGACAGCCACTTTACCAAGGTCATCCCCTTCCAGATTGATTGTGTCTACTGCATGTATCTACTGCAAACTCTCACAGACTCGGGGATTCTTCACACCAAAAAGCATTCAGGTCATTTCACTTGTAGAAAGTCCTATTAGTTTGGTCTCAGCTCCTCAAATTGAGCTCACAAGGTGTGATCCACAGTGCACAGACATTCTTCTGATTTGACTGCCCATTTTCTACCTTCAGACCTGACTCCAACTTTGAATGACTTTAAGAAAGTTTCTTCTCCTTCTCTACACAATATCCCCACAAGAACTTCTTCGAAACACTATTTGTAAATCTTTCCAGAAGTCATGTCCCTTACTCTCCTCGTTCTCTATCTTAACTTTGAATGTCTTTATGGAAGGACTCACTATTTTATTGTCTACCATGTTTCTGTAAGTAGACCTTTGATTACAGCTCCATTACCTGCATAATCAGTTTCCTTGTATCGGTTTTCCAGGGTGCCCAACAATGACAGAAAAAGGTACCAGTTTAATTTGAATCATCTCTGGATGAGTCTACTGGGTTAGAGCTAAGAATCTACCTACCACTTGCTTTGTTTTATGGGAGAGTTTTCCTTGGGTAATTGAATACACTGTCTACTCACTCTACAGAGAGAACTCCTGGCAGACCAAAGTAATGATTGTGTCAAAGTCCAATTTGGTGGAGCAATAGGTGTGTATTGGGGTTACTGACAGGAGGATGGGAAGAAGTTACTTTTGGGAGCAGGAATGAAAAGCACATTGAAAAGCCAACCTCAACCTAGGTAAGGACCAGGGTATGCATTCACAAAAGCTGCAACCTGGGAGCTCTCAGCACAATTCCCAGAGAGCTCTCTACAAGTCCAAGAACCACCTCTTCAATGGCTTACCTTGTCACTCCCCTTTGCAGTTGTCATCTGTTTCTGTAAAGCTAAGGCGAGGCTGTAAGTTTTAGCTTTCCTAAACATGTGACATTTGTTTAACCTCCTGAGTCTCCCAAGCCTCTCTGGCTGATGAGAAGTTTTAATTCAGAGGAAACTGCTATACAACTCCCTTTCAGAGTACTATCTTTTAAAACCCAAGTACCTCTGAAACACAAAAATGCATGACCTGTTTTACTGAAGGGCAACAAGAGTAAGGCGCAGGAAGAACTTGTGACTTCTTTACCCAGAGATAAATGCTATCCCAGCCAATAGACGCAGGAGAAACCAACATATGTCAGGAAGAAAGCTTGGCATGACTTGAAAGTGCCCATAGCTACGGTCAACATTACAGAGTCCTCTTGGAGCTGGACAAATGAGAAGATAGACTTCATCATATTTACAAATCGTTCATGGCAATTATTACAAATTGTTCCCTTCGGAATCATAATGGATTTGTATACACATAATATAGGGATGACGTCAAGCATTTTTGTTGGTGATCTGAGACATAGTTGATTCTATTCAACCAACCAGTTATGCAATTTTTACTGGCCTAGTGGGTTAAAGCAGAAAGTAAAGACCTTCCCTGTGCTTGCTAAGAAAACCATGGAGACTTGACAGCTGAATAGACTGAGCCAATATTGAATGCCAAGAAAAAAAAAAACTTGCATATATATTCAATGTCATTATTGGATAAGAGAATAGGCTGTGTCTGCCATGCAAATCATATGCAGATATTCATATACAGGATACACTCCTGCCTGCTGCTGTCAGGAAAAGTTAGGGGAATTTTGAGAGATTAGAAGTATGATGTTGAGGTGGGGGAGAGGATAATAGAAAACTCTGAACATGAATCGTGACAGATAACTAAGGAAATGAGAGCTGAGTTGGCGAAATTTTGAGTGAAGAAATTGTCACTTGTAAATGTCACAGTTGTTTGCCATGGCCAAGAAGCAACGTGGACTCCAAAGACAAATTTTTCCATAGAAAATAGATTTATATTTTCACACATATAAAGTTGCCCAAGTCACAATTACATGATATAACAAAATCACAAGAGCAACAAGCACATTAACCTTTATGCTAACAACTAGACCTCGATTGCTTCTCCCGATTTCAATCTATAGACATTTCATAGAGCTCACAAAAGGACCATGGGTCTTAATTGATAAGAATATTGATTATGCTGCTCTGTAATTGTCCCAGAGAGGAGCATATGAGCTAGTTAAATGCAGCAGATGAATGGATCTTTTGACAACACATCTCTGGCCTTTCTCTCTAGATTCGAAATTCAGAATATAAGTCTGAGAGTTTCTGCTACAAATGTTTCTGTCTTTATAGCTCAGATTTCTGATAGGCAATACTAGTCAAATGAAAGAGATAGACACAGACAGGTCCTGTTAACACTCTGTAAATCCTGAAGTAGAGATGCTGGAGGTCATCTTTGCCTACAGACTCAGTGTATGTTAGTAATCTATTTTTAATTAAGCCAAAATTAATTTCCTGATGCCTTTAACAGAGTTCTCTTTGTGGTGGACTTTCAAGCCTGGTTTATCACTATTCATTACCTGACAAATGTCAGAAGCCTTTGTTGTATTTTGGGGCTCGTGGGTAGAAGACTTTTTCCTTAAGATTTAGCCCCTGCCCCATTTATGCCTCTGTTCCACACACTATGCCTTTCATCTCTCCTGAACTCTGCATAACATGTGAGTCACTGTCATCTGCCCTGGCCTGATATCCATAATTCCTACTTCTTCCTCCCTAGCTAGAGACACTGACCAACTCTTGATCTTTCAAGTTCTTTGCGGACTCTTCTCTACAAGTTCAACATCGCAAGATCTTTGCATCTTTCTTATGAATGAAGCATAAGTGTTCACTTCTTTAGAGACTAGAAAAAGACCTTTCTTTTCTGTGCACTGCTGTTTATTTTTGGTGGTGATAAGAATCTGCTCCAGCCAACTCAATTCTTCAACGAATTAGAAAGGGCAATCTGCAAATTCATCTGAAATAACAAAAAACCTAGGATAGCAAAAACTCTTCTCAAGGATAAAAGAACCTCTGGTGGAATCACCATGCCTGACCTAAAGCTGTACTGCAGAGCAATTGTGATAAAAACTGCATGGTACTGGTATAGCGACAGACAAGTAGACCAATGGAACAGAATTGAAGACCCTGAGATGAACCCACACACCTATGGTCACTTGATCTTTGACAAGGGAGCTAAAACCATCCAGTGGAAAAAAGACAGCATTTTCAACAAATGGTGCTGGCACAACTGACGGTTATCATGTAGAAGAATGCGAATTGATCCATTTCTATCTCCTTGTACTAAGGTCAAATCTACGTGGATTAAGAAACTCCACATAAAACCAGAGACACTGAAACTTATAGAGGAGAAAGTAGGGAAAAGGCTCGAAGATATGGGTGCAGGGGGAAAATTCCTGAATAGAACAGCAATGGCTTGTGCTGTAAGATCAAGAATCGATAAATGGGACCTCATAAAGTTGCAAAACTTCTGCAAGGCAAAAGACAATGTGAATAAGACAAAAAGACAACCAATAGATTGGGAAAGGATCTTTACCTATCCTAAATCAGATAGGGGACTAATATCCAATATATATAAAGAACTCAAGAAGGTGGACTTCAGAAAATCAAATAACCCCATTAAAAAATGGGGCTCAGAACTGAACAAAGAATTCTCACCTGAGGAATACCGAATGGCAGAGAAGCACCTGAAAAAATGTTCAACATCCTTAATCATCAGGGAAATGCACATCAAAACAACCCTGAGATTCTACCTCACACCAGTCAGAATGGCTAAGATCAAAAATTCAGGTGACAGCAGATGCTGGCGTGGATGTGGAGAAAGAGGAACACTCCTCCATTGTTGGTGGGAGTGCAGGCTTGTACAACCACTCTGGAAATCAGTCTGGCGGTTCCTCAGAAAATTGGACATAGTACTACCGGAGGATCCAGCAATACCTCTCCTGGGCATATATCCAGAAGATGCCCCAACTGGTAAGAAGGACACATGCTCTACTATGTTCATAGCAGCCTTATTTATAATAGCCAGAAGCTGGAAAGAACCCAGATGCCCCTCAACAGAGGAATGGATACAGAAAATGTGGTACATTTACACAATGGAGTACTACTCAGCTATTAAAAAGAATGAATTTATGAAGTTCCTAGCCAAATGGATGGACCTGGAGGGCATCATCCTGAGTGAGGTAACACATTCACAAAGGAACTCACACAATATATACTCACTGATAAGTGGATATTAGCCTCAAAACTTAGGATACCCAAGATATTAGATACAATTTGCTAAACGCATGAAACTCAAGAAGAACGACGACCAAAGTGTGGACACTGTGCCCCTTCTTAGAATTGGGAACAAAACACCCATGGAAGGAGTTACAGAGACAAAGTTTGGAGCTGTGACGAAAGGATGGACCATCTAGAGGCTGCTATATCCAGGGATCCATCCCATAATCAGCTTCCAAACACTGACACCATTGCATACACTAGCAAGATTTTGCTGAAAGGACCCAGATTGTGGGAAGCCGCCCTCACATTTGCCATTACAAGATGGCGCTGACAGCTGTGTTCTAAGTGGTAAACATAATCTGCACACGTGCAGGGGCAGTTTTTCCGCCATGTGTTCTGCCTTTCTCGTGATGACAACTGGGCCAATGGGCTGCAGCCAATCAGGGAGTAATACGTCCTAGGCGGAGGATAATTCTCCTTAAAAGGGACGGGGTTTTGCCATTCTTTTTCTCTCTCTTGTTCTTGCTTTTTCTCTCTCTTGTTCTTGCTTTTTCTCTCTCTTGCTCTTGCTTTCTTGTTCTTGTTCTTTTTCTTGCTTTCTTGCTCTTGTGCTCTTGCTCTCTAGCTCCTGAAGATGTAAGCAATAAAGCTTTTGCCGCAGAAGATTCCGGTTTGTTGCGTTCTTCCTGGCCGGTCGCGAACGCGTGTAAGACCAGATATAGCTGTCTCTTGTGAGACTATGCCGGGGCCTAGCAAACACAGAAGTGGATGCTCACAGTCAGCTATTGGATGGGTCACAAAGCCCCCAATGGAGGAGCTAGAGAAAGTACCCAAGGAGCTAAAGGGATCTGCAACCCTATAGATAAAACAACAATATGAACTAACCAGTACCCCAGAGCTCTTGACTCTAGCTGCATATGTATCAAAAGATGGCCTAGTTAGCCATCACTAGAAAGAGAGGCCCACTGGACTTGCAAACTTTATATATTTATATTTATATATATATTTATATTTATATACATACATACATACACCGGAACGCCAGGGCCAAAAAGTGGGGGTGGGTGGGTAGGTGGGAGGGTATGGGGGACTCTTGGGATAGCATTGGAAATGTGAATGAGGAAAATACCTAACTAAAAATAAAAAAGTACTTTGTACAGAGTAAGCCCTTGCTAATTAAATGTCATTGTTCTCATGCTACTTGCTTTCACCACATCCAGTCCCCCAAAAATAAAGCTCTTTGTTGCAAAGAAAAAAAAAAAAGAATCTGCTCCAGGAGTTTTATTCCTTAGTCATATCTTTGGTGAAGGTGTGCTTGCTCTCCCAGATAGAGCCATATTTGGAAATTTGAACCTACATTTCTATATGAGATTCACTTACCTTTCAACACACCTTTCTTGAAACTCGGTATGGTCTACTCCCCAGGAAAACCAGTGGGTGGTGCAGATATTCTAGTGATTAACTATTGGAAAATCCCCAAATCTATCTACTTTGAGTTTGTTTGTTTCTATTTTATTTTCACGGTATGCAGATTTCTTTTTTTATTATTATTATTTTATATTTTTTAGATATTTTCTTGATTTACATTTCAAATGTATCCCCCTTCCTAGTTTCCCCTCCAAAAATCCCCTCCCACTTCTCCCCTCCTCCTGCTCCCCAACACACCCACTCCCATTCCCAGCCCTGGTATTCCCCTATACTGGGGCATAGGACCTAGGGCCTCTCCTCCCATTGATGACCGACTAGGCAGTCCTCTGCTACATATACAGCTAGAGCCACAAGTTCCACCATGTGTTTTCTTTGATTGGTAGTTTAGTTCTAAGAAGCTCTGGGGTACTAGTTAGTTCATATTGATGTTCCTCCTTTGGGGCTTCAGATCCTTCAGCTCCTTGGGTACTTTCTCTAGCTCCTTCATCTGGGAGCTTGTGCTCTATCCAATGGATGACTGTGAGCATTCACTTATATATTTGCCACTGGCAGAGCCTCTCAGGAGACAGCTGTATCAGGCTCCTGTCAGCAAAATCTTGTTGGCATCTGCAATAGTTTCTGGGGTTGGTGATTGTTTGTGGGATGGATCCCCAAGTGGGACAGTCTCTGGATGGTCATTCCTTCAGTCTCTGCTCTATACTTTGTCTCTGTAACTCCTTCCAGGGGTATTTTGTTCCCCCTTCTAAGAAGGATTCTTAGCTTCTGGGCTAATACCCACTTATCAGTGAGTGCATATCATGTGTGTTCTTTTGTGACTGGGTTACCTCACTCAGGATGATATCCTCCAGATCCATCCATTTGTTTAAGAATTTCATAAATTCGTTGTTCTTAATAGCTGAGTAGTACGCCATTGTGTAAGTATACCACATTTTCTGTATCCATTCCTCTGTTGAGGGACATCTGAGTTTTTTCCAGCTTCAGGCTGTTATAAACAAGGCTGCTATGAACATAGTGGAGCATGTGTCCTTATTCCATGTTGGAGCATCTTCTGGGTATATATGCCCAGGAGCAGTATTGCTGGATTCTCTGGTAGTACTATGTCCAATTTTCTGAGGAACCTCAAGACTGATTTCCAGAGTGGTTGTACAAGCTTGCAATCCCACCAACAATGGAAGAGTGTTCCTCATTCTCCACATCCTCGCCAGCATCTGCTGTCACCTGAGTTTTTGATCTTAGCCATTCTGACTGCTGTGAGGTAGAATATCAGGGTTGTTTTGATGTGCATTTCCCTGATGATTAAGGATGTTGAACATATTTTAGGTGCTTCTCAGCCATTCAGTATTCCTCAGTTGAGAATTCTTTGTTTAGCTCTGTACCCCATTTTTAATAGAGTTACTTGGTTTTCTGGAGTCCAACTTCTTGAGTTTTATATGTATGTATATGTGTGTGTGTGCATGTGTGTGTGTGTGTGTGTGTATACATATATACATGTATATATAATATTAGCCCCCTATCAGATTTAGGATTGATAAAGATCTTTTGCCAATCTGTTCATTTCCTTTTGGTTTTATTGACAGTGTCCTTTGCCTTACAGAAGCTTTGCAATTTTATGAGGTCCCATTTGTCGATTCTTGATCTTACAGCACAAGCCATTGCTGTTCTGTTCAGGAATCTTTCCCTGTGCCCATATCTTCGAGGCTCTTCCCCACTTTCTCCTCTAAGTTTCAGTGTTTCTGGTTTTAAGGAGGTCTAAATATAAAGACCACCTGAGGATGATCTGAGAGCATGGTTTATCATTTACCACTGTAGTATCATCCAAGGGGAAGAGCATCCACTCCAGCCACCCAACTGGAAAAAGATGCAGTGTAGAGGCCACCTCAAATTTTCTCCCTGCATAATGAATTGCTAAGTGATTTTTTTTCATTTTTCCATAAGGAAAGATCATTGGTACACACTCTTAGTCCTTTTGTCCCTTAATAATGAATTAAATAGAGAATAAAGTATTCTTCAGTCTTCTTTCCCAGTTGTGAACTGCTTAAAAAGAAAAGATGAATCTTAGCTTCTAGAAAATGGTTATTTAGTGAAGGGCCCCTGGCCACTGGAGCCACAGTAGGCTCCAGTAATAGAGGAAAAGGTCACTGGGAAAGCACTGTCCTCATTTCCCTCGGAAAAAAAAAATATGTGTTATTAAAACTTGAGAGTACCCCACCTCCCACCATGATGAAACGCTGCCAGTCCTCAAATCGTAGGAAAACAGAGGCTCTGCTTGTCCTTAGGGGCCGCACTTCTAAAGAGATCATAAAACAACCACTAATGTTTTTCTAACCTCTGTCCCCTCTGAGGCATAGGACTGAGAATTGTTTTGTTTTGAATCATGATAAAATATGACAATGTCTACTTTCTCAGCCACTGTGCCATTTATGATGCCCCATATTTTCCAGTCTCTGGCCCTTTATCATGGTGAGCCTGACTTATGAGCATGCAAGCAGAAGCTAATGCCTTCCTCTCAAAGGCAGGAGCAATATATTGCAAATGGCTATGAGTTCGACTATTGGTTTCTTATTTTTTTTCTAAAACTTCTTACTGCTGTTTCCTGGGGAAAAACTTACATTAATCAGAAATGACTCCTCTGTGCTTACAGAAACATCTTTATCCTTTTATATGAAAATTCTAAGGTTCACTTAAATTTTCATCTTTAACCTTCTTTCACAAAGGCGAGGATATATAATAAAAAGCTTTAGTTTCTAAATTTGAGTAATATTGAACTTTCCTGCTTATAAGCATCTAAAACATTATAATGTGATAGATTATTTTTTCTCTTGTTTGTCAACAAGGCTGAGGTATATCTCTGGTTTTTTTTTTTTTTTTAATCAAACACTTTTCTGGAAAGGAAATTTGCAAAGGTAATTGAAATCTTTTAACAATTGGCTTGATAGAGAAAAAATAGGAGATTCTGGGTAACCTGGGGCCTATTTCAAACAGGTAAAGAGTTTTATTTATAGGGCTGGGGCATGGTTGGGACCGACTGAAAGAAAGACAGACGGAATGATTTGATCCGTAGAGGCAGAGAAGAGAGAGCATAGCTAGTGGACATCAGTTGGGATATCTGCCTATGAGTTACAGACCAACTATTATTTTTCTTCCAAATTGCCTCCCCAGTAAATCATATATATGTGTGTGTGTGTGTGTGTGTGTGTATAACAAGTCATTAAGGTCTATTTACCTACCTCCCATCTCTCCATCCAGTTATCCAGCCACATATCCACCCATCTATGAATCTATCATTGTGTATGTCTCCAATTGCCTCTACCTCTAATTAGCCCTTATCTAACAGAGATTTTGGTCCTAAGAAGTATGATAGTATAGTAATAAATACTTTTAAATGTACAAGTAATCCAGGCACTGGTGGCACATGCCTTTAATCCCAGCACTTGGGGGGCAGAGGCAGGAGGATTTCTGAGTTCGAGGCCAGCCTGCTCTACAAAATGAGTTCCAGACCAGTCAGAGCTATACAGAGAAACCCTGTCTTGCAAACCAAAATAATATCCTGAGTGAGGTAACCTAATCACAAAAGAAGTCACTTGATATGCACTCATTGATAAGTGGATATTAGCCCAGAAACTTAGAATACCCAAGATACAATTTGCAAAACACAAGAAAATCAAGAAGGAAGACCAAAGCGTGGATACTTCATTCCTCCTTAGAATAGGGAACAAAATACCCATGGAAGGAGTTACAGAGACAAAGTTTGGAGCTAAGACAAAAGGATGGACCATCCAGAGACTACCCCACCCAGGGATCCATCCCATAATCAGCTATCTAACCCAGACACTATTGCACATGCCAGCAAGATTTTGCTGAAAGGACCCTGATATAGCTGTCTAGTGTGAGGCTATGCCAGTGCCTGGCAAATACAGAAGTGGATGCTCACAGTCATCTATAAGATGGAACACAAGGCCCCCAATGGAGGAGCTAGAGAAAGTACCCAAGGAGCTGAAGGGGTCTGCAACCCTATAGTGGAACAACAATATGAACTAACCAGTACCGCCTGAGCTCATGTCTCTAGCTGCATATGTAGCAGAAGATGTCCTAGTTGGAAGAGAGGCCCCTTGGTCTTACAAACTTTATATGCCCAGTACAGGGGAATGCCAGGGCCAAGAAGCAGGGGAGAGTGGGTAGGGGAACAGGGCAGGGGGAGGGTATTAGGGACCTTCGGGATAACATTTGAAATGTAAATGAAGAAAATATCTAATAAAAAATAAATAAATAATCCTAGTCTAATAAAATATAAAAAAGAAGAAGAAACTAATAATAATAATAATAATAAAATGCATAAGTAGTCAGTAGTCAAGGCTAGAGGGCTGGCTCAGTGCTTAAGAGTACGTCCTGTTCTTTCAGAGGATCTGAGTTCTATGTTAGGCAGCTCACAACTCCTGACTCTACAGTTCTAAAGCATCAGAGACCCTTCTGGTCTTCATAGGCACCTATACTCATGAAGAAGACACACACAGAGTGAGACACACACACAGAGACACACACACAAAACCACACAAATAAAAAAATGTTTTATGTTTTAATAAAAAATTTTTATGTTGTACAAGTGGGTTTGTAAGGATTTATCTAGCAGGGATTTAACTTTTGGAACAGCCTGATAGAAAAACGAGATATATCCATGAAATGCTGTGTAGATGACTTGGAATCCATTGGAAAAGCAAATTCTTTATTTGAAGAATCTTGTGCTTTGTCTGAAATTTTAAAACACATTCAATGTGCTTGGTTGGTTTGTATCTTAAAGCAATACTAATCATCTTTTGCAATATGAATCATAAAATAAGAACTTGAGTAGGCTTTTATCTGTTATAAATAAATTATCCAAAGGAAATCATGGTAAAATAAAATGATTAGCTTTGTTTTGTAACATTAAAGCTATTTGTTAATAATCCTATCAAGTCGTCTTGGATCCCTAGACAAACTTGTTTTAAGTCTATGTAATGTAAGAATTGGAAGTGACATCATAGGTTGTACTCAGGCTTGGATTTCCCCTAAATTTGCACATCCAGGAAATGACTGCACAGACTTCCCTCCAAAACTCGCACTCACAAAGGCTATCAGCTGATTGAAGCAACTACCAGTCCCTACAAAAATTATCCTGACATCCTAAACTCTGTGAGCAAACAGTAGAAGGCAGAGTAGTTTCACCAGCCCTCTTTCCCACACCTCCTTAGTGGCCTTGTTTTACCTGCTGGGTCCTATGTTGGAGCACATCCTACATCAGCATGCTGTCTGTTGACTGACACAATGGACTCTGAACTAGACTGGGCTGGACTGAGACCATCTGTACAATGGCAAGTAGGGAGCTGGAGTGGACCTGAATCAACTTTCAACCTTTTAAAATTTATTTCTATTTTATGTTTATGAGTGTTTTGTCTACACACAGAGAGAGAAACAGAGACAGACAGACAGACAAACAGATGTGTACATGTGCAATTATAACTTTCTTGGGCCTGAAAGTCTAGAAGAGGGTTTCCAATTCCCTGGAACTGGAGTTAACAGACATTTGTTACCCACCATGTGGGTTCTTGGAACATTCCTCAGGAAATATTTCTCAATTTGAGTTTGTCCAACTATTTTTTTCATGATCAAACTTCATTGTCTGATTAGTTTTTCATTTCATCATGCTCCAAGCTTTTCCCCCAGATTTCATATCCATTGATCACCCTGCCTACATAATTCTTAACCATAATTGATAATAGCACATGATTTTCTAGGCATTTTCTAATTGCATCTTTATAGACTGACTTGCCAGCACTCTGGAACCAGACAGCTAACTTTCTGTGATGGATAACTTTATGTGTTGGCTTAAGGTTGCATTGACATAATGACAAAGCAGGCTGGTATTGTTTCCAGATGTGTCTGTGAGGGTGATTTCAGAGATTTGGGTTGTCCTGATGAGTGGAGAAGATACATCCTCAGCATGGATGGGAACTTTCCAATTGGCTGGAGGCCTGAATGGAGCACAAAGGCAAAAGGCTGAATTCCCTCTTGCTTCCTGATTGAGACACGATTCTCCTCGTGCTCTGGGGTATCAGAACACCAGGTTCGTCAGCCTTGAGATTTGGAAACTTGCATCAGCAGACACCAGAGCTCTGAGGCCTTCCTTTGGCCTCAGACTGAGAGCTTTACTCTTTGTATGTTTGGTTCCCCAGCTTTCAACGTTAGAAAATACTGTTACTTCACTTTCAATCCGAAGCCCCCAGCTCTCTCAGGTTGCTGAAAGCCTATCCCAAAACTATTCATTGTTCCTTACCGATCCTTTCTATCATCTATCTATCTGTCTATCATCAATTTATTAACAATGTAGGTTCATGGATTCTTATTTTATTCAATGGCTTACAGTATTTTCTTTTTTTTTTTTTTGTTTTTTGTTTTTTGTTTTATTAGTAAGAATCCACTACTTTAGTTTGATCCCAGCAGCATCTTTCTTTCTGGCACAAAGTGTTTCAGGTTCACCTGCACCTTCCCTGCCTGAGGACTGGAATCTGCCATTTTACCAACCACCTGTGATTCTTTTTAATAGAAAATGGTATTTTGAGACCCAGGACCAGGTGCACTCACTGCTTCTGGATATAATTGCCTCTGGGCTTCAAGGCCCTTTCAATGGAGAAAGCTGAGGGGAAAGCACTACAATTCCTCTTGAACCCAAACTCTCCCATTTCTTAGTTCAGCCACTTTGGCTTTTTAAATTGTCCCGGACTTATTGGCCTCTGTTTTCGTACTCTGTTTACACAGCCTCTGTCCACTGCCATCCACAAAATTGGCAGATGGACCTTCAGTCTTATCCCTCTGCTCATTCACCAGGGTTTCGCTGAGAAGGGCTTTCTCAATATTTAGGACAGAGTGAAAGAGTTCAAGTCTATATACAAGCGAATCCTCAAGCCTCCTTATGCTCTCTCTCCCTGACATGTGGTTTAAAGCCTGGGCTTACATTGCCTTTTCTTTAGGGGTTCATTTTTCTTCTTGGATTGATACATTTCTAAATGTACACAAAATATACCAGGGGCAGAAAGATGCACTGATTTGGGAGTTTAATATAGGTGAAGGACATAAAGGAGGCTAATAGAATAAGTACTTTAATGGTCCCTCTCCGCCATGTGGCACAAGGACTCCACTGTCCCTTCATTTCCTTCCTGCCAGAAAAGGAGGAATAAGGACTGTGTCTGTGACCAACAACCTGCAGAAATTGGAGGCAGTGCAATTTGTAGCCCATCTTCCAGCTCATGTAGCTAAATTACCTGGATTTAAACTCATGACTTTAGGTCTTTAATAATTCGAAGCTACAAGCCAAGCAGCTATTCTGTCTTCAGTCTTATAGACACCTTTTTGAAAGCAATTTAAGCAAGAAAATAAAACACTATTTGGGGAAACTAGAGTGTAGAGGACAAGAAATGAAAGCATATTGTTCTGGATAACAATATAAAATGGGATGCCTTGAAAAGGAGACATCACATCCCTGGTGATGCTTCCTATGGGCTGAGCAAGGGCACTTGGGAGCTGTAAACATGAGGTGGGCACTTACTGATGGGGAAGAATTAGATGATCCAATGACTTTTATGGCCCTTTTCCGTTTTGATATTCTACACAGCTAGCTCCCTATCTGATGTGTATATACAGACAATTAAACCCTTACACACATTTTCTTTTTAAATAGATGCCAGTGAAGAAACAGGTTGCTTTCTTCATCAAACCTCAAAGAAACTGAACCTTACAGAATATAGTCTTCATCCTAGTGGGTGTTGATCTCTTTTTTTTTCTGAGAAAGAATCATGAGCCTTTGGTAAAATCATGTAAAATAAGAACATAAAAGGTTATAGAACTCTACAACCAACGTTTGAAATGGATTTTTATCTTTAAGTCTTTAAAATATTAGAATTGTGATTGAACAGAGATGTGTTTGATGCAATAAAAGTCCCACATGGAGTCATATTTTATGTTAATATTTATGCACATATATTTATGTCTCTCCCTGAGAATCTAATGTCATAGTACAGCCATGAATACAAAAGCCAATGATACTTTTTGTTCATAGTTTTTGACTCAAGGCAACTTTTTTATACGGGAGGTTAACTATGCACAGCTGAAAGTGTCTAGGATTCCAGGCCACACCTTCTTGGTTATTGTATAAGATATCAGGTTCCTACAAAACTATACAATGTCCTTGAGAACAGGAATACATTCATGTTAGCAGATACTCCATAAATAAATGTGATAAATTTTTATCAGAAAATTAAATGTGAGGTTTGAAAGTGGATGAGGAGAGCTGGTTTTTCTGAATTTCCAATGAGATGGCAAAGAATTGATTGTTCCTAGTTATGAAACCCTGAAGTCCTCACTGTGACATCATGAACACCAATGTCAGGGACACCTTGGTCCATCCATGCTCTAGAGTCAGGCGTAAGGACAAGCAGAGAAAAAGTGACTTATCTCTGACAAAAGTAACAACAGCTGAAGCACTTGTCAACTTTAGAAAATTAGTTTTTTTTTTCCATTGAGAAGGACAGAAAAATACATCACTTCAGCCCTTCACCAGTACATGCAAGGAGACTTCTACAAAGCCAACCCCCTGTCTGGTTTTGGAGATAGACAATGTAACTCCAAAATACTCAGCTTCCTGTAGAGACTGATTACGGCCAGTAGCCTGAGGAGCACTGATGGGAAAGGAAACCCTTGTATTTTATCTTCAAAGCTGAGAAAGGGGTGTGATTGTGTTTAAGAGAAAGCTGCAGGTTAAATGAGGGGGAAATCCTTGTCCTCTAGAGAGGGAAATCAAGCTATCATCGGCATGGTTAAAGTTTCTGTCATGCTCACAAACCCTGATCAAAACTTTGCAAGGACTCCATTAAGACCCAAGTGATTACAGAAACTTGAGCCACACACTGGCATATTATTTGATCATGGTTTTTAAATGAAAGTTTGCATTAATCTATGTATTTTGTTTGGTTTTATTCTCCATGCATACATACACAGAGAGAGAGGGGGGAGAGAAAGAGAGAAGGAGAGAGAGAGGGAGAGAGGGGCGGAGGGAGGGAGGGAGGGAGGGAGACAGAGACAGAGGGAATGGAGAAAACGCCTTTTTTGTTAGCTTGAAGACAGCATCTTTAAAGAAAATTCTCCCTAGAGACAAATTTTTGAATGTAACAAAAAGATTCGAGTTTCAACTTGGCCCCGCCCTACTCTACTAATAAAATAAATTTCCTTTGGTCAAAGATTCCCTATTCTCTGACCCAGTGTCCAACTAAGTCTCTAAACTGAATAATGTGACTCTCCTTTCCAGAGATGTCGTCAGGTTTGCTTCCAGAAAAATCACTAGAGCTAAGTGGGCCAGTCAGGGTGAATTTGAGTCATACGATGACAAAATAGATGTGGTCTATTTTCTTCTGAACTTGAGCGTGGAAAGCAGGCATGGAGTGGTTGTCTCACTGTCTTGTGCAGCCTTAGAATAAGCCATTACATCAGGAAATGGGACAGAAAGAAGGAAAAGGCCTAATGTATCTGGCATTAAGGTCCAGGATAAAATCAAACAAATACATTTTTTAATCTATGCGGTCCAACAAATGCACTTGTCAGACGGTGTGAAAAAAATGTCTCCTGTGCAAAAGCAGTCATCTAGTGTGGTGACTGAGTCCTCATTTCTTGACTCCCTTTGTCATCCTCACATGAAGACCATGTGGTGTATGCATGGAAAAAAAAAGTAAAAGAGAAATTACATTATCAGGGTACAGTATCTCAGAAACAAAACATGAGTTTACAGTTTCATTGAGAATTGATGCAAAATATATTCCATAATTTTCCTACTACTTTTATCTTTGCTCAGAAGAACAAAAGGAAGACTTCCTGTCATCTTTGACTGTTAATTATTACCCCAAGATCATTTGTAAAATAAGTGGCTATAGTATAACTTCCATTAAAACTTTGGAAAGTTTCAAAGTCACCTGGGGACAATGTGCTCTCATGCTTGCTTGCTCTCTCTCTCTCTCCCTCTCTCTCTCTCCCTCTCTCTCTCTCTCTCTCTCCTGGATGGAGGGAGTTATGACTACTTGGAGAATATATTCCATATATGTATATATTTAATAAACATATATATGGATATATATTAAATCATTTTTACTTTAAAAATTATTTGAGTCTACCTTCACAATTGAAGTTAGAATTCAGACTTCCATATGGAAAGTCTTAAGCTTCCCTCTCCTTAACATCGATCATTTACAATACCTCTTAGAAATATAGTACCATCCTGTACCAGGCCCTGACATTTGCCCCATATGCTATCATCATCAGGCATCACTGTTTAAAAACATATCCTTAGTTCTCTGTGCTCAACACAGCACCAATGTCCCAAGCCTTTCTGCACCTAATTGACCTAGAGGATACATATCTTTTCTTTTTGTTGTTGTTGTTGTTGTTGTTGTTGTTTGTTTGTTTGTTTGTTTACTTGCTTGCCTGACTTTTGTGTTTTTGTTTTTTGTTTGTTTTACATTCCAATTGCTGCCCCCTCCACTTCTCCCCCTCACAGAATTCCACAACCCATGATCCCATCTTCACCTCTGATAGGGTGAGAGCTCCCTGGTTATCCCTCAACCTTGGCGCATCAAGTCTCTTCAGGGTTAGGCGTATCTTCTTCCACTGAGGCCAGAGAAGGCAGCCCTGATGGGGAACAGATTCCACAGACAGGCAACAATTTTAATAACAGTCCCTGATCCAGTTGTTGGGAGTCCCACATGGGGACTGAACTGTATATCTGCTGTATATGTGCCAGGGACCTTTGTCCAGCCTGTGTATATTCTATGGTTCGTGGCTCAGTCTCTGAGAGCTAAGGGTCCAGGTTAGTTGAATCTGTTGGTCTTCCTTTGGAGTTCCCATCCCCTTCTGCACCTTCAATCCTTCCCTCAATTCTTCCAGAAAAGTCCCCAACCTCCACCTAGTGTTTGACTGTGGGTATCTGCATCTGTTTCAGTCAGCTGCTGTGTGGAGGAGCCTCTGCATATCCTTTCTTAAAGAATGAGGAGCCCTCTTTTGGCACAAGTGAAAGAGACACCTATAATGGTATCTAATGAGGTCTACCTCACCCTTGTCTCAGCCTCCAAGGGCCTGGTGGCTCCAGCTCCTGAGAGCTTCCCAGTGCTCCAGGTCTCCCAGACTGCGGGCTCCTTTTCCTCTAAGTCTTCATTATTTTCATACATCATGCTGCTTACTGTTTCTCAAGTCACATTCCACCATCTAGAGTTCTATGAAAATATTCTCTCTGCAATTGTCCCTCTATTCATTTTCTTTTTCTTTAGGGTTTATCATACTTCACATCTTTTTATATTTCATTTATGTATTTCGGGAATAGGCCTATATAATCACATCACCATTTTATGTGTAACTTTCATTTGCTATTAAAGAGCATATCACATTGCTTTGTGGACATTTTCATTCTCCACAAAGTCACTAAGGAGAGTCCCTGTGACTGACACACACACACACACACATAGTTGCCCAAACTCTGGCCTTTGCATTACAAGACCAAAAGTGTTTTTGTTGACAGAATATTCATTATGCAAGCCCTAAAGCAAATGGTTCCACCTGTTACATGACTACAAAATGTCTAATCTGAAATCTGAGAAAGGGCCAGAGACTGTGTATTTGGGAAAGCAGAAGACATACTATATCCGTGTGTGTGTGTGTGTGTGTGTGTGTGTGTGTGTGTGTGTGTGTGTGTGTATGTGTGTGTGTGTGTGTGTGTGTGTGTGTGTGTGCATCTGCACTAGAAATGCAGTAAATTTATTCTTCTGCCTACAAGTGGTTGTGATCTGTTTGGGAAATCAGAAGTTCTCTTCTTAAACCATTATAAATAGCATAATGGTTAAGGAACAATAGAA
This sequence comes from Mus musculus, assembly GCF_000001635.26. NCBI lineage: Eukaryota > Metazoa > Chordata > Mammalia > Rodentia > Muridae > Mus > Mus musculus. The sequence goes on along the minus strand of NC_000084.6, from coordinate 50,409,481 downwards.
TAAAAATAGATGTCACAATATGGAGTTATTCACCAAACAAGTGGGGGAGTTTGTGTTCTGATGCTGCAGAGATTTTTCTCAGAGTGGGGTGGAATAAAAGCCTCTTGTAAGAGGACTGGATTTTAGAGGGAAAATATTCCTCAGTGATGGAATATTTCATTTCTAGGCTGATGTGTCCAAGACGGCCATGTACTCATAAAAGCTGACTATTACGATGCTAACTTTCTATCCTGTGCACATAGCTGGTTTTAGTTCTGAGCCTTTCTTACAGTTACTTGGAGTCATAACAAAATTCTTGTAGAAGGAACAGGATACCCACAGTCCTTGTCCTGTCTCTTAAGAAGCCTCTCAAGTGATGCTGTGTACCCTCCATCCTTGGAGCTGTAGTAAGAACTGTTCTCCTGGTTCCTATCCAAGTTGATGTGAGTTCATCAACCTCCTGGATTCATTCTCTCTCTCTCTCTCTCTCTCTCTCTCTCTCTCTCTCTCTCTCTCTCACACACACACACACACACACACACACACACACCACAGGACTTGTTGGAGGAGTCTTCTTACTGTTGCTCCTTTTTACTTCCTCACATCCATTATCCCCAGACACAGCCTGACAAAAATGGAATTGGAAGTGCTAGCTAATGTCATGTATAAAGCACTTAGAAAGTAAGGCTCCTGCCTAGGAAGGAAAGAGAGCCCCACACTTTGAAGAGAGTTCTGGATTTTGAACAGCTGACTTAACTGATAGAGCTCTAGAAAGAGCAACTTGATTCTCGTGGTTTGATATAAGTGAAGTAGTCACTGTTTAGCCTGCTTGGCCTCTGAAGGGAAATCTTGTTTTCCTGCAAAACGTGCTGTTTTTAATGTTTCTTTCTATGATTTTGATTTTTCAAATGACATGTTAAATTCACAGACTGTGGTGCAATGCCCAACAGGTGAATGGACTGATGTCACAGCATAGAAACATCTTGGCCAAAGCAGTTTGTTAGGTTAGAATGACCATGCTTTGTGGACCTATGCAAACATTGCAGTGTTTACAAAGCTGACCTATGTCATAGCTTTAAATTACGTGAAGGCAATATATTGAAAGCCCAGCCAGTGGCTATGCCAGCCCTCATTCTTCACTGGGTTAATATGCTCAGTGAGGAAGAAACTAAGAGAACAGAGTAGCTCAACTAGACTCTGCTACACAATCTGCTCTGTTTTAACAATTAGCCTCATAAGTTTGTATAACTAATTCAATTAGTCATTTTCATACTATTTTCTGCATATTAAGTTTTATTTCCCACAATCATGACTCAGAGTTTAATCTTTCTTCTAAATTTGTGACATTTAGAAGGATCACATGACAGACTGCCTTTCCGATCAGCTATGCACAGACTGCCTTCAATGACAGGGAAACCCAATGGCTGTAGATAGAGCTGCAGGAAAACAATCTAAAGGCCCTTTGAATATTGCATAAGCACATATGGGATTCTGTGTTTTAGCATCCTATGAGAGTGGGGCTGATCAGATTGTTCTGAAGAAACAAATTTTAGGAAAGCTTTTGCCAGAATCTATTGAAGTCATCTTTTGTTACTTGGGAACTATTTTTTATTCCAGTTGCTTATAATTAATCCCATATTTAAGGCCTGTTTTCTGGAAGAAGAAAGATAGGCCCCTTCTTCATCTTTGAAAGGGTTACAGGTGAGAAAGTTCCTTAATTTATTTTCTGAGGGAAAACAAAATATAGCAAGGCAGCATCCTAATCCCTTTTAAGGGTTTATTGAAATGTCAAACGCCAGGGGACTAGAGCTGTATGAGGAAAATGAATAAACAGCAGATTAGCATTTAGACAATGTTCTTTCATCGTTTGACTATTGACAATAATGCTGAATAGAATTAATTTGGAATTTGGCAATAATAGGAATAGTCAAGATAAAGCATTAAAACACAGGTGAATTTGAATCTTGTAGGAACATTTATTGGAATAAATTAGAGAATGGCAAAATGACAAAGATTCTGTCTGGCTCTGAGTACAAGAAAGCAAGAAAGTGGGTAATTTTCTACCAGTGACTCTCTGGGAAACATGATTCATTCTCTCTCTCTCTCTCTCTCTCTCTCTCTCTCTCTCTCTCTCTCTCTCGTGTGTATGTGTGTGTGTGTGTGTGTGTGTGTGTGTGTGTGTGTGTTTTCCTCTTCTTCTAAAATGGGACTCCAGAAAGAGTACAACTGACAGCTAAAATCTTTCATTGGTACTGACCACTGAAACTCTAATTTGTAGCTAGAATGAAAATCATTTCAAACCCCATATCCCCAGCTTTTGTAGGAATGGGTTTCTTTCTCTTAAAAAAAAATAAAATAAAATGACCATCATATTAGTTACATGGAGCGTGTGGATGGCTACAAGTAAAGACAGAGAGGATAATTTTATAGAAAGTTTTCTTCTAGATAAGGACCTACTCAAACGATTTAATTACTGTAGTTTATTGAGCATAAATTGTGGACATTTCAGCGACTTCTTCAACACTCCTTTTAGATCTAATTAGAATTAGATGGCCTATTGAAATGTATTATGTGAAAATGCTTATATTTAATGAAGAACTTTAAAATAGCCTAAATTAAGAAACTATTTATCTCATTGATGAGCACTCTAAACCCTGCCGTGACTTTAGCAGCTCGATTTCTTTTATTCACTTTCCTTCCTTGATGAGGTGACCTTTTTAGGCATTGCTTGGCAAGTTCCTCTGTGATAGACCTTAAAATGCCAGAGTTTATTTTCATCATCAGTGGAGAAAATAGTGGCTTACTACTCTGTGTCACACAAGACGGTAGAGAGGAAATGGAGCAGTGCTGAATGGCATGAAGGACTGGAGAGTGATGGGGGGAAGGGGCAGGGGGAGCGATGGCCAAGCATTCAGCCACAGCTGCCTGGAAAGTCCTAGAGAAGAATTTGCCACCTAAGAAATACGCCTTTCCTTCTCAGTCTTTCTCTCCAATCATATTAGTTTATTTGAATGCATAGTCTAGCCAAGGTTATGCATGCTTCAGTTATCCAAGTTAAGGGAGGGGGCTATGCTTAGGATCACAAGAACACAATCAATGTCCAAGGGTGTGGTTAACTAAAGTCATAAGGTTTCACCTATACAAATGGCTCACAGTGGTTTGGGGACAAAACTGCCTAAGAGGATGCATTTGGTCTTCTGTCTGTATTACACAGTTTTATGGCCCTAGATAAGTCCTGAATAAGGCTGAGAGATGGTAGTGCCCTCTGCTCTCCCCCCTCTCTGCTATCTTCCTTTCTCTTTTTCCCCCTCCCCTCCCTCTGCCAGCTTTTCTTTCTGCTCACTCTCCCTGCTTTGCTTCAATAACTAAGCATCCGTTTGCTCTTACAAGCCTGATTGACTATAAATATTTAGCAAAATTGGCCAATTACTAAACTAACTCACTTTACTGCATGTGTCTTTGCTATAATATCCAAAAGTGAATTAGAGAAGGAAAAAAAATGAAACTCTGCGAGTCCAATCTCATGACCAAATCTGATAATTCAGTCTGTGTCCCTTGTGCACAATTATAGAATTTAAATGTAATAATAGTGATTTGAATTTATAGATCTCCTAAAGCCATGAGTAGAATTGAAGGCCTATCACATTAATGTAGATATCTCAGCATAAAAAAGCCATTAGAGTCAGAGATTTCAATGCCCAGTGGTTTTTCTGGAGCCTGTTTGAACATAAGGTAACCATACATCTCTTGCATGTACATTAGATTAGTTAAATGCTGAGTGTAACATCGGGAACACATTTAATTTCCTTAAGTTTGTTCAGCTGCACAAAACAATTTTTCTTGTTTGTAAGGCTAACCAAGCTCTTTCATCTGTGATCCAAAAGAAACCATAGTTCAAACACATATTACTAATCTGTGATGGTATCAAGTGATTTGTTGTGAAGGATTTAAATATTGACCCTGCAGCTAAGTGGAAAGTTCCTCCCATATAAAGATCATCATGATGTTACAGTAGGAAATGTTCATTCACAGACCAGCACATTCCAGTTTAGTATAACCACTTGACACTGTGTCCTTTTCCCTTTAGCATCCATATCCTCTCAGATGATAGGAGAATCCTTAGCTAAGTGTATGACATTGGTACCCACCTCCCAACTCATAAAAACAAAGGGCAAAGTTCAGTCTTCCTTGACCTTGATAAAACTGTTCATACATGGTGTTCTACTTTGCTTCTTGATGCTATGATAAACACCATGTCCAAAAGCACTTTAAGGGGAAAAAAAAAAAAAGGCTTATTTCATTGAGAGAAACCAGGACAGGCACAAAGGACAGGAACCCGGAGGCACACACTAAAGCAGAGACAACAAAGGAATGTTACTTGTTGGCTTGCTCCCCCTGGCTTCCTTGGGGACCTTTATTACACAGCCCAGATCAGCAGATTTTAACCTTCTCAGTGCTGTATCCCTTTAATACAGTTCCTCATATGATTCCCCCCAACCAGAAAATGATTTTATTGCTGCTTCATAACTGTCACTTTGCTACTGTTATAAATCATAACATAGATATCTAGTATGCAGTATATCTGACATGCGACTCCCAAAGGGGTTGCAACCCACAGTTTGAAAACTATTATTAGTCTAGACCTACCTGCCAGGATTAGCCTACAGTGGGCTAGACCCTACTACACTACAAACATGTCTGCAAGCCAATTTGATGGAAGCAATTCTTTAACTGAGGTTTTCCTCTTCCCAGATATATCAAATGGACAACTAAAGCTATCTATGACACATGATTTAGCCTGAATGGATCAGATGCTCCTGACAGGATTCTAAATCTTCATGGAGTATAATAAAAGCAGCTTCTTAGGTCTCTGTGGTGGCTGTATCCTGACCTAATTAGTCGGAGGTTTGTTTACTGCTTCAGAGGGCTAGGCTATAACAGACATGGTGCTAAACCAGTACTTGAAAGCTTACATCTGATCCACAAGTATGGGAGAGAGAGAGAGAGAGAGAGAGAGAGAGAGAGAGAGAGAGAGAGAGAGAGAGAGAGAGAGAGAGAGAGAGAGAACGAGACTGGGACTGATGTGGGCTTCTGAACTTCAAACCCTACCCACAGTGATACCCCTTCTCCAACAAACCCATACCTCCTAGTGCTTCCTAAGTAGTCCATCAACTGGGAACCAAGCATTCAACTCGTGTACATGAGTTTGTGAGAGCCATTCTCATTCTAACCACCACAGACTTTCTTTATCCAATGGAAGGCAGGTAGATTTGGCAGAGTGTCTATAAGTTAGAAGATGCTGTATTTCTGCCTGCCTTCTCATGCTTTTGTGATTAGCTTGAAAAGTTTATGTTGGGTAACTTCTGCTCCCTTGGCTGTGCCTCAAAATAAATACATATGAGAATAAACTGTTGCCCAACTTTAAAATAAAGTCCTGCTGAACTCACAGCTTAAAGCAGCACCACATAGCCACACCCAGCCTAGTTGGCCCTCCACTAAAGAATGTGTGGATTGAGCAGAGATGTTCAGAAATAAACCTTTCATCACAACCTGTAGATCGCCAACAGTTTGTGCTGATTGTGTATTTGCGTGCTTTGCTGCAGCGTTGCTATGGCAATTGCTAGTACATTTCATGCAAATGAAAGCATTCCAACTGATGTTGATAATGTGAAGATATGTTTATATGTGTGTGTGTTTATGTGATGCTATCTTTAGCGCAATGGAGTAAGTCCTATCTAGTTATAGCAATCATGTTTCCTGTTCTCTTGCATATTGATCATTAGCATGAGCACACGGCTTATTTTTTCTTACCAACAAGGCTGTATGTGTTTCTGAATCCTGAAGAAAGAAAATATATGGAAGTGATGTTCTTTCTTTTGTTCTTTCTTCTGCATCCCTAAGCTGAGGGAGCTCTCTGCATCAATTAGGAAAATTACTCCAAGGATTCAGGCAACTATGGTGGAGACAGAGTAAACCTGGATGTATAATGTCAGTGGAGTATTTACCTAAGTACTGCTGGATTATTGCCCTATCTCAGTACCTTGAATTGCATGACAGAGTGCATTTTTTTTTTCTGTTTTTAAACTGTGAGGCTAGTGTTTCCTTTATTTTCAACTTAAGTGTCTTAACTTGCTTGGATGTGGTTTGTCGGCATATGAGGTCTCAGGGAACACTGAATGCAGTAGAAGTTCCAGTGAAACAGAGGAAATAAGTCAGGTCATCCCTCATGAAACCAAACACACAGGGCAGTGTGTGTCAAGTGATGTGTAAGCTCAGGTCAGGCAGAGAGTGGTCCATATCTACCTCTATTTTCCTCTGTACTTTATTTGTGACTTTATTTGTACTACACAGACAGCTAAGAAGTAAACTGAGGTGTTGTAACATACCAATAAGTATGAGCATGACTTCATTAGCTCCAAACATAATAGTTCACTGTGGGAATGGAAGTGCCAACAGTAGGCTATCTCGGGCAAACACAGAATGATGGAGAGAATGTATGATTGATTAGAGTTACATAGTTACTTCATTTTGTCTATGTGCACTGGAAAGTACCTGGTTATATATTCAGAAGTTTGTTAGCTGCTTCTGATCGTTTCCGCTTAACTCCTGTTGGCATTTGCAAGTATTAGGCCAAACTAAGTTTTCCTTGTCTGCACATCAGAAAAGGTTAGGGTCATTTATAAGACCTGTATGGTTTTCTCAGAGATTCTCCAGTCCTGGTCTGCATTTTAATTTACTTTAACAAGATCAACAGCAAACACTGGTAAATGTACCTTCAGAGAAGATGCATCTTACAGAGTCTATATCTAAAACTTTTGACTCACAGAAAAACTTCCCTTATCTCTCACTTTAGAAAGAAGTAAAAAAAAATAAATTGTGGGTCAGAGTTTTCTATATACTTCAACTGAAATTGTTTGAACACCACGACTTTGATACTGGAGTCAATCCTGACTCCATGGGTAGAAGCCAAGCATAAATATTTTTAAAGTTCCCCTAGTTAATTTTAATATGCAGCCAAATTTGAGAACTACTGTTGTAATAGCCGCCCCACCCCCAATATATAAACCCTCAGTCACTTGGGTACACAAGGAATGGGCAAAATAAGTAAGGTAGGAATGTTGGCATGGTCACTGTGTGCTAAGATGTAACACAACTCTCACCCACACACAATTAATCAGCTTACAACAGATAAACAGATGGCAATGTTTACTATCTCGTGCTGTATGGATCAGCATTCTGGGTCATGTCAGCTGTGTGTGCATTTGTGGCTAAGGGTTGTTATGCAGGATTAGTCAAGCTGTTGGCCAAGGCTGTATATGAGGGTATGGGTGGATGTGTATTTCTAAAGGCTTGGGTGAGGCTGGAGCTCTGCTTTCAAAACCGTCCACACACTGGCAATTGATAGGTGGTCTTGGCATCCTTACTACAAAGGTCCTACTACAAGTAGTTGGGGATCATTCTTATTTATTCAGTCTTTTATAAAGAATGCTTTCTTAAAGTCAGAGTGAAATATTACATCACCAGTTTTTATTATTTTCCATTACAATCACATTGTTAAAAGCAGTGATTTATGTTATTCTTTTTTAAAATGACGCAATTACTTTATTGACTTTTAAACATGTGATTTACAAAAATGATTCTATCTAAATACCACTTCATACCTGTAAACTTAACATCAAAAAAAATGTAGGCTACCTCCTCTCTGTTCTGAGCCACAAGATACACATAGATATGTGTGTGAATAGGCATTCCTTTTTTCTTTTGGTTTTAATGTAATTATTCTTTTACAATTTCACACACATGTATAATGCTCTTTTATATAAGTCCCTCTCCACTAAATTCTCTTAATTCTTATCTACACACACATCAAATCCCTTCTTCTCAAGTCCTCTCTCACCTTCATGTTTGTGTGTGTGTGTGTGTGTGTGTGTGTGTGTGTGTGTGTGTGTGTCCCACTGCAATTACTTAGGGTTTCCTGCATGAACATTAGCATAGAATTTTTTACTTGATAGATGGCAACGTACCAGTAAAATATAACTTCGCCCTCTGAGACCTCTGACTATCAGTAGCTCCCCCAGAAAAGGTAGGGGTTTATGAGCCATCTCTCAACTATGGTGGAATGGTGATTCAACTATGGTGGAATGGTGATGAGTCCAGTCATTTGCAGGTCTTGTGCCGGTAGCCGATGCTTCTGTAAGATCATGGATGCAATAGTCATGTCATATGCAGAAGATCTGGTTTCGCAACCCTCCTTCCATCCTCTAGCTCTTACATTCTTTCTGCCCATCACCTGTGATAGTCCTTGAACATTGGGGACATGATAGAGTTGCGCGATTTGAAACTAAACACTAGGTTATTTTTAGCACATAGACCACTTATGAGGCTCCTCCCTAACCACTGTCTGCTGCAAACAGGAGCTTCTCTGGCCAAGTCTAAGAGCATCATTAACCTATTGATACATTAATATTTAAATGTGTGCGCTCTCTCTCTCTCTCTCTCTCTCTCTCTCTCTCTCTCTCCCACTTGCCTCCGTCCCTCCCTCCCTTCATACCTTTTTTCCTCCTTTCCCCTTTAAAAATGCAGAAATGAATTAACCTATAAGTGTGACAAAAATGTAATTTCAATGAAAAAAATACAAAATTGTCCAATCTTAACTTCACTTTAACTCAATATTTCTGGCATGTTTGTCTAAAACTAAACATGAAAGATGAGAAACCCAACCAAGGCCTTTAAAAATTATGATTGCAAAGTAGAGATTTCTGTTTTTTTACAATCAATAAGGAGGATAACAAAATAAAAGAAAATTGGTAGTGATGCTGTATTCATATAAAATATGCTCACATTCAGATTTAAAATCATATGAAATGCAAATTTCATACCAATTAAGGTTAACATATTCAAAAAGCATAATCTTGCACCATATTCTTCACATTTTAATACTTGGATATATACTACATTTTGAGTACATAATCGTGATATTGTTGGGTGTTTATGAACAACAAGGAAAGCTTCCTCTGTTACTTCGCATGACAGACACCGAGTAATCATTCCTAAATCACAGCAGTATCTGGTTGACTTGGTAACCAGCATTCTGTGACTTACCATTTCTTTGTACTTTCTAAGACTCACATCAAATTTCAGATGCCTTGTTTTCAGGAGAAACAGCTGGAATCAATTACAATGAGCAGACAGATGTGCTAAAGGCAACAAGCAGGCAAACTAAATCTGATGATTGGAGGGCCTGGGTTTGGTGTAGGGCTCAGCCTCAGCTCAGTCTCCATGGGAGCTTTCAGCGCTACCTCCAAACACAAATTGTCCAGCTTGTTTTCTCTTAGTGTTTGAATAGAAAAGTGGAGTGAGCCACACTTTAAATTAAAAAGCAGATTACTCTTGGGATGGAGACCTGGTACTATCCACGGGGAGTTGTTTTTATCTTCAGCTTTGTCCCTTCTTGGATGAGGTAGCCTGGAATGTGTCCCTCGGTCCTCCATTCCATAAACAGAATGCAATCAGTCATTTACAGAGCTTTCCTAAGGCCTATAAACATTTTCAAAAACACACTGAAGAAATTCCAAAAAGAAAACCTTCGACGTGTTCTTCACCTTGAGATCTGTGTTGCTGCTTAGGTATCCTGGCTCGTTACCAGTACCCAGCTTTATTGAGAAAGGAACAATGTTTTTTAAACTAGTGTTATGGAAAGAATTGGCTCCAAAAATTCAAGTTTCAGGCATTTCTGTTCCAAAAGCATTGGAAATTTTTGGCAAACTAGGTCCATTAATGCGAGCTGCCCATAAGAAAAATGGCCCCAAAGTGGCAGCGGGAACATTCGAAAGGCCCACCCACTAAGTCAGAAATTTGTCTGAAGTTTCAGACAAATGGAATGTTATGTGATTTTGCCCTAAATTAGAAATAGATTGACTGCAAAGTCATTTATGAGAACTCCCAACTCCCCTCCCCAAACTTTGAGCATTCAGTGGGCTGAACGTAGAGTACAGAGGATTCTTATAACTGAACGGAATTGCTTCGAGGTGGTTAGGATTGGGAAATTTAGTTCTGTCTCTAACTAGGTTGTATCAGGCAAAATGGTTGATTTCTTCATCTGTAATAAGCAGTATTTTCTCTCATAAAATTGTAACATGAAACAAGTTTAATAAGTAAAATTCTGAAGAAGTATAGTGGCTTCTCTTAAGGACTCAAAGCTAGTGGGTATTAGATTATTTTGCTGATTGATATATCCTTAGCATGTTAAATGTGAGACCCTGTCCATGCTGTAAATTTCACTACACTCCAATTCTAAAGATTATTTCACTTTCCATTTCTTGGTTTGATTGTTTTCTTTTACCACCTTTTCCCCAAAGATGAGATTACATTGTCTGATGCCTTTTTCTGGTTATTTTACTAATTGCTCAGTGAATTGTGGCAACTATTGATCACTGGGACAAAAGTCTATGAAATCTGAACGTTTATGTATTCTGTATTATTGGTGGGTCAGTTTTCACACAATGAAAGTGAACAGGCTGATGGTTGAGAGCTTCCTAGCCAGGCTAAGGCCAACATAGGTTCTGAGAACAAAGGTGTCTGATAAAGGCAGATAAGCAGTATAAATGGATGCCACCAGTCAGTGTGAACAGTAGTTTGGCATCTTTTCTCTGTCTCTCCACTGCTACCTAAAGGAAATTATTTCTACACACTTGGTATTATATGCTTTACTCTTAAATTAGAGACACTGAGTGAAGAGCAGTTGCTATAACACAGTAAATGACAAATCTCCCAACGAGGAGGACAAATGAGCTTCCTATTGCAACCTACGCGGAGGGCGTCTGCAAAGACAGAATCCGATGTCCATTTCTGCTTCTCCATCTTATTTTTTATATCCAAACTCTTTCTTCCCTGCTATTTAGAGGTTCCTTTTATACAAAGCAAGTTTGGTTCCTCCTCCATAAACTCCTCCCACTTCTAGTGATCAGGTCTCTGTGCTCCCATCCTTTGCATTCTTGAATTCACTTTCCCCATGATCTGCAATCTGTGATTTCTCTAAGGCTGTTCACCTTGTGTCTGTGTCTTGTCTTTGTAAATAGTTAACTATTTCAGATTTTTAAAAAAAAAAGTTGACTTTATAAATAATTTTCATCTATTACCTAATAAATGAGTCACAGCAGTTGTAAAAAGCAATTCCTTTTGAGAAATTGAAGTGGAAATTTCTGGGGTTTTTGGGGGGTTTTTTGTTGTTGGTGGTGGTGGTGTTTTTTTTTTTTTTTAACTCAGTTGTGTCTCATGATGTTTTTCTGGAAGCTGTTTTGCTCAAACAGAAATGTGAGAGAGCATGTTGGAGAGCAGAGATGGATGAAGCCTGGGAGGTTGTTAGCCAGCTAATCTACCTGAAATGGCTGAGTTTCTGGTTCAGTCAGAGACTGCCTCAAACCAGTAAGACAAAGGACAGTAAAGGAAAGTTCTTGACATCCTGATCCAGCTCCTATATAGCTGTGGACAGTCAAATGCGCAGCCACTCACACTCATGCAAGCACCGAACATACACAATATACAACAGAGAGAGAGAGAGAGAGAGAGAGAGAGTCAGAGAAAGTCAATTGGTTTAAACAGTGAAAAAGTAACTAACAAAAGCAACTTAAGGAAGGATTTCTTTTTGCTCATGATCATAAAGGCATACTGTTCATCGTCGTGGGGAAATCAGAATTGAGAGCCTGATGAGATTGCTTCTGTTGTCTCTGCACTCAGGAAGCAGAGACAGATGAGTATCAGTGCCTAACTATTTTCCTTTTTATCTAGCCTGGGACACAGCACCTTCACATACACACCCAAATGTGTCCCTCCTTAGTTATCTAGCTGTTTCTCGTCCTATTCTATTTGACAATCAAAATAAATCATCGTGAGATCAACCAAGTATCATAATATGTGTTTTTTATACTTGTAGGTTTGTTTGTTTGTTTGTTTGCAGGGGATCATGAAGCAAAGGCTGGCCTCTAACTCCTTGTATAGTGGAAGAATATCCTAAGCTAACTTCTGATCCTCCTTTCTGAACGTCTCAAGTGGCAGGGTTATAAACTATGCACGACCATGTCCGGCTCAAAGACTCTTCTTTTGTTCACTGTGTTTTGGCATTAGATTTTCCTGTCCAATTACACATTACAAAATAACTGGGTAGATTTACTGCTCCCAACTGTTTCTTTTGTTTTTCTTTTTCTCTTTGGAGGACCACTCAGCTTTCTATTCAACATTATACATGACCTTGCATCTGGCCACACTTCTAAGTCTCCCATTACTTCTGTATTCAACAGACTCTCTCAGTAAATTCAGTGTGGCTAATTACTTTGCACAATGAAGCTCATGTAAATTGGAGTAGAGTAGTGCTTTTATTTGTGAGACTGGTCTATTATTAAGGCCACTTTCATGTCAGAAATACTACAAGCTCCTTGTCAACAAGGTTGATAGCAATCAAGAAGCTTGGAACGCATACACTTTTTTTCTTAGCAAAACAGAATGATTCAATTCAACATCTATTCCAGCTTTACATTTTACAATTTATACTAGAAAAATCAGTCACTTGTAAAGGTATATCAGTCATGCATAGTAAAAGTTTATTTGTGAGCATCCTGGACTGATGGGAGTATCTTTGGTAAAAAGTTGGTTTTCCTAGAAGCTCACACTTTCACCTCTTGCCTTCTGTTTGTCCTGTGAAGATGATGATGTATGTCACCTACTGTCTCTCAAATGTCAGTGGAGAAAACATGGTCAATGCATCTACTTCTGGATGTATTAAAACTAAATTTTTGAACTAAGGCTGACTCTATACATATTTTATATTTAGTCTAAAGATTGCTCCCTACATAGTCATTTGCAATCTAGCTTATTTTTGTAAATACATTGCAGTCTTCCCTTTTTTGTTAGTTTGTTGAGATTTTAATTCAACACACACTCCAAAGCCTTTTCAGATCTAACCTCTGCCCCACTTTCTCAACCACCTAAGTTTGTGTCCTTTACAAAAACATTCAAGACAAATTTTTGCTGCCCAAAATAGTCTTGATTGCATGACCATCCACTAGACCATGGTCTACTTAGTAAGGGATTCACCCTTAGAGAAAACCGACCGTTTCTTTCCAAGTACCTAGCAATTGCCTATCACCCCACAGCTAGGGATGGGATTGTGTGCCCTATTCCCTCCTCCATACTGAGATTTGGTCTGGCTTGACCTTGCACAGGTTTTGTGCATGCAGATGCAACCACTCAGACACAACCACTGTGAGTTCTTATGTGCAGCCTCCCTGCTTCATTCAGACGTTTCCTTACAGTTAAATGCTACGTCTGACTCTGACACTCTCCTGCTCCTTCTTCCATAAAGATCCCCGAACCTTGAGATGGACTTGAGGGAGAAGACTTGAGATGCAGAGTCTCTTGAGGGCTGGGCATTTTGGCAGTCATTTGCCTTCTGCACTTTGGCCAATCGTGGATCTCTGTGCTAATCACCGGCTCCTACAAATAGAAGATTCTCAGATGAGGGTTGAGAGACAAATTGATCTTTTCTTATAAGAAGCAAATGAATCCCACCAATCACAGGTAGCCGTCTATTCAAACTGTGTTCAGGTTAAGGCACAGGTGTGCCACAACACATTGAACTGTCCCTGTTCCTCATTTCTATTTTATAAACCAGGACTTTCTTTTCTTTAACTATAAGTAGAACTTCTTGATAGAGTGAAGTGGTTCATTTTTAGTCCACACTAAGTCCTATTTCTTGAACTGCAAAATAAAATCAATTAAGATCTACAACAAGGGAATTTGTGGGTGAAGATACTACTTGGAATGGGGACAATATATATGACTTTGACAGCTACAGCAGAGTAGATAAGAGCAGGGAGACTGGTGTTTGAACAGAAAGGAAGACAGCTGAGAAATATTTCTTTTGGCAGATGACCAAACATCAAACTTATCCAATCTCACTGATTTGAACAAAGAATTTACTAATGTATAAACTGGCTTAACATTAAAATAAATGCCTAATAATTAACCACTGGCTTTTATAATTGAAAATCCAATAGAAGCATCTCTAAACCCAGATGTGTAGACAGCTGCCTCATCAGAAAGGTCTCACTCTACCTCCTGGTTCTGTTTTCCCATCTTGGGTCAGCAGCATCTTTCACTGGGCTCTTCCAAGTAGCTTCTGAGCTGTATTGATTCTGGTTGGAAATTCTAATGAGAAAAAAAATATATCTTTTCTGAGACTTCCACAAGTTTTCTGGGGTGATATTTGTGAATTCAATTATATTAATTAGTCCCCACTTTAAACAAATGCTATAGACCAAGAATGCAGAAATGTGACCACACAGTCATATGCCTGCCTTCCAGCTAACAATAGAGCTCCAAAGCCCACACCACCCATGGAGACCACAATGAGGAAGTGTGCAAGGGAGGGTCCCAAAGGAAAAACTGGGAGCCGAGAGCAGAAGTAGGCTATGGATAGGGGAAGCAAAGTAAAGAAAACTGAAAAACAAATTAGGAGATTCACTGCATCTGATTACAAATGAAATCAGGTCAGGGAATGGTCGTTAGGGAAATAAAAGTTTGGGACGGGGGTAGGGGGGTTGTATATAAAACAGGCATTGGTTTCTTAACAGGAGAATGTAATGAAAAGCTATTCAGGAAATGATAATGCTAATACTCAGTTGATGGTTATTAAGAGAGTGAATAGCTAAATCAAAGAGCATATTTTCATGCAGATGTCCCAAATAATTAGAAAAATATGTTGGAAGACTGAGCAAGCTAAAGGATTTTCAAAGTCTTTGAGGGGAAACTTCAGTCCAAATTACTCATTCTTCGCGAGAGGAGTGGGTGTATTTGTGAAAACAGAAAACATTCTTGCAAAACACATTTGTTTTTCAGTCTCCTTGATTCCCACGCCAATCAGCCAACTTTTAATACAGACACAAGTGGCTTCATTTTGCTTACAAAATGCTACATGTTTGTCCAGAGTAACTTAATTGGTCATGGAGAGAGAAAAATGTATTGTTATTAACTCTTCTTAATTGGAGCTATACACACAACCTACCATTCTTAACTGGGTGATTTCATGTTTATGAATTTACTCTCATTTTCTTTAATTATTTCTCAATGCTAACAATTGGACTTTGCTATAAGTGAGGAAGAGCGTACAGCCCCGTTACAGCTTGTTTTCTCTGTATCTTGCATCCAAGATGTGTGGTACCTTCTACAAGGCCCCATCATCCAGTTCTGTTATCATTTAGAGGAATGCCAATAGACTGTGTTGTTTGAGGAGCCCCTGAAACCTCTTGAACCAACAACCCATAAAAAGTGCATCTCACACATGCCAACTGAAATTGTCATTTGATGAACAAATGTATCTAGGAGCAGCATCCTCTATCCATGTAAGACTAGAAATGCTGTACAGGCTGCTGAGCGAAGTCAAAGCATCAATGGTCTACCCAGCCATGAACCCTCTGAACACATGCCAACCAGCCAGGCAGGATGGATGCAAGGGTGCAATAGCAGTTCAACTATTATGGAGGTAAACAACTGCTCTCACATCGGATGTGAGGCACACCAAATAGGATAGAATTCGTACTAGGCACTGTAAACCTGGACAAAAAATCAAGGACTGAGGAGGTCATAGGCCCTAAGGAAGGCTTCATTACTGTTTGGCTAAATTGACATAACATCAAACTGAAGCTTATATATGTTTATACCAATAAACAAACACAGCTCTTATTCTTAATTTGAGAAACTTCTCCTTGCAGTGAAGAGTGATGAATATAAGGGCTTGTAGGGTTCAAGATGGTTAGGATCCACGATGGCTGAGTGCTCAGCCTGAACTATGCCCATAATCAACATGTGGACTAGACAAGGTGTGTTTTTATAGTTAGGGATTTATACATTTAGGTAGTCCTATGTGTGTAGCTATGTGTAGCTGTGTCTGTGTCCTTGTAATGGGTGACCAACTGCTCTTATATTGAATCTGAGGCCTGTTCTGAAAGAAGTAATTTGTACCAGGTACTATAAATCCAGTCCAAAAACACATGGCTGTGGAACTCATAGGCCTTTGGGAGGAACTCATTACTATTTAGCTAAATTTACATGGTGTCAAACTGTAGTTTAAATATACATTTATTGTTAAATAATTATATATATATATGTATATATATATATATATTGCATTGTTTTATATATGTATTACATATATACAGGTATTACATCTATGTAACATAGATGTAATACATGTGTAATATGTGTGTATGTGTGTGTGTGTGTATATATATATATATATATGCATATATATATATATATATAACAACTAAAGAAAAGAGACTATAAAATTGAAAGGGACATAGGGTTCAGGAGAGAAAAGGGAAGAGGAAATCATATGATTACATTTTACTCTCAAAAAATAAAACAATTATTTAACAAAAATCAGTGAGTCACATAAAGACATTAAGGCAAAAAGAGACATGTAGGGAGAGAAAATAAGATGATGGAGTGGAGAGTGACCACAATCCGAGTATATTACATGCATGTATTAAACTGCCAATGAGCAAATTTAATTGATAAAAAAAATCTTACTAAACGTAGATATGCATATTATATAACTTTAAATTTCTGAAATTCTTTATTTAGTTTTAAAAACACTTTTTGCATGAACTTCTTTTTATGTCAGACAATTCAGAGCAAAACAATCAGATTCTAAAAGCTTTCATCAAAAATAGATCCTGTAAAATTCATAAGGAACAGTACTTTCCTGTTCCAAGTAACTTGTCAATTTAACAGAAAAAAAAAGTGGTTGTACTTTACAGACAAGTATTGATGCATGTGTTGCACGGCATATCACAGTATTTCCATGAGTCAGCTGACAGAATTGTTAGACAGAGAGGAACCACATCCATGAGGAAGAAGGGGAAGGCACTCGTGAATAAAATAGAACCCACACACTGAAAATGGGGATATTTCCTCCTATGTGCATCCAATTACCTAGAAATGATTTTTCTATTAGAATAATCACAATGGGTCAGCAAGTCATAAATTTTTGTTCCAAAGACAGGATGAAGACTATGAAGAAAGAGGGTAGGAAATGTGTCTAGAGAGGTAGACTAATGCCCATAAGAAGATACACAATGAGTTTCAGTCTAGATTTCGGAAGACTTCTGGACAGATTCACGAATAGGATCTGGGGATGTGGCAACTGATGGGATGAGTGTGGTACAATAGGAAGTAGCTGCTATCTGAAACAGAGAAGGAACAGGGAAGGAAAGAGAAGTATCAGTGGCCACAAGATAAACACTTGACACAGAATTTTAGTGGGTGAGGAGTATAGACCAACAAGTTACCAAGGTTCTGTAGCAGATGGCAGTGGTAGAAGAGAAAGACTTTTGCATTGTTCTGTCCCGAGAGGAAAACTGGAGCCTTGAGGAAAATGGATGAAATTATAAGAAAGGAAGCCTGAGACCCTGAAGTTCAGATTTCTGTACTTTTCTCTGACCTTGTAATTCCCTTCTACACGATGTTTCTATCAGTCAGAACTGACTACTCTCTAAAATCTCTCAATGGTTTTTGTTTTCTTGGAAGTACAAACATCTCTGTTTAACTAGACCTTGAACCAAGTAACATTGGCATTGAGTGTCTTGGTAACTTGGTTTGGTTTTAATATATGCTCCAGAATTATGACCAGAATGCTGGTAGGGATAAGGGAACCTGCTAAGAATAATGAAGCAGAAAGCCACTGATACTCTTGGACCCAAAGGAACAAAGGGAGATGATATATATAACAAGTAGGAAAACACTGTAGCCAGGCAAAAAGATCTATACAGCAGAGTTGGAGTGAAAACAAAGCCAAGCTTTTGCACAATTGGGAGAAGAGGGACAGGGTGCAGGGAGGAGGCCTGGGGAGGAGAGAGGGCTCCCCTTCCACCCATCTCTTACCGTTGCTAACCATCTGGAAACTCTGTGCAAGTCAGAGGGATTAGTAGAGGCTATCTGAGGGGTAAAAAGATAGAGAATGGTAGAAGCTATGTCTGGAAGCCCATAGGAAATACCCACGTGTCTAACTTCTGAGATTTCTGATATCCTCTGTATCCTTGTGCCATTTACGATCTTTAATATACATTAATGAATAGTTCAAAGGCATTAACCAGCTTGTCATAATTTCTTTTTCCATTTTTCTTTTGCATTTTTTTCTATATCTTAAGCTGTGTAGTTTTAAAATAAGTCAAAGAGAAAAACAAAACAATATAGGAAGAGATAAATAGAATGAGAGATTTTATTTTATATCTGTTCAAAAATAAACTGCCCAGATACTATCCATATTTAATAATTTTACTGAAAACTTCTACATTATTTGGTCTGAATAGGGGAAGGGTGTATCCAACCTCATTCCCTTTCTTTTTCCTTGATAATATTCTTGGGGGGGGGGGGGTGTTGTTGGGTTTTGTTGTTGCTGTTGTTGATTGGTTGGCTGGTTGGTTGTGGCCAAGTGCTTTAGGAAAGATTGATCCTTCACAGTACATGACAAATTTTGGTCCATCTTAAAAAAAACAAATCAAAATTCAGCAGAGTGTTAAATACTACTTTTCACTGGTTTCATCCTTGAAACCCTGCTGCCAAATCTGAGGACTGGGTGGTCTGAACCACAAATTATAATGAAACACATATTTGTAAGGAACTCTTGGCATTACGAACAAAAATCTAATGACTTTATTGCTCACATCAAGAGTTCAGTCAAGTAATGTGACTATCAGATGGTATTGGAGTGAGTCCTGGAGTTCTGGGTTTCCACTTGTCTCAAGCTAAGTGAGTGAAAAACTTAAGGCACTGCTGGCTTGGGTATGTTTTATAGGAGGTTAAGATGGAGTTATGTAAGGCTCTAAGCTCCAGGCATATGCCAGGTATTAGCAAAGAGAGCAGTCCTCCTTGATCTGGTAAGCCACGAATTTCCTAAGGTTGAGAATATCCTTGGAGCTACCAAGTAAAGTGAATAAAACAGGTTTCAGAAAACACCCATTGTCTCCTGTGACATCTCTACCTGGACATTACTCTGGAGGTGTTGTTGAGTAATTGTAGTTGAAGACAGTAGGGAATGGAACTTGTTCACATAAAATATACTTGGTTAACACCTAATCTATACATGTGTATACATGGAATCTAGTGTATAAAGGAAAAAGAAAAATTCTCATAGCTCTTTCTAATAAAAACTTAAATTTTCCAAGTCAACATCAGTAATCAATCTGCTTGGAATATGACAACATAAAAGTAAGACAAAGAGTTAACAACCAGTCAATCTTACTCAAAGTTGTGCAAAAGATTGATTCGTGAAAGAAGAAATATGAATTCAATAAGCATAACCAAATGTTTAAACTTAGAAGTTATCCATCTCACACACTGCAAGTAAAATTGTTAAAGGACAGTTTTGTTACAGATAACTTGGATTGAATTAATCAGCCATAACATTTTGCCCCAAACCAAATGATACAAGACACAGGCAGAAAAATCTAGTAAAGAATGTTCCTCATGGTATTGTTTATATTGGTGAAAAACTGGAAACAACTCACATCACTGTAAAAAACAATTTTAATAGAATGAATCAACAAATAAATATATTTATATATAGTATAAAGTTAATATTAATTACAGTCATATTTTAAAAACCTAAGAATTTCCATATCATATGAGATTGCTTGAAATAGTAAATACATACAAACATACCCATAAAAGAAAAAGTGACAACGTGAACCTTATTAAAATAAACACATTATACTCATTATTATTCAAAAAAGTAAAGTGTAAAGCAAGCTATAAAATTGAAAAATTTATCCCTAATAATGTCTCTCACAATTGATATCATACAATAATGTGAAGAAAGCCAAGCCAATAAACAATGTGCAGAAGGTTGGGACATTTTTACCTGGTTTTGTACAGTTAGGATGTAACATATGAGAGAAGAACAAAATTAATTAATACACCTGAATGTTGACTTAGAAAGAAGGTGCCAATCAGGAAATAGGTATCAGGTCATTAGGTTTCTGGCTGCCAAATGACAAGTGGGTGTTGTGGTTCATTTAGTTGAGTTTGCTATGGAGAAAGTGATGCTGGCTTATGTGGTCACCTGGGGAAAGCCCACCTTAGGATTCAAAGGGCACTTCCAAAAACAAAGTTCTTTGTCTGCTTGGGAACATTGTGACTTACTTAAACTGCTGTGTCCACAGGACTTATATGCTGAATCCCTGAAAGGTTGACCTGTTCTTTATAAGAATCAGAGCAGTCCCAGTTGTGACACAGATTTCTTTTAATTCCAATAGTATCTTAGTTACTTTTCAACTGTAACGAGAAGCACCAAGACCAAAGCAACTTATAAAGAAAGGATTTCATTGGAAGTTTTCTTATAGTGCCAAAGGGTGAATCCATCATGGTGGGAAACATGGTAGCTCCATGAAGCAGTAGCTGAGAGCTTATTGAGGCAGAGAAAGAGAAATATCTAGAATGGCACGGGCTTAAGAAATCTCAAAGCCCAACCCCAGTGACTCACCTTGTCCAACAAGACCACACCTCCTAATCCTTCCCCAAAAGTTTCACCAACTCTGGGCCAAACATTCAACCATATGAGCCTGTGAGGACCATTCTCACTCAAACTACGATAAAAAAAAGATCTGGTCCATTTAATGGGATGGAAATGTGTAAAAGGCTGCCCTCTGATTTAAGCTTCATTGTCTTTTGATGCTTAGTGTTCTTTTCCATCACTCTGGGTTAACAGTTTTCTATTTCTGTTCTTCACTTACATCTATTCTCACCGGACTTACATACTGAATCCAAAAGATTGGCTTGTTCTCACTGTATTCAGGGGAATAAATAAAGAAGATGCTATTGAGATGATGATGGCTAGTGGACAGATGGGGACATCATTTTGTTTGTTTGAGAAAAGAGGAAACAGTATATAGACATAACTGCATGGAGGTAGTATGACACTCTTTTACATTTATTTTCCAAACTGTACCTGATTTGTTTTTGTTTTGTTTTGGTTTGGTTTGGTTTGGTTTGGTTTGGTTTGGTTTGGTTTGGTTTGGTTGTTTTGTTTAATGCCTTGAGAAGACTCAAACAAGAACTTCAGTTTATTGTTACTTTTGGAAAAATCTGGTAATTTGGCCTCAAGTGAACAGAAAATGAAAATGGTATGAACAGTATGGACAAGGTTGAGGAAAAATGCTTTATGGAGAAAGTAGATTCTGTGATTGATCCCAAACTGCACTAACCAGATTGATAGGATGATGTTAATGATGTCGTACTTGTCACTCAAAGGAGTCTGGTCAACCAAATCTAAGGAATCCTCTTAGCATCTTTTAAGATGAATATGCAGCTAGAACCATGATTAGCAGAGGATGGCCTAGTCGGTCATCAATGGGAGGAGAGACCCTTGGTCCTGTGAAGGCTCTATCCAGGGCCAGGAAGCAGGAGTGGGTGGGTTGGTGAGCAGGTGGAGGGGGCCAAGGGATAGGGGGTTTTTGGAGGGGAGACTAGGAAATGTAAATAAAGAAAATATCTAATAAAAAAGAAAAAGAAAGATGAATCACACAACTCAGACACTATTTTCAGAGCCACAGATTGTATATAAAAAGCATGAAATACTTACATACCTATATATCTCCACTTGTAATTATAGGGGAAACAGTATATAAAAGATGTCTTATGAGGAACTTTTAAATATACAAAAATTCACTATAATTAAAACTAGCATTTGTTTTCGTCTCTTCCTTTTATTTTTGAGATTATAGTTACATTATTTCCTCTTCTCTTTTCTCCCTGCAGGCCCTCCCAAAAGCTCCTTCTTACTCTCTTTCAAATTCATGGTCCCTTTTCTACTAATTATTGTCACATGTATGTATGTATATGCATATACACATCTATTTCTAAATATAACCTGCTCAGTCTGTATGTTACTCATAGGTGTTTTTAGGGCTGATCGCCTTGTATTGCATAACCAGTTGGTATGCTATTCCTTGGGAATGCTATTTCTCCTGATCTCAGCCTTACTTAGTTGCCCTTTTATAAAGATATGCTTATTTTGTGCATGTGTGTACGTTTGTGTGTACGTGCGTGTGGCATGCAGAGGTCAAAAAGGGGGCATCAGAGTCCCTCAAACAGGAATTACAGGCAATTATAGGCCTCCTGGTTTGGGTGCAGGAATCAAACTTGTAGCCTTTGCAAGAATAGCAAGTGCTCTTAACAACTGGGCCATCTTTCAAGCCCTATATTGTATATTTTCATAAATAAAATTAAAATCTATATGCTATGGATCCATTACTAAGTGTAGTCAACATGATATTTGCTAACATAAGCTAAGATTGTAAAGTGGTGTACTGACTAGATTTGTGTCAACTTGACACAGCTGGAGTTATCACAGAGAAAGGAGCTTCAGTTGAGGAAATGCCTCCATGAGATCCAACTGTAAGGCATTTTCTCAATTAGTGATCAAGGGGGAAAGACCCCTTGTGGGTGGGACCATCTCTGGGCTGGTAGTCTTGATTCTATAAGAGAGCAGGCAGAAGTGGATGTTCACAGTCAGCTAATGGATGGATCATAGGGCTCCCAATGGAGGAGCTAGAGAAAGTAGCCAAGGAGCTAAAGGGATCTGCAACCCTATAGGTGGAACAACATTATGAACTAACCAGTACCCTGGAGCTCTTGACTCTAGCTGCATATATATCAAAAGATGGCCTAGTCGGCCATCACTGGAAAGAGAGGCCCATTGGACTTGCAAACTTTATATGCCCCAGTACAGGGGAACACCAGGGCCAAAAAGGGGGGGTGGGTGGGCAGGGGAGTGGGGGTGGGAAAAAAAAGAAATAATAAAATTATTAAAAAAAAAAAAAAAAGAGAGCAGGCTGAGCAAGCCAGGGGAAGCAAGCCAATAAAGAACATCCCTCCATGGCTTCTGCATCAGCTCCTGCTCCCTGACCTGCTTGAGTTCCAGTCCTGACTTCTTTGGTGATGAACAGCAGCATGGGAGTATAAGTCAAACAAACCCTTTCCTACCCAACTTGCTTCTTGGTCATGATGTTTGTGCAGGAATAGAAACCCTGACTAAGACAAATTGGTACCAGCATAGTGGGGTATTCCTGTGACAACCTGACCATGTTTTGGGGGGGACTGTGGAAGGACTTTGGAACTTTGAGCTTGAAGATCCATTTGTTGTTAAGAGTTCTGTCAGATGTTGTGTAGGAGCTTGAAAGATAATGTTGAGAACAGTACAGAAGATGGAGGTCTGGCTTGTGAAATTTCAGAGGGAAAATTAAAGATTCTTTTCAGGGCCATTGCTATTTTGATTGGGAAGATTCTGTGGCTCTGGATAGCTGGGGCTGAAGAATCAGCTGTGATTAACAAGATACCAGAACTACTAAAGTGAAACTTTTGCATTACTGAGACTATTGATGCTGGCTAGCTGGAGCTAAGAAATTGGCGGTGATTAAGAAGAGACCAGCATCGTTGAGGTGACATCTTCTGGGAAGTGTTTTCTGAAAGCACAAAGAGGCTGTGTTCCAGAGATAGCCAAGGTTGTACTCCTGCTGCAGTGGGACTTGGTAATGTGTAAGGGTCACCCAGGTGGTACTGGTTTTGAAGGCATGAAGGGGTCACGCAGAGCAGCTGAGGCTCAGCACTGTGAGAGGCCATGGAAGGCCATTGGTGAAGGTGCAGCCTCAGTTGCAATTGACGGCCCAGGACTGAAGGGGTCATGCAGTGTTTTGGAGATACCAGTACCATGAGATGACCACCAAGAGCAGCAGCAGCAGTGGAGTACAGGCATCTGGAGCCTAGAGGATGATGCATGTGCTACAAAGGGCATGGCTGGAGAAGTGACCCAAGCCCTTGGAGGAGCCCAGAAGATCTTGAGTTGGATCCCAGACATTGGACGGTTGGAGATTGACTTTTGCTTTTGATTGTGACTGTGCCCTGATATTTTCCCTCTTGAAGGAAGAAACTATTTTAGTGGCTCCCACAGTTAAGAGACTTTTAATTGTAAAAAGACTTTGGATTTTTAAAAGAGATGGATATTTTAAAGAGATTGAAATTTTAAGAATATGTAAAGACTGTGGAACGTTTAAAGTTATTTAGGCCTTGGGATGAATAAGAATGTAAGGGTCGAGGCTTACTAGTGATGTGTTTGTGTGTCAAGTTGACAAAGGGTCAATTGTACTGGCTAGTTTTGTGTCAACTTGACACAGCTGGAGTTATCACAGAGAAAGGAGCTTCAGTTGAGGAAATGCCTCCATGAGATCCAACTGTAAGGCATTTTCTCAATTAGTGATCAAGGGGGAAAGGCCCCTTGTGGGTGGGACCATCTCTGGGCTGGTAGTCTTGGTTCTATAAGAGAGCAGGCTGTGCAAGCCAGGGGAGGCAAGCCAATAAAGAACATCCCTCCATTGCCTCTGCATCAGCTCCTGCTTCCTGACCTGCTTGAGTTCCAGTCCTGACTTCTTTGGTGATGAACAGCAGCATGGGAGTATAAGCCAAATAAACCCTTTCCTCCCCAACTTGCTTCTTGGTCATGATGTTTGTGCAGGAATAGAAACCCTGACTTAAGACAAGTGGATATCTAGTTTTGTGAAATGTTTTAAAGCATTAATGGGCCAGAAGGCCATAAGCAACATCCTGAACACAAGACGCAGTGATAAGCAGGTCCTGCATTTAGTGAATCTTACCTATTTCCTTATGCAAGAACTTTCCTGTGTCTTACAGCTTTTAGTTTTCCATTAATATTAAATAGTTTACATTCCCGATGCCATGAAATAGAGTTTTAAAATACTGCCTATTAATCAATTGGTTTATAAGGTTTTTATTGTTGTTATTGTTGTTGTTGTTATATTGAAGGCAAATTCACCATTGAGACAGACAAAGCAATCATGTATTTTGAAACTCTAGAAACTACTTAAAAATGTATTTTTCAGAAATACCTCACCTTCTTCTGCTAATAACCTTTGTGAATAACTTTAAGTGTGCTCTATAAGTAACATTGTGAGTTTTAATGAAATCAAAATATGCTGTAAAAATAGTATATCTGTAGAAAATTTTCAGGTGC
Organism: Mus musculus; assembly: GCF_000001635.26. Taxonomy (NCBI): domain Eukaryota; kingdom Metazoa; phylum Chordata; class Mammalia; order Rodentia; family Muridae; genus Mus; species Mus musculus. The sequence goes on along the minus strand of NC_000084.6, from coordinate 50,384,424 downwards.
ATGCTGTTTTGTCCTTTTTAACTTTAATCATTTCTGGTTTTTATGTTCCTTGCTGATTCTCTTCCTTCCCACTGGCTATTTACACATATTCATATACTCATAACACTTATTCTATAACTACTGAATTCAAAGATTTATTCTATTTTTATACAAGTACTGATTTTCTGCACATTCGTAAAATAGTGCTCAAATCTATTTTGCTATAATTAAGTAATAAATATAGATAGAGTCATGCTTCACAACCATCCAGCTATAATAATTTGAGAACATACTTTGCTATTTTCTCCTTACCACACTTCCGAAAATTTTGTGAATATTGTCAAGAACTGCAAAGAATGTGGGATTTGTAAGCTAATTAGTGATCCGGTTAGTAATAGATGGCACAAGACTCTTGGCTCAATCTCAGAGGGCTCAGTTCACAGCACTATATGCAGTATGTGTTGTATTATATATGAATCAACTGGAGATGGGTACCCCATTGGTCAGTTCCTTTTTGCATTTTGACCAGCTGTGGATTTCTGAACTGACCTCCATCTGGAAAAAAAAAAAAAAAGTTTGTTTGATGAGGGGTGAGAGCTACAATTATCTGTGAGTATAAGGTTAAGTTATTTAGAATATAGTAATGGATTGTACTTGTTTAGGGAAGTGATATTTATAGGTCTCCTATACGAAGTGGACCTTAGGTCTCATCAGAAAGCTGTTGCTTGCTCCCAAGATACGTCACACTATTGTGCCTTTGAGTATTGGAGCGCTGGTCATTGTGTTTGTATGCATCACAACCGGGTAGGACCACCGATTGCTCTCCTCCCTTGGCAGCTTGTATAGCTCCTTTGGTACCATGAGAGCTAGTCCTCAGTGATGAGGCTTGCAGGTCACTTGCAACTCGGTTCTGCCAAGTCTTGTGTCCCAAGTATTCGATATCTTCAACACTGTCATATTCCAACAAGGCAGTCCTTCTGTAAATTCCTCCTTGTGTGTAGGTGTTTGCATATGGGACACTGGAAGAGTTGCCAAGACCACTGTCAAGGGTCTGGTGATTGTGTGAGTTAAGGGCAGCATATCCAGCACTTTCTCCTGTTAGGGTTGAGTCCAGCCGGAAGCTCCTCCCTTTAACCAACTGTGATGTCTCTTCGATTTAGTGTTTTGTGTATTTAAATACTTGGTACTACATTATGAAACTTGACTAAGAAATGTAGTTGGAAATAAGAAAATGGATTGGCAAGAAGGACCATGGATTCATCTGACATATTTTCTTTCTATATATGTTATGTAGATATAGAGATAGAAATATATAGAGATAGAGAGATATGTGCACATGTTTCCTTTGGTCAATATGGGATCAGAACAGAATTTAGGGTTTTTTTTCCTTCATTCACAATTTGTGACATTACAAATGTGACATTGTGTTTACATCATACCAGAACCACATTTCCATGCATACTACTAGAGATTTAGTAGAAATGAGACAAAGTTCCTGCCTGAAATATTTCACAATTGAGGGGAAAGAAATACAATTTAAAACTCTCCACAGTGCAATATACTGAGCAAGAATAAAGGAAGACTATAGGTAGGCTATTTCCTCAGACAAGGGTGTATTTGCTTCTTCTGTGGAGATTTCCCAAGGGACACTAAGACACTTGGGCTATTCTATAGCAATTGATTTGCACTGTCTCAACTTGTAGTTCTTCCTTTGATGGGTCAAAGCTGGATCGATTAGAGCAGAGTCATGAAGCTTGTGTAGGGAAAAGATTAGGCAGAGAAGTAGTCCCTAATCCTCTGTTAGCCCTCTTCCACTTTAGAAGATCCATGCCCCCATTGCAGCCCTGTAATGTCACACTGCAAGGGCAAACAATCTTTAGATTGGTAACTGAGGGAGAATTTGACCTTTGCTCTTCATGTTAAGAAGATGGGTAACAGCAGTGTCTGATTCTAATCATTCACAAATCAAAGTGTTGGTCACCACCAAGAGGTAGGCAATGAGCAGGATGTAAAGTGAATTAAGTTAATAATAATAATAAATGTTTTAAATAAAATTTAAAATAATAATTTGTGAACTATGAGAGAGAGAGAGGAAGAGAAAGAGAGACAGACAGACAGACAGAGAGACACACAGAGACACACAGAGAGAGTCAGAGACATAGAGAGACAGAGACACAGAGAGAGAAAATGAGAGAGACATACAGAGAAACAGAGACAGAGAAAATTTAGTTTCTGTTTTATGTGCTTTCCTTTGTAGGTTGTGAATGCTCCAAAAATGGCACTATGAATGCTTAGTCTCCTAATTTATGAATCTAAAGTAATCAAGCAAATTCCAAAATTTCCTTAACATGCTTTAATATTTTATCTAGAATATAGATGAAGGAAATATGAATATAACATCATAAATACCTGACTTAATCTTCCATTTATTCTACTATGCATCCTATGCATCTGGACAAGGGAAATAAAAAAAAAAGAATAATTTGTGACTGATGTGATATGTGTATGTAAACATATACTTGTATGCATGCGGTAACAGTTAGTAAAAGAAAAAAAAAGCCACAAATGACAAATGTGAAAGAGAGCAAGGAAGGGTATATTGAGAATGTTTGGAGGGGGAAAACAGAAAGATAAATATTGTGAACAAATTATAATCTCAAAAGAATGAAAAGAAATTAATTTTCTACATTTTTAATTAAAATTTACATAAATTAAAATTTAAAAATGAATACTGTAAAGCCAAATCAATGGCTTAGTGGTTAGAGTACCTTAAGTACGACTCCTACCTAATTTGGTTCCCAACACCCATGTCTAATGGCTCACCACCGCATGGCACCCCAGAGACCTTCACATCCATACAGCACACTTACAGACTGGCCTGCACATAAACACATTGTTCTAATTAGGGTAACTATTACTGTGACCAAACAGCATAACCCAAGCAACTTTAGGTGTGTCGTGACTATTCTTGGTTGTCAGCTTGAGCACATCTAGAATTAACTAATGTTCAAAACTAGGCACCTGTGAGGAGCTTTTGCTTAATTGAAGTGGGAAGATCCACTTCCACTAATGATCTTTGAGATGGAAAAGCACACCTTTAATCCACATCTTTTGAGGTAGGAAGGTCCACTCTAACCTGGGACATACCCCTTCTGCTGGAAACCTTTATAAGAACATGGAAGAAGAAAGTGTTTGTTCTTTGTCTTCTTGTTTTTTTCTCTTAGTAGCAAGTTCATTTATTGCAATTAGATCCTAGTTCTTCAAAATACCAGCATATTCTGAAGACCAGCTGCAACATCCAACCTCACAGACTGGACAGTTCCTTGACTCTTGGGCCTTAGGTGCATAGGCAGGCATTGTTGGATTAGCTGGACCACAGCCTATTAGTCATTCTAATAGATAGATAGATAGATAGATAGATAGATAGATAGATAGATAGATAGATAGATAGATATTCCTTCTATAAATTCTATTACTCTAGAGAAACATGACTGCAAGGAAGAATGGTATTATTTGACTTACACTTCCATATCACTGGCAGTCAGGACAGGAACTCAGAATAGGAACCTGAAGGCAGTAGCTGATGCAGAGGACATGGAGGAATGATGCTTACTCAGACTGCTTTATGTAGAACACAGAAACAGCAGTACAGGGAGGCACCACTCACAATGGCCTGGGCCTTCCCTCATCAATCAATGAGAAAGTGCCTTCAAGTTGAATCTTACAGAGGTATCTTCTCAAGGAGGTTTCTTCCATTCAGATAACTCTAGCTTTTTTCAATTTGACATAAAACTACTCAACACACATATAAATACAAATAAATAATATATCTTGTTTTAGAATAGTTTTTTATTAAAAATCACCAAGTAATTTTTTTAATCTTTCAAAACTTTCAAATCTTTCAAAATAATAATGTGACTTGGCTAGACTGGTTTCCTATGCTATCTGTATTAGGTAGGGTTTTACTGCTGTGAACAGACACAAGACCAACCTCAAAGAATGTCTTTTTCAGGATAGCAGATGCAGTCCTCATGCTAATTCTTTTATACACATTCCTTTGGAATGAGGAATAACAAATGTCTTATAAAGGACAACATTTAATTGGAGCTGGCTTACAGGTTCAGAGGTTCAATCTATAATCATCAAGGTGGGAGCATGGCAGCAACCATGCAGGCATGGTGCAGGAGGAGCTGAAAGTTCTACATTTTCATCTGAAGGCTGTTAGTGAAAGACTGACTTCCAGGCAGCTAGAGTGAGAGGGTCTTAAGCCCATGACCACAGTGACACACCTACTCCAACAGGGACATACCTCCTAATAGTGCCACTCCTTGGGCCAAGAATATACAAACCATCACACTATCTATAACGTTTATTTACATGGAACGAGTGTCTCATTTCTTCTTCTTGCTATAAGATGAAACCATCCTACCACTGGATGCTCAACTCTGGTCCAGGGTAGAAATAAGTGACTTTTGTCAATGAACATTTCGTTTTCGTTCAACTCAAGACCTTCCCACTCAAAGAAAGTCTAGCTTAATTTGTTTCCACAGACTTATACTTTTACAGAAAACATGAGCAGAAACACTTGTTCATCCTCTTTCCAATGGAATGTGTATAAAAGAATTGACATGAGGACTGCATCTGCTATCCTGAAAAGGACATTCTTTGAGGTTGGTCTTGGCTGGTATTTGGAAACTAGATTCCTAATGGTGACAACAATTTGCTATCTAATAAAAGTGGATTCCTGTGCATACTACTTCTCTGAAAAGCTATGGTTTATGTTGAATGCCCTCTTAGCTTCTGACAACCAGAAAATCTGGCAGAGGCAGAGAGTGCTTATGAACATCATCCTCAGTAAAAATAAAGAAACATGTGTAAGTATTTACATATGAGCGCTGAGGCTCTGATGAGCGTTGCTGACAAACACTTTTCCCTTGTCAAAATTCAGTGTCCTCTTTGCCCCTTCTTAGAATAGGAAACAAAACACCCGTGGAAGGAGTTACAGAGACAAAATTTGGAAGTGTGACGAAAGGATGGACCATCTAGTGATTGCCATATCCAGAGATCCATCCCATGATCAGCTTCCAAATGCTGACACCATTGCATACTCTAGCAAGATTTTGCTGAAAGGACCCAGATATGGCTGTCTCTTGTGAGACTATGCCAGGGCCTAGCAAACACAGAAGTGGATGCTCACAGTCAGCTATTGGATGGATCACAGGGCCCCCAATGGAGGAGCTAGAGAAAGCACCCAAGGAACTAAAGGGAACTGCAACCCTATAGGTGGAACAACAATATGAACTAACCAGTACCCGGGAACTCTTGTCTCTAGCTGCATATGTATCAAAAGATGGCCTAGTCGGCCATCATTGGAAAGAGAGGCCCATTGGTCTTGCAAACTTTATATGCCCCAGTACTGGGGAATGCCAGGGCCAAAAAGGGGGAGTGGGTGGGTAGGGGAGTGGGGTGGGGGTGGGTATGAGGGACTTTTGGTATAGCATTGGAAATGTAAATGAGCTAAATACCTAATAAAAAAAATGGGAAAAAAAATTCAGTGTCCTGAAATGGAGCCCTATGTGACCCGTAAGGCAAAGTTCCTAAAAGCTTCTCCTGCTTTTCCACTGGATTTCATTCTTCATATCTTTGGTCTTTGTTAATTTGGGGTTTTTTTTAATCTTCTTGCCTTATTAAATAACTATAACTCTCCAGGGAGTCCTTTGAGACCTCCTCATGAATCACCAAAAATGAAAGTGGTCTTAGGAACCCCCTCTACAGAAGGAAAAATCCCTTTTACTATATGTCCTAGGCTAACTACACCAAAAAAGAGTAAATTTTGGATAAAAGTTAATTCTAGAAATAAAAATTAAGATCTGAGAATCATTAAACCTACAGAAGGTTTCCCAATGATGTTAACTCTTAATATATCCCAGTTTCAATGTTTGATTGTTCAGGTGTTATTTAGACAGGCTTCCCAGGAAAGACATATTAGGATGTCTTTTAGAGGTAGCAACAATAACACAGACCAAAAATCTACCTTCTTTATGTAAAGCCTACCAAAAAGCAAAGGTATGCTTACTGTCCTGAGGACAGTGCCTGATGCCCTTCTGTGTACATGATTCTATTAATGCAAACTGAGTCCTCTTCACTCACTTCCCTAACTCAGCAGGTATGAAAACATGTCAGCAGTTTACCAGTGAAGAACCATTTCTGCCTGGGTTGGGATGGGACATGCCCATCACCCCAGCACTCATGACATAAAAAAAAAAAAAAAGACAAGATTTCCTTGACTACATAGTGAATTTAAGCCTGCCTCAGTACATACAATACATAAGGAATATGTAAGGCCCTGTGTCAAATAAAATATAGTGTGTGGAATAGAGTAGAAAAGTGAGGGAAGAAGACAGTGAGTATATATTATGAAGTATATGTTTTCATCCTGTTGGTCTTTCTTTGAATGTTATTGCAATTATTTGCTGTTTTTAATCTTTTACCATGAACTTCATGTGTGTTTGTATGTATGCATGTTTGTGTGTGTGCATGTACACATGTGTGTATGTGTATACAGATGTATGTGGCTAAATGTGTGTGTGTGTGTGTATATATATATATATATATATATATATATATATGTATAAATGTGTGTACATATTTTTGTATGTGTATGTACATATGTATGTATATGTAAATGTATGTGAACATGTCTATGTCTGTACATGTATACATGTGTGTATGTATGTGTGTGCAGAAGTATGTGGGTATATGTATTATATATGTATATGTAAATATGTGTACGCACACATGCAAATGAACTTACCTTTGTTTGTACTCCAGAGATTAAGGAATGGCAATTTATAGAAAACCAATGAATATGGAAATAACAAGGTGATTATGAAAACAATGTGGATATAGTAAAATTTATGGCTGTACCTTGCTAACAATCATAGACTTTCAAAAAACAATGCCAAACAAAGCTGTAAGGTTACAGAGTTTGTGAGAGATTGTCCAATTGCATATTTTTGTCTGAATCTCAATATATAAGCTATTGGTGAATCTTGATTTTTTTGATATTCATCAACAAAGTAGACAAAGTATCTGTTGTTATGTGAGAGTCCATGTTTCTGTTGTTTTAAAAAGCACTGGTTTACTCTCATGTAATTTTCCTGGAAGTATTTGTTCTTGTATTTCAAATCATCCACTAGAAATCAACAGGCAAGAAGGGCTGGCATTTCAGAGATAGCTCAGTCAGTAAAGTGTTTGCCACCCAAGCTAGATGAACTACATTTGAACCCTAGCACTCATGTTAAACAGCATCGGTGTTTGGGAGCAGAGACAAACGGATCCTTGGTGCACAGCTTACTGGCCAGCCAGCCTAGCCTATCTGACAACCTACAGGACAACGAGGAGTTGTCTTAATAAACAAGGTGGCTCGATCCTGACACTCAAAGTTGATGTCTGGCCTCCACACATGAATGCACACATGTACTCACTCTCTCTCTCTCTCTCTCTCTCTCTCTCTCTCTCTCTCTTCTCTCCTCTCTCTCTCTCTCTCATTCACACACACACACACACACACACACATTGCATTGCACATACAAACAGACATACATACACACATTTTGTATAAGAAACAATAAATAACAAGCTTGAATACATGTAGCCTGGCATAAAATACTATTGTTTATCAGCCACACAGATTTCTTCCAAAATGGAAAAAAAAAATCTTGGCATTCACAAACGGTGGTTCTGAAATGACTCTGTTTATGAGAAAATTTAAACTACTTCAAAATTTATTTTTCAACAAGGCAATATCAGTTAATATACTTTATATATTATATTGTACAAATAAATTATATGTAATAATAATATTTTTTAAATGACCATATCACTTTTGTTCTGCAAAAAATCAGTATTTTATCATCGATGCCTATGTGCACACTGTGCCTACGTCTTCAGAGCCAACAGATGCCCACTCTTTGCTCTCATCCCCTGTGTGCGATGCTCGCCTGAGGCCAGGCAGAAGGGCATTCTTCATGTGCTTCCCTTTCTTAGTTTCTGTGTTCCACGACTAGCTTCCCCGTTTCTCCTTCCTTGTCCGGCTCCTTGCATCAGAGCTTCATAGAAATGTTTCAAATGTAGAGTTTTAAATGTATGCAAAAGAAAATAGAAGCTAACACTTTTCAAAGAGAGAGAGAGAGAACTACTATGCTTATTAGCATGCTGTATAAAATCATTTTTTGAAATATTTTTCTGAGTCCATTTGCTTTGTTTGTTTAGGTGAGTAGCTCCAAGTAACTTCTTTTTAAAAAAAATATAACATTCTTGGTTTTAGTTGCTTCATGTTAGAAGTAAAGTCTCCTAGACAATGTAATAACTCTTAATCAGTCCCTTCACCTGATGGGGTTTTTAGTGTATATGTGTAGATGTAGGTAGATATATGCTTAGTGTGAACTTGTCACACAAATTGTCTCTTCTCCGTGAGCCCTCACTGACTGGTGAGCTCCAGTGTCCCTCATGGTCCACAGATGCACACTAACACCCCAGAAGCCCCTCACATGAGCATCTGGCTTTCCCTCAAACGCTTCAACACCTGTAGGGATCTTCCTGACCAAGCACTACGTTAGTTCCTTGGTTACCCGCTGCTTCTATCTTGGATTCTAAAACCCAGAAATTTCCTTCCGTGCCTCATTCTGAATCGGTGTCTTCAGTTTTTATTAGCACGGTTGTCTCCATTCTTTCAAAAAAGAGCTTTTCATTTCTTTTTTCCCATAATTTCTTTTTTATTCACTTTACATCCTGATCACAGCCCCCTCCCTCCCCCCTCCCAGTCCTGTCCTTACAAATCCCTTCCCCATTTGCCACCTTCCCTTTTCCTGAGAGAAGGGAAAACCCATCTTGAATACCACCCCACTCTGGGGCATCTGGTCCAGATGGGATATAGAGACTGAAGTGGCTACCTCTTGTAGCCAGGCAGAACTTACAATGGAAGGAGAGAGATATCGACCCACCCACAAAACCTTCAACCAAAAATGTATCCTGCCTACAAGAAGCACCCAGATAAAGATGGAGAAGAGAATGAGGAAATGGCTAACCAATGACTGGTCCAACTAAGTCTAGCAGGACTAAGCACAGCTTCTCCAACTGAGGCTCAACCAGGCACTCCATGTCCAGGAAGGGGATCCAATGGCAGGTAACAGTCAGAGACAACCCCCACTCCAATTGTTAGAGAATCCATATGAAGACCAAGCTACATCTGCTACAAATGTATAGGGGGCCTAAGTCCTGCTCCTGCTTGTTCTTTGGTCAGTGGTTCAGACTCTATGAGTCCCCATGGGCGCAGGTTAGTTAACTCTAGTCTTGGGGTGTCCTCAACTCTTCCAGATCTCTCAGTTCTATCCCCCCCACACACACACTCTTTGGCAAGACTCCTGGAGTTCCACCTGATGTTTGGCTGTGGATATTTGACTCTTCATCTGTTTCCATCTGCTGCTGAATGAAGCCTCTCAGGACACAGTTATTCTATGTTCCTGTCTGCAAGCATAGCAGAGTATCATTAACTGTGTCAGTGTTTTAACTGCTGTCAAATGACTGTCTTCGGGGGGGGGGGGGGGTCTGGTTGGTTTATATTGTTGTTCTTCCTATGGGGTTGCAAGCCCCTTAAGCTCCTTCAGTCCTTTCTCTAACTCCTCCATTGGAGACCCCACACTCAGTCCAATGGTTGGCTCTGAGCATCCGCCTCTGTACTTGTAAGGCTCTGCAAAGGGCCTCTCAAGGGACCTTTCAGCAGACATCAATAGAAGGAGAGGTTCAATAGATGCCCCAGTGTAGGGGAATCAAGGGCAGGGAGGTGGGAATAAGTGGGTGGGTGAAGGAACACCCTAATAGAAGCAGAGGAAAGGGATGGCATAGAGGGATTCTGGAAAAGAGGGAAGGGACAGGAAAAGGGGATAACATTTGAAATTTAAATAAAGAAAATATCCAATAAAATATAATTGCTAGCCATAAAAAGAAAGACTGTCTTCCAAGACTCGTTCTAGATACCAAATTCAATAGCCCTGGCTTCCCATTATTGTGACATTCAATCCTATGCTTTTCAAAAGTCTCAGGGATTTATGCTTCCTCTTTAAATATGACTTCTCCTGGACTGAGGTCCTCCTGATATTCTGAACGTCAGTCATTCTCATATGCTTCACACCTCTGTTTTTCTCTGCTACATCCATACTGTGAACTTACTGACTGACTAGGCTCAGAGAGCTGGATCCAGGCTGAGTTAGCACTCGGTGACTGACTGCCTTCAGTCCTGCCCTCTGCCTGAAGCTTCAGCATCTATCATAATTACCCTACTATAAACATTTTCTCAGGCAAATGCCACATGAACAGTCACATAAATGCATGAGAATAGAACTTTAATTGTCTAAGTTTGGATTTAAACTAACAATTTATAATTTCAATTCTTTTTTTTTCTGCCACTATTGACAAAGGAAAAAAAATGTATTTTCTTTGTCCTAATATTTTCATACAACTTTCCATGATCTAAGAGACAGGTTGATGTGTAACACCTGTTTTGATTAGAGACAGGTATTTCTTTCTTTTTATTTCTTAAACCATGCTCTTTATTAAGAAACCAGGCGCAATAGCTCATCAGACACCATTTGTGGGGTTCATGCGATTCTTGGTAGACTTCAGAATCCTATCAGGATAAGTGAGAATGGATGCCATTCTTACGGAGATGATCATAAAGTCACTCTCAAAGGTGCCTAGCTCTTGAGTTCATTGCAGTATTCACAATAGACAGGCTGTGGGAATAAGCTATGGATAGGAGGTGGAATAGAACATGGGGAACTGAAGGTCAAAGGGCACAGCGTGTCAGGTAGGAAGGGAGACTAAACCTAGAAATCTATTTTTATTTAATTAATTAATTAATTTTAAAATTATCATTAATCCTTTTTTTTAACAGTTCAGTCATTATCCTCCTCCCCTTGGTCTACCCTCTAACATCCCATTCCTCCTCCCCTGTCTCCTGAACCCTCCACCTCACCAGGCCTCCCCACAACCTGGGGCCTCAAGTCTCTAAAGGGTTAGGCACTTCTCTCACTGAGGCCAAACCAGGCAGTCCTCTGCTGTATTTGTGTCAGAGGGGGGAGGGGCTGATAGCAGCTAGTTTATGCTGCCTAGTTGATGCCTCAGTGTCTGAGAGATCTTGGGGTTCCAGGTTAGTTGAGACTGCTGGTCTTCCTATGGGGTCACCCTCCCCCTCAACTTCTTCTAGCCTTTCCCTAATTCAACCACAGAGGTTCCAACTTCAGTCCATTGGTTGGGTGTAAGTATCTGCCTCTGTCTCAGTCACCTGCTTGTTGGGTCTCTCTCTGGGTGGGCAGCCATGCTAGGCTCCTGTCTCTAAGCACACCATAGCATCAGTAATAGTGATAATAGTAATAGCCTTGGAGCCTCCCCTTGAGATGGATCCCAATTTGGGCCGGTCACTGGACCTCCTATTTCTCAGTCTCTTCTCCATTTTTGTCCCTGCAGTTCTTTTAAACAAGAACAATTCTGGGTCAGAGTGTTTGACTGTGGGATGGCAACCCCCATCCCTCCACTTGATGCCCTGAGACAGATATTTCTGAACAAAATCTTCAGTTTTTGATTCATGGATTAGTAAAAATAAGAGAGGAAAGAGAACTTCAGTTTTTATAGGGCATTCTAAAATCCTGTGTTGAAGAAATGAGCTTCAGGGAGAGTTTTTAATATAGCAATACTGACTTCAAAAAATGTAATGCTGATAGTATTTTTTAAGTAAGAATGACATGGCACAGCAACAAAGACCACTTAGTCTTTCCTTAGTCTCCATCCATCACTCTTCAATGTCGCTAGCGTGTACCTGGGTATAGAGTTGTTTTTCTCCTATGGTATATAGCTGGTAGTAAAGTCAATAGAGTCATGTATTGCTACCGCAAACCTGGATAGAATATCATCTTCATTTGTCTGCTCATGTGTCTCCATTCCAAGGATTGTGTATTTGGGAAATTTTTTCCCCCATAGCTTCATTATTTTCAAATGTGAAGTTATCTTTAGTGGGCCTTGTCTTTCCTCTGAAAACTCCCATAGCCCAGTTTATAAGCTCGGCTCCAGAATGACCCCAGGTCTTGCTGAGCGAGAAGCCCCAGGGAATTCGCTAGTTTGGCAGTGTTTTCAACCCTGGCTTTTCTGTGCCTCTCAGGAGCCATACCTTTGCTCTCTCAACTCATGTGTGCTGCACAGCTGAGCTTTAAAGGTCCCACCTGAATTTTGCATTTTCTTCCTCAGAGAAAAGATCATTACCCCTTTGCGTCCTTTGTTAGAGTTTTTCCATTGTCCCTAGTCACTGTGGTAACCGTTCTCAATGTGCCCTGGTTTACAGTAGGGATAATGAACATCAACATTCAGTGTTTTCTCATCTCTCCATTCTTCTTTCTTCTCTACCCAATCATTCTGAGAATGGAGTATCTGTACAAGCTTTAGCAAAAAGTTTGTTGGGAGAAAGAACCCGCTATGTGGCTGTATTATTTTCTTCTATGGAACATTATAAATGAAATAACAGATTTTACGCACACTAGACAGGTGATCATCCTGCTGATCTAAGCCAGTGTGGAACCCCAAAGGCTATATAAAAACTGTATATATGAGTAGCATGTCTTCCAGTTACAAGGCCTAGTTGTTTCTTTGGCTTTGTCTATCCCTCTTCACTGCTGGTGGGGGAAGAAGTACAAATGCAGAAGTAATAAATTAACACCTTAGGATTTGATATCTATGTTAATAGTTCCAGAATATAGTAGCATACTGCAAAAGAATTCTATGTCAGTTTCTTTAGTAGAAAGAGCATATGACATAGAAAAGTAGATCATTTTAGGGAAAAAAAATGTACATTTCTTAGTGAGATACCAAACTTGGGGATTTTATTTTATTTTTTTCCTTTTCTTTTTTAAATTTATTTACTTATTTTTTTACACTCCATATTTTATTCCTTCCTCACTGTCCACCCTCCAACTATTCCACATCCCATACCTCCTACCCACCCCCCTGTCTCCACGTGATGTCCCCACACCCCTCACACCACCTGATCTCTAAACTTCCTGGGGCCTCCAGTCTCTTGAGGGTTAGGTGCCTCACCTCTGAATAAACACAGACCCAGCAGCCCTCTACTGTATGTGTGTTGGGGGCCTCATATCAACTGGTGTATGCTGCCTGTTTGGTGATCCAGTGTTTGAGAGCTCTCGGGGGTCCAGATTAATTGAGACTGCTGGTCCTCCTACAGGATCACCCTTCTCCTCAGCTTCTTTCAACCTTCCCTAATTCAACAGGGGTCAGCTGCTTCTGTCCATTGGTTGGGTGCAAATATCTGCATCTGACTCTTTCAGCTGCTTGTTGGGTCTTCCAGGGTGTGGTCATGCTAGGTCCCTTTTTGTGAGTGCTCCATAGCCTCAGTAATAGTGTCAGGCCTTGGGACCTCCCCTTGAACTGAATCCCACATTGGGCCTGTCGCTGGACCTCCTTGTAAACGTTTCTATGGAATTTTTTTGTTTTGTTTTGTTTTGTTTTTAACAGAAGTAGTTTTATTTATTCCTTTCTTTTTTTAATTTATTTTTTTATTACATATTTTCCTCAATTACATTTCCAATGCTATCCCAAAAGTCCCCCATACCCTCTCCCCCACTTCCCTACCCACTCATTCCCATTTTTTTGGCCCTGGCGTTCCCCTGTACTGGGGCATATACAGTTTGCATAGCCAATGGGCCTCTCTTTCCAGTGATGGCCGACTAGGAATTGTTAATCTTTGATTGGCTCAGGACAAATGCCTACCTAGGAATTCTCACCTAGAAGTTGACAGACAGCTCTTATGACCTTAGGCAATAAAACCTCTCTGCTTCTACAGATCATCTGTAAAACTGAAATCATATGAACTACCTCAGTGGGTGAGGAAATTAAGTAAACTGGTGCTTTGGAAGTGCTGAGTACCTGGCCGGGCAGTGGTGGTGTATGCCAGCACTCAGGAGGCAGAAGCAGGCCGATGTCTGAGTTTGAGGCCAGCCTAGTCTATGGAGCCAGAGCTACACAAAGAAACCCTGTCTTGAAAAAAAAAAACAAATAAAATAAAATAAAATGCTGAGTATCTGATACAAATCTAATCTGCAATGTTTCATGATGTCTTGACTACAGATAGAACATGGCATTTATGTTTTAAAGCAGATGTTGTCAACCTAAAAGTGTTCACATTCAAATGCCCTTCAAGTTCAATAAAACTGAATTTCTGTGTTTGAACATATCCTCCAAAGTTCATGTGATAGAAACTTAATCCCCAGTCCAGCCAGACTGATAGGCTTAAGGACCTTTGAGGTGATTGAATCATAAAGGTTCTACTATAAGACAGGCATCAATTGGAAGGGGGAGCTTCATCCATCTCTCCCTGGATGATCCAGCAAGAAAGCCCTAGCCAGGTGCTCCTGGACATTGGCAGTTTGAATTTCCAGAACTGTCAGAAATAAATCTATGTTCTTTATAAATTAGACAGCCTTCAGCTACAGCTGCAGAAAACAACCTAAGACATAAGCCAAACACTTCCCGGTCCATTTTATGAGCTATTTTATTACCTCCATTAAGAATTAATAGAGAATCATAATTATCCAATTACACCAAACTAAAACAGAAGCCAACAAATTGGGGAATAGTGGCATGTCTATCAGTAGATATTAGTGGGTGTCTAATATGTGCCTATCATTTTGAGGAGTCGGTCATAAATGAGTCAAAAAGGCACAACAGTCAATTCAGTTGGCTCAGGTGTTATTTGACTCCCTTTTCAATCCCCAAACTGACCACGGCTGTGTACTTCTTGTAGGATTCATCCATCGTTCTTTCTATGTATTTAGGGGAATGAAATTAAAAGCAAAATCTGTTTTCTTCTTAATACCATAAAAGTATTAAAGAACAAATATTTGTTTATTGAGCAAGCATTAAATAGAATGTAGTAGGCATCAGGATCAGTTTGCTAAAAGATTACATCATCGTCAACAACAACAAGAGAGAGAGAGAGGGAGAAAAATACCTTTCTATGGCCAATAAGATACAGTCATTATATGTATGTCTCAAGGTACATTCTAAGCACTCCTCTAGTAAGAGAACTGACTAGACAATACCATTTGCCCCACATGGTTCATCCTAACATCCCAGATAACTAGGTTGGCCATTTATATTTGCAAATTGGTTTTATCCAGGAAAAAGCAAACTTCTCACGCCTTTATGTAGACAGGAATAATGTTGAAACTGGAACAAGGCACCCTCAGAAGTTAGGCTCCTAGTCTCCCACAGAAGCTGAAATATGGGATGAGAATCTTTTGATGGTCATCGTACAAAGAGATGACTCTAAAGTCCCTGCTGAGGACAACCCTGGGTGATAAAGCTGGCCCAAGGCTTCTAAAGTTTTCAATTACAAATGTGTATGTTTTAAATAAAAATAAAGATGTCACACTTGCAGTTTTCTAATGTTCTCTAAAGAAAAAGAGAGGGGAAGAAACATGTCTTCCCTGTTTGGAATAGAAAACATCTAACATGTTATTTTAATTTGTGTTTGTTCTGGAACATGCAGGTACCATTCATCACCTGAATGTTGTTAATCCTGGTGTGAGTTGATGAAGCTCAAATAATTAACTACCTGATCAATACTCAATGACTAAAATTAAGGCTTTGCTGGTTTTAAAATTGGCAGTGACAAAGACGATGCTTTTGTGATTGGATTACGGTTTCTGCGTTTTTGCATTGTTAAGATATTGGGTACCTCTTTTCTCATTTCCAAGAAGAAATGAGAAAACTCCAGATAACCTTTTATTTCACCTAACATTCTTTTTTTTTTCTTTTGCAAGAACCTTGGAAAGAAACTCTTGACTGTTTCAATATAAAGAGAATTGCTCATTAATTCATTCAATGGGCAGGCCATTTGCTGTATTAAGTCAGATCCGTGTTAGAAATGTGTAATTGATAACTATAATCGGGGGGGGGGGGGGTTTACAGGTATTTTGCCCTATTAGAAGTTTCCAAATGTCCCTAACAGCTATGAATTTTGATCAACTAAATAACCAAATAAATAAATAAATAAAACAAAAGGCATAAGGAATATGGATTGTGTGGATAATTCCCTTTAGGTGTTTGGTAGGAGGCTGGGGTGGGATATGAGAAGTAGAATTTTCAGTTTAGTGATTCAGGGGAGCTAAGCAGAAGAAAGTACTGTTGATGATGTAAGATATTATATTCTTTATGGACTCATTTCATATTTGTAGGAGATTCTCTGCTTTTTTGCTTTGTCTAAGATGTAAGGAGGTCGTTAAGTCTAGTGAGTGATTTATAGAACCCAAGTTCAAATGAAGCTCCCCCATGATCCTCTCTCTCTCTTTCCAGCCTGACATTTTATTACATGGCCAGTAACCTCGGCCTGAGCTCTTTTAATTCAGAGTCTTATCTCACAGAAACTGTCGCTGTGGACAAACTGAAAACATTTGTTTGGAATAAACACTTTCATCTTCTGCTCCAGTCCCGCATATATGTGACTTCCGTGACATTGCAGAGGCATTATTCTTTTCAGGCATCAAGCAGTTACGTTTGACAGTGGCCTTGGTGATGGGAAGATTCAGTTTTTGCATCATGTAGGTTAGCACCCTAGCTTGTAGCTATTATTACATTTTGAATAAATCCTGTCGGAGAATTGGGAAACTGAGGTTTCTGCTTATAGCCTTTGACTGTTACCTTTCTAAAGAAAAAAATGCAGTGGGTTGGTGAATCTAAAGCATAAAATGGATGACTTGAATTTACCTTATTTCATCTCATTTAGAAGCATGCTGGAGAGTCTAATGATTTCTTTTTTAGCCACATGATAATCAAAGAATGACAGCAGCAGCTTTGATTGTGTTAGAGGTGGAATAAAGAATGACCTTCAATATAGAGAAAAGGAATATGTCACCTCTCCCTTCTTTCTTCCATGTCTATGTCTTGTGACTTTAGGTAGAAAGCTATGTCCATTCTATGCAGAGATGAATTGAGGGGTGTTCGCTTGCTGTTTCTTCAAAAGAACTGGAGAAGGGAGAGTGAGACACCCTGTTGACTTAGGAGTGGGAAATTAGGTGCCTCCTTCTCAGAGGCTTTTGAAAGCAGAGTATCTGGGGGACACAGATCTTAGACTGCTAAGCGCTGGATTTGTAGGGTTGTAACCTATTATATTTCTCCTGGGAAATTAAACTGACGAGGTAAACTTAATCGAGATTTGAAAATCAATAAATTCTGTTCGTCTCTTATTCCTTGCTCATTACCTTTATTTTTTTAATTAGGTATTTTCTTCATTTACATTTCCAATGCTATCCCAAAAGCCCCCCATTCCCCCCCCCAGTCCCCTACCCACCCTCTCCCACTTCTTGGCCCTGGTGTTCCCCTATACTGAGGCATATAAAGTTTGCAAGACCAATAGGCCTCTCTTTCCACTGATGGCCAACTAGGCCATCTTCTGATACATATGCAGCTAGAGACACAAGCTCTGGGGGATACCGGTTAGTTCATATTGTTGTTCCACCTATAGGGTTGCAGATCCATTTACCTCCTTGGGTACTTTCTCTAGCTCCTCCATTGGGAGCGCTGTGATCCATCCAATAGCTGACTGTGAGCATCCACTTCTGTGTTTGCTAGGCCCCAGCATAGTCTCACAAGAGACAGCTATATCTGGGTCCTTTCAGCAAAATCTTGCTAATGTGTGCAATGGTGTCAGCGTTTGGAGGCTGATTATGGGGTGGATCCCCCGGTATGGCAGTCTCTAGATGGTCCTTCCTTTCATCTCAGCTCCAAACTTTGTCTCTGTAACTCCTTGCATGGGTGTTTTGTAAACAGTGACAGTGTGAAAGGCATCTCCTGACTCCTTGATGCCCTCTATACAATGAATCATAAATTTGTTTATATGGTTCACTTCTGAAGTACAAAATTAATTTAAAGACTGATCTGTTTTAAAGAAAAAAGTACAACTAAACATGTGTCCTGATTTTCACAATGGGCAACTGTGATGTGGTGTGTTTGCAGTCCTTAAGAAGTTTAGGGAAAGAGAGGTGGCCAAACTGTGGAGCATGTGACATATACTGATTCAGCATAGTTGCGATCCTGATGGATCATGCTCATGGGTTCTGTTTGGTACTTATGCTTCAAATGCCCAGTGTCTGGTTCTCAGTAAGAAGAGTGACATCAGAACCAGGACTGAGGAAAACTAGCCAGACAAAGAAAGATAAAACCCTAGTCAGTCTACACTGTACGTCTAGGTATGCAAAAATTCATTTTTCTCCTTGCAGAAAATAATAACTTGCTGTTGTATCTAGTCACATCTTTATTCTATAAATCAAAAGTTAACCCTAGGCAGTTAGAGAAATATTGGCTGAATCAGGTAGCCACCTAACAAGTGTGAACATAAGGATTTGAAAATTATTCTTTTACATGTAGACAGACTATTTAGTCATCTTAGGTACATGGCTAACGTGTGTGTGTGTGTGTGTGTGTGTGTGTGTGTGTGTGAGAGAGAGAGAGAGAGAGAGAGAGAGAGAGAGAGAGAGAGAGAGAATTTTCTTGGAATACCGCAGATGCACTTTAGCTGTATAGTGTATCAATAGGATCACAGTTGTATGTTATTTAAATTAGTTTATCAGATAATGTTCTGGGAACCTACATTGATGAAGTGAAGAAAGACTACTTTAATGCTCACTGGATACCTTAGGGGAGGTTGCCGGAATTACTGAGTTGGAGAGAAAGCATAAATAAAGACTCACTTGGCTCTTTCCATCATTTTATAAATACTGTGTTTTCTCTCACATGTTTAACACGTGCCAAGCATTTAGGCATGTCAACATGAATTTTCATGCTGAGGAATGTTATTTTGGCAACTGATGCAATGTGGTATTGAGGAGACAGAGGAGGAAACAATTTTAGCTTAGCCTGCAATGAAACATGGTAATGGAAAGGCTGGCAGAGGGGACATGTATATACTATCTGCCCCAAGATTCTGATGGGGAGTATATTCATATTCTACAAAACAATGAGTACACAAAGAGTAGTTGATGAGAAAAGGCTCCGTATTTCGGTTTTTATTTGGCACTTGAAAGCATTTTCAATAAGCTATCCAGAGAAATCCAAGCGTAAACATCCTGAGCGGGTTCTTTAAAAAAATAAGTAATTTTAATCAGGACTTAGACCCACTGATTGTCAAACTTTCATGGCATGGCACACTGAGGATGAGAACATCTGGAGAGCTGAGTAAAGGAGTCTGCTGTGTGAACATCAAACTGAGTGGTCTTCTCTCAGCTCCCCACACCCCATGGCTGTACATACGCCACAGAATTTCTAATAGTTTCAGACCGTACATTAAATGACAATGCTACCTGAGAATTGTAAACCTATTACCCTACGATCAGAATTTTTAAAATAGAGTAAACCTCAGCCTTTCATTTTTAACCTTTCACCTTCTAAATCTAAGGATTAACTTTACCTGTTGCTTTAAATTCAGCCTTTATTCAGTCTTTACAGATGATTGTGTGAGGGAGGAGACTCTTAATGAGTGGAGTGCTGGGTCTCTTTTGTGTAAGGCTGGTGAGAGGAGTGATGACCTTCACACTGCTTCAGCACTGTCCCCATGGAGACAGTCAGAGCCAGTGTGTCTAGAGTTTAACTTTGCCACTGATTCTTGCCAGTCTTGTGCTCCTGAACTTTTCTTCTTTCCAAGCAGCTCTCATCTCATGTTCCCGTCTACCTAGCCAGACATTTATTTATTCACACCCCTATATTGGATGTGTTACGTATGTGAGGCTATAGATGCTATATACTTTTATAAATTACAAATATGAATCATTTTTAAAAGATGATAATAATAACTCAAAATATTTACGAACACCAGAGTGAGTCTCTGGCTTGCCCTTTGGCCTGTGAGATTCCAGTGGGAGGCCAAGTGAAACGAATTCAGAAGTGAATACCTGTGACAGGAAGTTTGGATGGGTCCAGGGTGGGCTAAAGTGAGGTGCAAACAATTTGCATGTGGATGAAGCTTGTCAAAGTCAAGGACAGAGACAGTTGTGACAAAAAGAAGAAGCAGGGCTGAATTGCAGAGAATTCCATCTGTATTCTGCACATTCATTCATTCAATTATTTTTTAAAAAATTATATCACATTTTGTTTTACATCTCTTTTGTTTTTGTTTATTTCCCTTCTCTACTCCCAGGTCCTCCTGATCCAACTTTATATTCTCTCTCTCTCTCTCTCTCTCTCTCTCTCTCTCTCTCTCTCTCTCTCTCTCTCTCTCTCTCTCACATAAACATACCAAAACACAAAACAAAACAAATAGGCAAAGCAAAAATCCACAAAAACGAGGAAGGGAGGCAGGGAGGGAGGGAAGGGGAGAGAAAGAAGAGAAGAGAAAGAAAGGATTAGAAAAAAAGAAAAGAATGGAGAAAGGAAATGTAGAATTTGTTTCACGTGGTTCAGTCTCTTTAGGCATGGGGCCTGCCCTGAAATCTGATTAGTATACCCAGTAAGACTCTGTTGGAGAAAACTGATTTTTCCCTTTCCAGTAGATATCAATTGCAGATAGCTTCTTGGTTAGGGGTGGGACTCCTGTCAAATTCTCTCTTTCAGTTCTGAGACCTCATCTGGCTTGAATCTGTGTAGATTTTGTTTATGCTGTCACAGTTTCTGAGCTCATGTGCCCATCATACTTATTGTGTCTGGAAGACACTATTTCGTTGGAGTGATCCACCACCTCTGGCTCTTACAATATTTCTTCCACCTCTTCCCTGGATAGATCCCTGATCATTGAGGGAAAGAATGTAATGATGACATCCTATTTAGGATTCTGTGCTCCAATGTCTCTCACTCTTTGAACATTGTCTAGTTGTGGGTCTCTGTGTTAACTATTATACACTTCAAGAAGTTTCTTTTATGAGGTTGAGCAAGGCATTGATCTATAGGAGTAGCAGTATTTCCAGAAGTACTTTCTTATACTCTTTTTACATGAAAGGTAGATCCTGACACCTTTAGATATTGTGTTGCTTTGTATTCTAATTCCAAATATCTCTACAATGTAAGAAATGTTGACTTTTTTGTTACACATTGACCTTAACTACATGTTTATCTTATTAAACCTTTATGAACTTAATAAATTATTTTCCCTGATTTTATTGGTATAAAATTACTATGTGAGAGGGAAATATGTATCAAAGAGTGATAACTTTTATCTCATTTTCTCACATTGTCTAGAACAATAATGAGTACTGTTGATGACAATAGACATTTTGTGGTATTGATGCCACAATGAAGACCTAGGGATTGTGACTGTGGTATATTAACTGAATGAATTACTGTAGGCTCAGACTCAGCTCATTTAAGGCTGAGCTTCATCAATGATGCTTGTTCTTTCCCTTTCAATAGTTGATGAAAACCCCTTGTTTCTCTACCTCCTCACCTCTGAGAGTTATTTCAAGCATTTGCATATTCATAAATAGTATTAAAATATTGTATTGTCACTTGATTTGCATTTTCATAATCAGCTGTAAGGCAGAATATAGCTCTGTGTTCATGGAGGCACACACTTCTATGAACTACCTATTGATATTCTTGAGAGTTGTTAATACTTATAAACAATGAGATAACGGTCTTAGTTACTTTTCTATTGCTGTGCTCAGATCCTATGACTGAGGCAACTTATAGAAGAGATGGTTTATTGAGGCTTACAGTTTCAGAGAGTGAGTGCATGACCATTGTGGCAGGAGGTATGGCAGCAGACAGGTAGACATGGTGCTGGAGCAGAAACTGAAAATGTGTATCCTTATCCACAAGCACTAGGCAGAGAGAGAGCTAGCTGGAAAAGGTCTGGATTTTGAAACATAAACCCAACCCCAAGTGACTCACCTTCTACAAAAAAGCCAAAACTCCTAATCCTTCCCAAACATTTCCACCAACTAGGGGCCACACCTATAAGGGACATTGTCATTCAAACCACCATGACAACTATGAACTCTTTATGTAGAAATATTTTGTTTGTTATACAAAAATTATAATCATCTTCTTTAAGAATATCATCAGCTTGTATGAGCTTGCAATCCCACCAGCGATGGAGGAGTGTTCTTCTCTCTCCACATCCTCACCAGCATCTTCTGTCATCTGAATTTTTTACCTTAGCACTCTGGAAGTCAGTCTGGAGGTTCCTCAGAAAATTGGACATAATACTACCAGAAGATCCCGCAATACCTCTCCTGGGCATACACCCAGAAGTTCCAACTGGTAATAAGAACACATGCTCCACTATGTTCATAGCAGCCTTATTTATAATAGCCAGAAGCTGGAAAGAACCCAGATGTCCCTCAACAGAAGAATGGATACAGAAAATGTGGTACATTCACACAATGGAGTACTACTCAGCTATTAAAAACAATGAATTTATGAAATTCTTGGACAAATGGATGTATCTGGAGGATATCATCCTGAGTGAGGTAGCCCAATCACAAAAAAATTCATTAGATATGCACTCACTGATAAGTGGATATTAGCCCAGAAACATAGAACACCCAAGATACAATTTGCAAAACACAAGAAAATCAAGAAGAGGGAAGACCAATGGGTGGATACTTCATTCCTCCTTAAAATAGGGAACAAAATACTCATGAAAGGAGTTACAGAGACAAATTTTGGAGCTAAGATGAAAGGATGGACTATTCAGAGACTACCCCACCTAGGGATCCATCCCATAATCAGCCACCAAACCCAGACACTATTGCATATGCCAGAAAGATTTTGATGAAGGGACCCTGGTATAGCTGTCTCATATGAGGCTATGCCAGTGCCTGGCAAATACAGAAGTGGATGCTCACAGTCATCTATAAGATGGAACACGGGGCCCCCAATAGAGAAGCTAGAGAAAGGACCCAAGGAGCTGAAGGGGTCTGCAGCCCTATACGTGGAACAACAATATGAACTAACCAGTACTCCCAGAGCTCGTGTCTCTAGCTGCATATGTAGCAGAAGACGGCCTAGTTGGCCATCACTGGGAAGAGAGGCCCCTTGGTATTGCAAACTTTATATACCCCAGTACAGGGGAATGCCAGGGCCAAGAAGTGGGAGTGGGTGGGTAGGGGAGCAGGGCAGAGGGAGCGTATAGGGAACTTTCAGTATAGCATTTGAAATTTGAAAGGTATATAAAGAAAATATCTAATAAAAAATACAATAAATAAATCTCTAAAAAGCAAAAAAAAAAAAAAATCAGCTTGGAGGCTGAGAGATGGCCTGGTGGATAAGAACGCATAAGGCTCTTGCAGAGGACCTGGAGTTCAATTCGCTGTACCTACATCTGTTGGCTCATAACCACCTGAAACTCTAGCTTCAAGATATCCAATACTATTTTTTGGCTTCTGCGGGCATACATACATTAAAAAACAAAATAAATGTTGTTTAAAATAGAATCATGGGATGGAGAGATGGTTCAACAATGCAAAGCACTTGCCACCCTTGAAAAAGACCTGAGTTCTGTTCCCACAATCTCTGTGAGTTAGCCAGCTCAGTCACCCATGACTCCAGTTCCAGGTACTCCGACATATTCTCCTAGACTCCTCAAGCATACATATGTACACAGGTATACAGATGAACACACACACACACACACACACACACACATATGTGTGTGTGTGTGTGTGTGTGTGTGTGTGTGTGTGTGTGTGTGTATTTAAAAAACAAATATTAGAATAAAGATAATTCTTTGGGGATTCTCGGACAACAAAAAGATCTACTATAGATAGATAGCTGAAGCTGAAAGTGACTTGTCTTGCACAGTTTTAAGGCACACCAACCAACCACCTTCAATGAAAACCAAACAGTCAGAAGTTATACAGCAAGAAGGAATACCCATACATTTCTGACTCCAGTCTTCTATAAATTCCATCATTGCCTGTGCCTATTGTTTAATAATAAAATAAAATGAAATACAGAACCCGATGCTTGACTATTCAGGGCAGAAGCTATGAAACAGTAACTGCATTTGCTAAAATGTCCTGAGGCTTCAAGAGCTTCAAAACTGGCTTTCAGCATTCCCATTGATGTCTGCTTAGGATAAATTAGCAAGAAGCTTACATAATAAAAACGTGCCACAAATTTGTAAATTTTGAATTTAATCTCAGGAGACGGGGAGGAATTATCAATATGGAGACTGGCCATGGACCTTAGAAATGCTACTATATTAGTCACATCTTCTCCCTTAGGTAAACTGTTTAAAGGAAGAACTTTTTATTTCAGTTCCTGGTTTCAGCAAAGAGTAGGCTGGCCCCTTTGCCTTTAGGTTGCAATGAATCAGGGCATAAATGGAGAGCAGGCATGGCAGGGCAAAGCTACTTATCTCATGATGGCCAGAAAACAGAGAGAGAAGAGGACACCAAAACAACACAGCTTTCAAAACACATCCTGACCTAAGTCTCCAATAGGTCCCACCTGTTGCCTACCATCACGTCCTAATAATGATATTAGAACTGAGTCCATCAATGGATTAATCTACTAAGTAGGTCACAACCTTCATGATCCCATCCCTTTCCCAAAACCTCAGTCCTGAGCATTGCATCGACACAAAGCTGTCCATACATGATTGTGGGGAGGAAGCATCATACCCAAACCATACTGATCATGTAAGAGAGATTTTCACTATGTGTAGCCTAAAGTTTCTAAAAATTTAATAAAAGTCTATATCAAACATTAAGTCGTTTGCTTCATTCAATACACATTCATGAAGAACCTAATATGAGCCTGTAATAGTGCATTTTTCATTCAGATAAAATGTTGATCCTGGATATACAGTGTTTTTAGCCTAATCAGGGAGATAGATATTCATTAACTTATTACAAAAGTAAATTTAACATTTCAGAAGAGATTATCGTGGCAGAGAAGGGGGTGGCATGCCGAAAGCATATATTAGAGATGAATGACCCACTTAGAAAGGTCATGGTGAGTTTTCTAATGAAGTAGTACTTGACCAGAGATTTGGAAAATTACTAGACATTTGCTGATTAGGTATGTAAGTGAGAGGAGAGGGAAAGTGTTTCAGGCAGAGCAGATAACATTTTCAAAGACATGAGAGCTGGACAGCCCTTGGTAAACATGAGGATTTGCAAGAAAATTGCTGTAATTGAAGGCAAGATGGGGAGTGGGAGAGAATAGAGTTCTGATTGGTGCTGAAAAGATAAATAGTAGCTAGGTCACAAAGGGTCATGTCTCCTAGGCAAATGGTTGGGTCTTAAAGGATCAAAGAAACATCAGCCTCAAACTACATTGAAGATGTAAAAGTCTAGGCTGCTATGGATGGGCAAGTGAGAAGCAGATTGCAGCTGCTCAGAGATATTATAAAGTGTCCGTAGCTAAAGCAGTGCTTAAAAACCAGTAGGAGCTAGAGAAAGTACCCAAGGAGCTGAAGGGATCTGCAACCCTATAGGTAGAACAACAATATGGACTAACCAGTACCCCCAGAGCTCATGTCTCTAGCTGTATATGTAGCAGAAGATGGCAAAGTCAGCCATCATTGGGAGGAGAGGCCCTTGGTCTTACAAAGATTATATGCCCCAGTATAGGGGAATGTGAGGACCAGGAATCAGGAGTGAAGTGTATAGGGGACTTTCAGGATAGCATTTGAAATGTAAATGAAGAAAATATCTAATAAAAAATAGTTTTAAAAAAGTAGCTGAATTAGTGAAGAAGTAAATTATAAGAGAAATATTGCTGTACCTTAAAAAGCAAGGTTAAAGGTATCTGAAGACCTTCCTGTGAAATTTGGTGAGCAAATCCAATATAGAGAATTTACTATAGATTGACCATATATAAAAATCAAAATATTTCTGTTACCTAAATATAGCCAGTTACAGCAAAGTGTACATATAGACAACATATGCTTCTCTTGATTGCTTCAGATAATCAATTTGGTAATTTAGCATGTTCATTGTCTAGCTAATAAGTTTGCCAGTACTACCACAATACAGTTGAGTATGAATGTTTTTAGGTCATCAGTTTATATAGAATCTTCTCTGAGAAAATGCTCAATGCCTACCAAGGGTATTTCTAGCTATATTGTTCAGTAGGTCATGATGGTCAAATAATCCATCAAGTTCAAGGTTACTTGTTAATGGGCTCTTGTTAAACAAAACAAGTGATTTCAAGTTTCTTAAAACATTTCCTTAACTAAAAGGCATGACCTCCTTGTTGATCTAGAATGTGGGCAAAAATGACAGATGAGGATGTAAAAGAGCTAGAGTATAGCTTTTTAATCCTAATGTAGCAGTATTTACATGCTTCTACCAAAGCATTCCTATTTGGAAAAATGAGCAGTGGGACCTCTGGAAATTTCTGTTTTATAAAACGAAACTGGTGGAATGAGGAATATTCAAGCAGAGTGGCTGGAGCAGGAAGATGATCTTGGCATCGGCCTAAAGTTAGCTGTGGCATGAATGTTGGTAGGAGGTTAGAGAAGACTAACCTAAAGACTTTTAGAGAAGACTAAAAGCACTTGAAGAGTCATGTGCTCCAATGCTGCATTCCAGGGACCTATAGTCACACAGGTTTTCCATTGCATTTGCTATTCTGTTATGAAGTGCTCAACCTCCTGAGAGTGCCATGCTCAAAATAGCTTCTTCAGGCAGTCCCACATAGCAATATAGATTTTCATTAAAATAAGCATCCACAGACAGTGTCTTGCTAAATGGTCATAATTTACTGGAGGTTAACGTGAGGTTTCCTGAGAGCCATTATTAAAAGGTAGAAAACAGGCTTTGATTTTTGTAAGCTTTGCTTTCCTACTGAATGTTAAGATGGAAGAAATAAAAAATAATAAATTTTAAAAAGGAAAAGCTCTGACTTGACAAATGAGACAAGGAACTGGAACCTCCAAAGATGACATTGAGTTCATGTTTTGTTGACCATCTACTGCTGGGCATTCAGACTACCCTTAATGAATAGTTGGTTATTTTTTATTGTTATTTTTTCTTCTCTCTTTTTTACCCCACAAGTCCTTTGTATATTTATTATGGCTTCCAGTTTAGCGTTTTTATGGCATTCCTGAGTGTGCAAATGAGTGGGTCTCTGTTTCTTCTGACTTCTCTTGGGCTCTTTTCCTTTGGTTCGCTTGTTTTGCCCAATTGCAATGTGTTAGCTTTGGTTCTCTTATTATATTTTATTTCCTATTATCCCATAGAACAGTATTTGTTTTCAGGAGGCAGAAATGGGGTCTATCTGGATGGGAGAGGAGGTGGAGAGGAACTGGAAGGAATAGAGAGATGGGAAACCATAATCAGGACAGACTGTGTGGGGAAAAGGGATATTTTCAGTTAATGGAGGGGGGGAGAATGAGGGAACTGAGTTCATTGGGATAATCACTGGTAATTTTCTTTTGATTCTCAGCTTCTGTCTTTCATGCCACATATCTTTAATACTTCAATACCAAGCAATAGGACTATCCATTTGAGGGCAAGAAACTGGCTTTTTGCATATGAGGGAAATAGTCTCTTGTTATTGAGAAAGTGCATTTTGCTAAAAAAAAAAAAAAAGTCTTTTATAATACCTAAAAGGAGCTTTTTACAAAAGAATGCACACTTTTGCAAAAGATACAATTTTTTTTCAGGAAAAAAAAAGCTGAAGAGCATCACCAAAGCCTGAAAGTCAGAGAAGAATTTAGTGGAGTAATCTGTTATCATTTTTATACGTTCCCCATAGCTCAGAACGCTATGTGTGCCAATATAAGTAAATGACACTTAATCAAAAATTAAAATTTGCAACATATACAGAAAACACCCTATACCAACCACAAACTCTATTCTTTGTCTCTTGCACAAACTGGAACAACCTTCTACCCACACATGCAAAAACCAAACACAAGCCAAGTGTGGTTTCCTGAGTTATATTTCTTCTTCGAAATGTCATTCAAAACCTTATTCTGCAGCCTAGAAACAACTGATATGGTAAGAAAAATACTGTGGCTGAAACAACATACTAAATATTGTAGTTCATTTTTTCCTTCATTTATTTTTATTTCTTTGATTGAGAATAGATGGATATTAGATGTGTGTGTGTGTGTGTATATATATAAGACTATATATATGTATATATATATGTGTGTGTGTGTGTGTGTGTGTGTGTGTATCATGATCATGTTTTCCCCTCTCTTTACTCCACTCAGTTCCTTCCCCCTCTCCCATCCATGTCTATCCCTTTCTTTCTCTCTTCAGAAAGCAAACAAGATTCTAGGAGATAATAAGAAAATAAAGTAAAATTAATGAGAAAAAAGTAAAACTAATGCCTCATATCAGAATAGGACCAAACAGAAGGAAAGGAGACCAGAAAAGGAGCCAAGAAACAGATATAAACACAGAGACCTAACCCACATCACTCATTCACAAGTCTTGTAAAAACACCAAAGTGAAGCCTGTGTGTGTATATATATGTCTGTATGTGTGTGTCTGTGTGTGTGTCTGTGTGTGTATGAGAGACAGAAACTTTAAATAAAAATAAAAGGAAAGGAAAAGCTATGACATGACACTGTGAAACAGGAAACTGAAGTGGAAACTTAAGGTTCTTTGGGGAGTCAGTTGTGTTGGATGGTGTTTTGCTGGGGAAAACACATAAAGGAATGTTTTCCTGAAGTGGACACAGCTGAAAGACTAAGAAGACTCGCAAAGGAACGTTTCACTGAAGCAGACACAGGAGAGAGGATGTTCTGCTAAAGCAAACATGTGCAAGGACACGGGATGAAGGATGCTTTGCTAACAGCATGTATGTATTGGTCTGCCTTACATTTCATAGTTGAGCTGTGTTTGTTGGGACTCCGAGGACTCAAGCTGCTTGGATACACATGCAGAGGCAAGACCTGTGCAGAGGCAAGGCACATGAAGGATATGTGATGTTTGGAGGGTATAAATAGAACTCCATGGAGTGACAAAGAGTTTGGCTTGCTGGTACAGCTAGCTGTGCAACACTTGTGGGTCTCTTGTCTTCACTGATCTTCGCTTCCCAGAGAGAGTCAGAGTTTAGAACTTCTCCTGGTGTCCCTTCAGGCCCCTCCTGCTGACACAAGCTGAGGCTGAGCCCTGGCTGTCTCTGCTAGGTCACGGTCACGTCACCACTGTTGCTATCCTGACTCTACTGAACTGGACTACTGGTGTATCGTGAAGTGTTTGCAAGTGGATCAAGCTTCCACTGCCTGCTAACTTGAGAACTGAACTGCCGATTTCTAGACAACACAAATGGGAGTTGTTCCAAAAAACCCTTTCTAAACAGGCTCCCTTCCCCTGTATCCTTTCTTTCCCACAACCTTTGGTGGGTGGTGGGCTACAAGGGAGGTTAAAGAGTTTAAGGACCATCACTAAAAATAGGATTTGAAAAAAGAATTAGAGTTACAGGGAACCTCCAAAGTTGCCATTGAGTTCATTCTCTGTTCGGTGTCTACTCCTGGGCTTGCAGCCTACCCTTAAAAGTAGCTAGTTTCCCAGTGAGACTCCCTTGAAGGAAATTAAACTTTCATTTGCAAGTGGTTATCAATTAGAAATAGCTTCTGGATTAGGGATTGGAGTATGTATCCACGTCTTTCAGCTCTAGGACCCCATTTGGGGCCAAACCATATAGGCTCTATGGTTTGCTGCCTCAGTCTATGTGAATTCCTATGTGTAGTGATACTGTTGATTTAGAGGACTGTGTTTTCTGGATGTCCTCCATCCACTCTGGCTTTTCCCCCCTTTCTGGCTCCTCTTCCACTGGGTTCCCTGAACTCTAAGGGCAAGGATTTGGTGAAGGTATCTTATTTAGGGCTAAATGTTCCAAGGTCTCTCACTCTCTGTGTGATGTCTAGTTATATGTCTTATATAGCTATGATAGTATTTGCTCCCATCTGCTGTATGAAAGAGGAAGCTTCCTGATGCTCGCTGAGCAAGGCCTTGATTTATGAATATAGCAAAATATCACTATGATATGAAGAGTCCTCAAAAAAAAACCACAAACAATATTGAAGGTAGAATTACTACATGAGCCAGCATTCCCAAGATGGAGTATATACATTCACAAAGCAAATGAAATTAGCACAAGATGCAGAAACGGTCAGGTGGTTCTAGTGGGTTAGGGCCTCCTTTATTGAAGTTTCTTAGTGGCATCACTTCAATAATGGGCTCCCTTGGCTATCAATAACTCACAGCACAATGGGTTCCTTCAAAATGCAATAAAGAGAGAACACATATTCAGAAACAGTTGATTTCTTTTGAATGAGCCATTATTCAAAGGAATAATTATATTGGTGAATTATCAGTATACTTTCCTTATCCAAGATTAGTCTAATTCACTGGGTT
The DNA here is from genome assembly GCF_000001635.26 of Mus musculus. Classification (NCBI taxonomy): domain Eukaryota; kingdom Metazoa; phylum Chordata; class Mammalia; order Rodentia; family Muridae; genus Mus; species Mus musculus. The sequence goes on along the minus strand of NC_000084.6, from coordinate 50,354,065 downwards.
CTATGATTCAAGCCTACTCATACTCTGGCTTTCCACTGAAATTGGACCAATTTAACCCTCTGTTTTGCCAGTTATTTCTGCTTAATTCATTTCCATAAGATAAAATCATTAATGAGAGATAGTAGTCTGTTAGCTGAACAATGGGGAAAGGTGTCTGCCCATTCAAGTTTCACTAATGTTCACAAAGATGTTTTCCTCCGGAAATTGGAGAGGTGGCTCAACAGCTAAGTGTGCACTCTGTTCTTCTAGAGACCCAAGTCTGATTCCCAGCACCTGCTTCAGGTGGAGCATAACTGCCCGCATCTTCTGTTCTGGGGATTCCCAACGCCTCTAGCTTCCTGGGTGCCTGTACTCACACATACCAACACACATACCTACACATAATTAAATATAGTGAGAGAGAGAGAGAGAGAGAGGGAGAGGGAGAGGGAGAGGGAGAGGGAGAGGGAGAGAGAGAGAGAGGGAGAGAGAGTGTGTGTGAGTGAGTTGTTACCTTCAGTTCTTCCATAAACCTTAATGAGTGCCCTGACCCAACTCAGCTTTGTTTAGGTTTGTCAGTGAGTCATGGAAAATAGGATACTGGTAGAAATAAGCTGAATCATTTGTGGCCCAAGGAACTCAATGTTTTTCTCTGCTATTTCAATCATGAAGACACAAAAGCAACATATACTGATTACTGGGCCAACAGAAGGAAGATAGCAACTTGGATGTTCATCCATACCAGTATAGACTCTAGGTGAAAAGTGAGTCTGTATCACTCTTTATACTCAACCCGCCATCCTCCATCCTCCATCCTCCATCTTCCATCCTCCATCCTTTCTTCACCTTCATACACCTTCCATCCTCCTTCCATCCTCCATCCTGAGACTGAGAGTTTTCTATTTCTGCAACAATGCCTATCCTATCTTCACCACCACAGAGAAACTTCTAAACTGTTGAGCAAAATTCACTAATTCACAGGGATGTACCTCTTCATTAAGCTCATTTCTCTGTCTTATCTTCTTGTATCTTTTCTGAAAACCATACACTTCCTATAGATAACAGACAAGACATTTTATTGCTGCTAGATAAACAAACCAGAAAGTTAATAGTTCTGATGTTTCCTTTGCAAACTCTGTTACCAATTTCACATTAGTGTTATCTCAAAATCTTTCTTTTATGTAATAAAATTCTGTCCATCTCTAACGTTTTAAATTCCTCAGAACTACATGAAAAAAAAAGTGTTTTCTCTCAACACTAAAACATCTGAGTTACAATGATATATATACTTCAAGTTCCTTTGCAATTTCTTTCTTATAACACCTAGATATATGGGCAGCAAATTATGAGTAAGCTTACATTCAATAGGTCAGCTCTTCATGATAGATGCTGACTGATTAATGTGCAGGCATTAAGCAGCTGGCTGCAGCTGGAGTGACCTCCTCCTGTTCCTCCTCCTTCCCACCCTGATTGATTAGGTCCCCAACAGAGAAAAAGGACAATAGTTGGCAACTGGTCTGTGAATGGGAACCTGTTCTTCATAATAATGATCAAACATGACATTCGCGTCATTTTTACAAGTTTAAAGTATATGCCACATATGATCTCTAGAGTTTAAAGAGGGGGCACACGGTCATCTCTATAACAGCCAAAGGAACTTCCTTGTCCATTAACAGCCAGGGGCAGCATGGATTCCTTGTCCATTAGCAGCCAGGGCAGCATGGACCATGGACTTCCACATGGTTTGCAGTAGCAGCTTGGACCACGAACCTCAGCGTGGCCTTTGGTGGGCACACCAACCACACAAACTTGTTGTGTTGTTTCTTTGCTTTGCTTTTCTGCATTTTTTTTTTATTTCTTTGGAGAGAGTACAATGATGGGAGGGTGGATCAGAGACAAACGGGAAGTAATGTGATTGGGTGCATTGTATGAAAATTTCAAATTATCAACAAAAAAATATTGTGTAAAAGGAGGACTCACGGGTTGAGGGTGCTATATTTTTAAGGTTTTGTTTTATATTTATGTGAATATTAGGGAGTGAAGGTAACAAACACTGGTGGGATGCCAAAGGAAGCCAGAAGCAGATTTTGTATCCCTGAAACTAGATTTACAAACAAGTTGTGAGCCACCCAAAGTAGTGCTGAAGCTGAACTCAGGCTTTCTAGAAAAGCAGTCAAGCTAAGTCAACTCTCTAGCCCCTTCCGGTGGTTATTTCTGTTGCTATTAATCTCAAATGAGATATGCACATAAATGGAACCTGTTTTTGATGTTCTGAGACTTGGCTAGTGTTTCATATTTCATAAGTGGCAAAGTGTTGGCTTGAATCTGTGACCTCTAAATGGAGTTTTTTGTCTTTTCTAATAAACAAGCCTGACTATCCACTGAGGCATGGCATCATAACTGCCACATAGTTACCAGATCTAACTGATAATTATGAATATGCAGCATCATTCCTGTGTAAAATAGTTAATCGTAATGATCACACTTCCAGGGCTTAGTTGCTTATTGGTTGGTGCTGGGAACTGAATCAAGGACATGGCTCATGCTGAACACTCTACTTCTGAGCTACCATATGATTCCCATACTTTATTGTTATTTGTTAGTGTGTGCATCTGTGTGTCTGTGTATGTGTGTACAGCTGCATGCATGTGTGTGTATGTGTGTGTGTGTGTGTGAGAGAGAGAGAGAGAGAGAGAGAGAGAGAGAAGGAGGGAGGGAGGGAGAAGAGAGAGAGGGAGAAGAGAGGGGGAGAGAGAGAACACCATGATATCCTTATGGAATTCAGAAGACCACTTTATCAAGTTGGTCCCCTCCGTCCACCTTTACAGGAATTTCAAGGATGAATTCTGACCTCCAGACCTGCCCACACATGTCTTTACCCGGTGAGCCATCATGCTGGCTCATGATCCTATCCTTCGTACCTGAATATCAACTTCAATTGTAGCACAATCCACAACAGAATTTCATACTCTGGGTGTCCAGGTTTCATGTCTTCTTCTTAAATTTTGTTCATCATGACAGGTAAAATCTGGTGTTAATCTTTTTCTCTTAATGTTCTTTGTTGAGAAGTGTGTTCACTGAGAAACAACTTCTCTCTCTGCTTTGTAGATAGCTCCTTTTTTTCTCAATAGTGAACACACTGTGCCAAGGGATATGTCAAGTTTATTTTATCTTCTTTGGGTGTTTGAAGTTCTGGTAAAAAGACCAACTACCCAGGGGCACCACCTTCTCTGGTGGAGTTCTATGCTGTGAGCTTAGATGAATGGAACCTATTTAAAAGCATCACTAATGGGTTTCTCATGAAAAGATCCTTTCAGTATTAAAGGTTTTAAATTTTATTTTAAAACTTTTCTTTTTTAAAGTGATTAACGTTCTATTCTATCAGAGAAATGGTTGTTGAAAATAAAAGAATCATTTGTGATGCTTGGAGTTGGGAGCAGGTGTTTTGTTTTACTTTGCTTTGATTTTTTTGTCTTCATTCCCCAATTCCCACCCCTACACAGCAGGGGTAACCAATTACTTCATCTTTTTTTTTTTTTTAATTTTTGTTAGTTCAGAATTTCACTCAGTGGAGTTAGTTCATTTTCTCCCGATTTTGTGTCCTTTAGGAAAAGGTCCTTTTGCTCAATGTAGGGGATGCCAGGACAGGGAAGTGGGAGTGGGTGGGTTGGTGAGCAGGGGGAGGAGGGATGGGATAGGGGGTTTTCAGAGGGGAAACCAGGAAAGGGGATAACATTTGAAATGAAAAAAAAGAAAATATCTAATAAAGAAGTATAAAAGATTTTAAAAAGAAAAAGAAAAGGTCCTTCTACCCACAGATAAATGTAGTTCTCATTGCTCATCAAGGAAACTTCTCTTTGCAACTATTAAAGACCATTACAGAAAACCACAGCCAATCAAAATGCAGAGCTCTAGATCACAGTCCCAATGGATACAGATACAAAATAACTACTGCACCATCAGGCTGGGGGTACATTGTGAAGAGGGGGCAGAAACATTGTGAGAGTCCGATTATCAGGGAGTGAGTTGTTTATGAGATTGTCTCCTGGTAATGTCAGAAGCTAAACACAAAAAGTCTCACCAGTATGGCTGCTTAACCGCAATCTGAACAAGGACAACAACAGTAGGCATGCTAATGTAGATGAGAGAAAGGCCAAGGCCACAACCCTACACGGAGAACTACAGGCAACTGAGGGATTCTGAGAGCAAGACAAAGTCTTCCCTAAGAAAGAGCACAGAAATTAATTATCCAGTACCAAGTGGTCAGTGAATTTAAAAGCAGGAAAGGAGGAGCATATGAGAAGGTTTGGAAGGCAGAATAGAAAGGGTGAAATGCTATGATGATAGTATAATCTCAGAAAAGAAAGGAAATGATTGAAAATGCAAATGTGTGCAGTAGTGAATTGATAGAAAAAATGATTTTTTAAAAACAACAAGTACAGTTACTGCTGGATCCATGGCCTTCAGCTGGAGTATGGTCAACCCTTTCCTGGACTGACCCTGAAAGATAACTGACTCTTCCTCTATCTATCGGCAACTAGAAACTGCCAATAGCTCCTTGGCTCACTTGTTTCCATCATGCTGGGGTTTTGTCTTGCTTCAGGTCCTGGATCTCAGCTACTGTGAATGAATTGATACCTTGCAATGCTGAGCAGATGCAGTTTCCACGTGTTTATTCACCATCTCTACTTTTCACAGTCTTTCAATCCCCTTTTCCACAAGGGTCCCTGAGCCTATGATATGGATTTTATGTTTAGGGCTGAGAACTGTGAAGACTCTTGTTCTCTCTATCCTGAGCAATTGTGAGTATGTTGATTCCCCTCTACTACACAAAGAAGCTTCTCTGATGAGGGCTGAGGAATGAATTAATCTGTGGCTAAAGAGATAAGTCGCTGGGAGTCAGTTTAATACTATGTCCCACTAACAGAATGATAGTTGTATCTCTCCAAGGTCCTATGACCTAGCTAGCTATACATTCTTGACCTTGATATTGGAGACAAGTATGGGTTTCAACTTGGGGAGCAGATATTAATCCGTATAGGAAGGTGGTTTATTTGCTCCTATGACAGTCCTGCCACTGTTTCTGCACTAGTGACCAAATCTTGCTGAGTCTCTCAGTGTTATAGCTTGCAGAGTTCACAGCTAGATTAAAGCGTTGATGACTACTTCTCTCCATTAGTAACATTCATACTATCTTCTACTACTATGAAACCTAGCAAGTAGAGAGAAATCTTTCAGGTGAGTACCAGCCTGATTTCTCCATGTTCTATGACTCAAGTGTTGGTGTCTTCACCAATAGAGACTTGCTGGCATGTTCTGGATGGTAACCAAAAGTGATGCACTTGCCATTAATAGTGTGTCTGCTGGCCAACAACTCCTTCCTACCACTTAGCATTTGATTTATTAGCTTCTATTATCTAGTAGGGGCTTTGATACACAGTACAGAATAACTACTTAAACTCCTTTGAATATGTTTATGTATACATAAGAAAACTTCTAATTATTTAATTATATCTGTTTTTCTTCCGAGAGAAATTTAATTCCAGAACTCTAAATACTATCGTTATTCTTTTCTTTTTTTCCATTTTTTATTAGGTATTTAGCTCATTTACATTTCCAATGCTATACCAAAAGTCCCCCATACCCACCCACCCCCACTCCCCTACCCACCCACTCCCCCTTTTTGGCCCTGGCATTCCCCTGTACTGAGGCATATAAAGTTTGCGTGTCCAATGGGCCTCTCTTTCCAGTGATGGCCGACTAGGCCATCTTTTGATACATATGCAGCTAGAGTCAAGAGCTCCGGGGTACTGGTTAGTTCATAATGTTGTTCCACCTATAGGGTTGCAGATCCCTTTAGCTCCTTGGCTACTTTCTCTAGCTCCTCCATTGGGGGCCCTGTGATCCATCCATTAGCTGACTGTGAGCATCCACTTCTGTGTTTGCTAGGCCCCGGCATAGTCTCACAAGAGACAACTACATCTGGGTCCTTTCAATAAAATCTTGCTAGTGTATGCAATGGTGTCAGCGTTTGGATGCTGATTATGGGGTGGATCCCTGGATATGGCAGTCTCTACATGGTCCATCCTTTCCTCTCAGCTCCAAACTTTGTCTCTGTAACTCCTTCCATGGGTTTTTTGTTCCCAATTCTAAGGAGGGGCATAGTATCCACACTTCAGTCTTCATTCTTCTTGAGTTTCATGTGTTTAGGAAATTGTATCTTATATCTTGGGTATTCTAGGTTTGGGGCTAATATCCACTTATCAGTAAGTACATATTGTGTGAGCTCCTTTGTGAATGTGTTACCTCACTCAGGATGATGCCCTCCAGGTCCATCCATTTGGCTACGAATTTCATAAATTCATTCTTTTTAATAGCTGAGTAGTACTCCATTGTGTAGATGTACCACAGATAGGGGACTAATATCCAACATATATAAAGAACTCAAGAAGGTGGACTTCAGAAAATCAAATAACCCCATTAAAAAATGGGGCTCAGAACTGAACAAAGAATTCTCACCTGAGGAATACCGAATGGCAGAGAAGCACCTGAAAAAATGTTCAACATCCTTAATCATCAGGGAAATGCAAATCAAAACAACCCTGAGATTCCACCTCACACCAGTCAGAATGGCTAAGATCAAAAATTCAGGTGACAGCAGATGCTGGCGTGGATGTGGAGAAAGAGGAACACTCCTCCATTGTTGGTGGGAGTGCAGGCTTGTACAACCACTCTGGAAATCAGTCTGGCGGTTCCTCAGAAAATTGGACATAGTACTACCGGAGGATCCATCAATACCTCTCCTGGGCATATATCCAGAAGATGCCCCAACTGGTAAGAAGGGCACATGCTCCACTATGTTCATAACAGCCTTATTTATAATAGCCAGAAGCTGGAAAGAACCCAGATGCCCCTCAACAGAGGAATGGATACAGAAAATGTCGTTATTCTTTTCTAAACAAATTTTTTGAGGAGAATTGCTGGTATAGAGGATTTGTTTTGTCTTGTTTTGGTTCCCTATCTTTCTTTTTTTCACTTCTTTCATTTCCCTTGAGAATGGATCTTACTGTGCAGCACAGATGAGCCTCAGACTTTTGGTCCATCTGCCTGAGCTGCCCAGTTCTGGAGACTGCTGACAAGCATTCTCACATACAGCTGATCTGTTTCTCAGAATGAGACTTTATCTCCTTCCCACAATCATCATCTTTGACGTTTGTGTATGTTCCATGTCTTCTAGCATGATATTCACAATCATCTATTGGTTTACCTCCTAGCTTCCAAAAATCACTATAGGTTTCTACGTTTTACATCCACCTTCAACAAAGTCCGTTAGGACCTGCACTATAAGATGAATGTGATAGAGCTGGTCATTTTCTTTTCAATGCTGCTTTTCTCATTGCTCAGCTTCTGGCCTTCTAACTTTTTCTAATAAATCCTTTATAATTACTTTTGAAACTATAATTAGTCCTCCATAGTTTGTAGGATAATTCTTCGATCTGAAGACCAAAGAAGAGGCTTTCTATCACCAGAAGTTTCTCTTTCCTTTCCTATGAGTCACCCATCCCACATATAGGAAAGTGTAGCATCCGTACTAAATTACATATCTGTTCATATAATCCAGCCCCCCCCCCTTTTTCAAAACAAGGTTTCTATGTGTAGCCCTGGCTATCCTGGAACTAGCTCTGTATACCAGGCTGGCCTCAAACACAGAGATCTGATAGTCTCTGCCTCATGAGTGCTGTGGCTAAAGGTATGTACCACCACACCCACCCAGTTTTCTAGCAATGTTTTTTAAAACATATTTAAGATTTAAGAATTATTTTTTGAATTTTTATTTTATTTCATTTTTAATATTTTTTATTATTATGTATTTTCCTCAATTACATTTAGAATGCTATCCCAAAAGTCCCCCATACCCACTCCCCACTTCCCTACCCGCTCATTCCCATTTTTTTGGCCCTGGCATTCCCCTGTACTGGGACATATAAAGTTTGTGTGTCCAATGGGCCTCTCTTTCCAGTGATGGCCGACTAGGCCATCTTTTGATACATATGCAGCTAGAGTCAAGAGCTCCGGGGTACTAGTTAGTTCATAATGTTGTTCCACCTATAGGGTTTCAGATCCCTTTAGCTCCTTGGGTACTTTCTCTATAGCTCCTCCATTGGGGGCCCTGTGATCCATCCAATAGCTGACTGTGAGCATCTACTTATGTGTTTGCTAGGCCCCGGCCTAGTCTCACAAGAGACAGCTATATCAGGGTCTTTCCGCAAAATCTTGCTAGTGTATGCAATGGTGTCATAGTTTGGAGGCTGATTATGGAATGATGGCTTGTACTGTATGATAAAGAATTAACAAATGGGACCTCATAAAATTGCAAAACTTCTGTAAGGCAAAGGACAGTCAATAAGACTAAAAGGCAATCAAAAGATTGGGAAAAGATCTTTACCAATCTAAAATCAAACAGTGGGATAATATACAATATATATAAAGAACTCAAGAAGTTAGACTACACAGAACCAAATAACCCTATTTAAAAATAGGGTACAGAAATTAACTCAAACAAGTCAATGGCATTTCTGTACACAAAGGATAAACAGGCTGAGAAAGAAATTAGGGAAACAACACCCTTCTCAATAGTCAAAAATAATATAAAATAACTTGACATGACTCTAACTAAGGAAGTGAAAGATCTGTATGATAAGAACTTCATGTCTCTGAAGAAAGAAATTAAAGAAGATCTCAGAAGATGGAAAGATCTCCCATGCTCATGGATTGGCAGGATCAATATAGTAAAAATGGCTATCTTGCCAAAAGCAAACTACAGATTCAATGCAATCCCCATCAAAAATTCCAACTCAATTCTTCAACGAATTAGAAAGAGCAATTGGCAGATTCATCTGGAATAACAAAAAACCTAGGATAGCAAAAACTCTTCTCAAGGATAAAAGAACCTCTGGTGGAATCACCATGCCCAACCTAAAAGCTGTACTACAGAGGAACTGTGATAAAAACTGCATGGTACTGGTATAGTGACAGACACATAGACCAATGGAACAGAATTGAAGACCCAGAGATGAACCCACACACCTGTGGTCACTTGATCTTTGACAAGGGAGCTAAAACCATCCAGTGGAAAAAAGACAGCATTTTCAACAAATGGTGCTGGCACAACTGGCTGTTATCATGTAGAAGATTGCGAATTGATCCATTTTTATCTCCTTGTACTAAGGTCAAATCTAAGTGGATTAAGGAACTCCACATAAAACCAGAGACACTGAAACTTATAGAGAAGAAAGTAGGGAAAAGCCTCAAAGATATGGGTACAGGGGGAAAATTCCTGAATAGAACAGCAATGGCTTGTGCTGTAAGATCGAGAATCGATAAATGGGACCTCATAAAATTGCAGAGCTTCTGCAAGGCAAAAGACACCGTCAATAAGACAAAAAGACCACCAACAGATTGGGAAAGGATCTTTACCTATCCTAAAGCAGATAGGGGACTAATATCTAATATATATAAAGAACTCAAGAAGGTGGACTCCAGAAAATCAAATAACCCCATTAAAAATGGGGCTCAGAACTGAACAAAGAATTCTCACCTGAGGAATACCGAATGGCAGAGAAGCACCTGAAAAAATGTTCAACATCCTTAATCATCAGGGAAATGCAAATCAAAACAACTCTGAGATTCCCCCTCACACCAGTCAGAATGGCTAAGATCAAAAATTCAGGTGACAGCAGATGCTGGCGAGGATGTGGAGAAGGAGGAACACTCCTCCATTGTTGGTGGGATTGCAGGCTTGTACAACCACTCTGGAAATCAGTTTGGCGGTTCCTCAGAAAATTGGACATAGTACTACTGGAGGATCCCGCAATACCTCTCCTGGGCATATATCCAGAAGATGTCCCAACAGGTAAGAAGGACACATGCTCCACTATGTTCATAGCAGCCTTATTTATAACAGCCAGAAGCTGGAAAGAACCCAGATGTCCCTCAACAGAGGAATGGATACAGAAAATGTGGTACATTTACACAATGGAGTACTACTCAGCTATTAAAAAGAATGAATTTATGAAATCCCTAGGCAAATGGATGGACCTGGAGGGCATCATCCTGAGTGAGGTAACCCAATCACAAAGGAACTCACACAACATGTACTCACTGATAAGTGGATATTAGTCCAGAAACTTCGGATACCCAAAATATAAGATACAATTTGCTAAACGCATGAAACTCAAGAAAAACGAAGACCAAAGTGTGGACACTTTGCCCCTTCTTAGAATTGGGAACAAAACACCCATGGAAGGAGTTACAGAGACAAAGTTTGGAGCTGTGACGAAAGGATGGACCATCTTGTGATTGTCATATCCAGAGACCCATCCCATAATCAGCTTCCAAACGCTGACACCATTGCATACACTAGCAAGATTTTGCTGAAAGGACCCAGATATAGCTGTCTCTTGTGAGACTAGGCCAGGGCCTAGCAAACACAGAAGTGGATGCTCACAGTCAGCTATTGGATGGATCACAGGGCCCCCAATGGAGGAGCTAGAGAAAGTACCCAAGGAGCTAAAGGGATCTGCAACCCTATAGGTGGAACAACAATATGAACTAACCAGTACCCTGGAGCTCTTGTCTCTAGCTGCATATGTATCAAAAGATGGCCTAGTTGGCCATCACTGGAAAGAGAGACCCATTGGACTTGCAAACTTTATATGCCTTAGTACAGGGGAACACCAGGGCCAAAAATGGGGAGTGGGTGGGTAGGGGGGTGGGGGGTGGGTATGGGGGGACTTTTGGGAAAGCATTGGGAAATGTAAATGAGGAAAATACCTAATTAAAAAAAAGAAAATGAATAAATAAGCATGAATGACGCTGAAAAAAAAAAATAGGGCACAGACCTAAACAAAGAATTCTCAACTGAGGAATACCAAATGGCTGAGAAGCACCTAAAAACGTGTTCAACATCCTTAATCATCAGCGAAATGGAAATCAAAACAGCCCTAAGATTCACCTCACACCAGTCAGAATAGCTAAGATCAAAAACTCAGATGACAGCAGATGCTGGCAAGAATGTGGAGAAAGAGGAGCACTCCTCCATTGCTGGTGGAATTGCAAGCTAGTGCAACCATTTGGAAATCAGTTTGGCAGTTCCTTAGAAAATTGGACATAGTACTACCAGAGGATCCAGCAATACCACTCTTAGGCATATACCCAGAAGATGCTCCAACATGTAATAAGGATACATGCTCCACTATGTTCATATCAGCCTTATTTATAATAGCCAAAAGCTGGAAAAAACCCAGATGTCCCTCAACAGATGAATGGATACAAGAAATGCGGTACATTTGCACAATGAAGTACTACTCAGCTATTAAAAACAATTTAATTTATGAAATTCTTGGACAAATGTATGGGTCTGGAGGATATCATTCTGAGTGAGGTAACACAATTATAAAAGATCACACATGATATGCACTTGCTGATAAGTGGATATTAACCCAGAAGCTCAGAATGCCCAAGATACAATTTGCAAAACACATGAAACTCAAGAAGGAAGACCAACATGTGGATACTTCAATCCTTCTTAGAAAGGGGAACAGGATACCCATGGAAGGAGTTACAGGGACAAATTATAGAGCAGAGACTGAAGGAATGACCATCCAGAAACTGCCCCACCTGGGGATGCATCCCATAAATAACCACCAAAACCAGACACTATTGTGGATACCAACAAGATTTTTGCTGACAGGAGCTTGGTATAGCTGTCTCCTAAGAGGCTCTGCCAGTGCCTGAAAAATACAGAAGTGGTTACTCACATTGGACAGAGCACAGGGTCCCCAATGAAGGAGCTAGAGAATGACCCAAGGAGCAGAAGGGGTTTGCAGCCCCATAGGAGGAGCAACAATATGAACTAACCAGTATCTCCAGAGCTCCCTGGGACTAAAGAATCCAAAGAAAACACATAGATGGGCTCGTGGCTCTAGCTGCATACCTAGCAGAGGATGGCCTAGTCAGTCATCAATGGGAGGAGAGTCCCTTGGTCCTGAGAAGGTAATATGCCCCAGTATGGGGGACTGCCAGAACCAGGAAGAGGGAGTGGGTGGGTTGGTGAGCAGGGGGAGGAGGTAAGGAATAGGGGGTTTTTGGAGGGTAAACTTAGGAAAGGGGATAACATTTGAAATGTAAATAAAAAATATTTAATAAAAGAGAGAGAAAAAGAATAATTACCCTTGATATTGAATATAATATTTTCAATTTTTATTTTTCTACCTGTAAACAAAGTATTGTGATTATATCTACCCCCACTCCTTTCCGCCAATTCCTCTGAACCCCCTCCCAACTTCATGTCCTCTTCACCTTTTCAAAAAAAAAAGTGATTCTGCTTCCTCAAGTAGCCATCAAGTACCATTATCTCCTCAGCTAGGAGTGAGGCACATCATGTCCAGAAGAGAGCAATTCACAGAACTCTTCCTAGTGCCTACGTTCTTTCGGTCCCCTCATCAGTGATGTTGAAGATTGATAAAGATGTCCAATTTAGGGCTGCATTTAAAGAGCCACTTATTCTCAGCATGTCAACCAGTTGTCAGCCTCTATGTTAACCATTGTCCACTAAGCTTCTATGACCAGCAGAGAGTAACATCAGTCTGTAAGTATAAACATGAGTATTTAGGTGGTAATTTGAAAATATTACCATTTAGCAAAATGTCTATAGTATATTCCCATCTGGGACTTAGCAACCTCGACAACTATGGGCTTTTGATCATGCTTAAAGAATGAGGCATGAAATACCTCATGTACATCAGGCCTCAAATCCAATCAGAAAGTGGTTAGTTACCACTTCAATTTTCATATAGCAATTGTAACATTGCCTGGCAGATCAGCACTGTAGTGTGTAAGGTCAAGGGCTGTATAAGACCATTGATAGGGGATCCCAGTCCAGTGTAGACTGGGTCAGGGGCTGTGGTTTTGACCTCCTTGGCACCCTGGGAACCTGGAGGAGTTGGGTGGGGGATGGAGAGGGCTGATGATGAGCCCAAGACAGGCTTAGCTCCAGCTTAGCTCAGGGATGTCAGGAGCCTGAGGGGCCTTCTGTGGGAGACTTTGACAGTGTGACTCAGTAACAAAGGCTTCCTCCATGGAGGTCCTTGAGGAAGGAGACAGTCCTTACTTGTCCAAATTGTGTTTTCATGGTGGAAAATGGAAGCATACAACATACTCAGAGTGGCCCAGAGATTAAATACCTTTTGCAGGAAGGAATGTCTGGGAAGGGAAGCTTATTGGCTAAACCCTTAGGGCCATCTAGATACCTCATTGGCATGAAGAACTCTGGGCTCTCTTAGTGGGGTGTCATGGTCACATGCTCTAGGACAGGAATCAGCTCAGGAGCAGATTCAAACGCCTTTCTCAATTATGGGAGTGGCTGGGGTTCCTTATGCTGCTCGACCAGTTTTTCCGTCTGGTGGCACCGTTCCACTTGCCCCACAGGATGAGATGAAATTTACAATAGTTTTACTCTGCATTTCCCTGATGCCTATGGTGGTTAAACACTTTAAGTTTGTCCTGGCTTTTTGTATTTCTTCTTTAGAGAACTCTCTATATTTCTGCAATCTTTTTATTTGAAATGATTGTTTCATTGCAGTAAGATAATAAAATGTTCTATAGTGCAACGACGAGGTCTCAGGCTTTGGTTGAGCCTGAGAGATTTCATTTTCCTTTTCACCATATGAAAGGCCACAAGGACGGGAGTGGACCATGTCCCTTCTCCTAAGTCACCTGTACTCTCTTTAGTCTTCACAGTGGGCCCTTGTAGTCTTGGAGATAAAACTCAAGACAAGTGTGATGCTCCCTACAGATCAGGCCTCTTTAGAGTTTTTAACTGAAAAGTTTGTCTACACAGAGACTCCAGCAATTTACCCATTGCAGCGCAGTATCAGCCAGTCTCATTCTCCTTGGTTTTCCAGTCATGAGACCCTGACCAGTGCACTCTGTCTCTGCAGCTGGTTTGGGAGAAGTTTACCCTGGAGCTTCAATCCTCTCTTGGATCCAAGAAACAAAATATAGATTTTAAATTTGTTGTTTCTTTTTTCTTATTACAAAGATGTAAGGTTGATCACTTCTGATCTCTTTGCGTGTTCAACAGAAATTGCAACCTCCTTCCTAGAGTGGGTCTTACCTGGACCAGCCAGCGATATAAATAAGACGCAGATACTCTTACCATGTTTTAAAACCTAGGCCTTTTGCTTGGGCTCCCTCCCAGCTGCTTTCAGCTGATTCTGGCCTACGTCTGACGTGTGGTCAGGTCTACCTCTCTGTTTGCTCTGAATTATCCATCCACCTCTGCATTTGCTGGCTGAATCTTCTACTCCTGATTTCTTCTCCCAGAGACCCTTTCTCTGCCCTACTGCCTCCACTTCTTGCCTAGTTATTGCTCATCATATCTTTAGTAAAGCCAATCAGCAAGTATGTAAGTATGAATGTTAACAAAATATGAATCCAGTGATGGACCATAGGAACAACAATACCAAGATCAGGCTAGGACTTAGCTCTCTGCTTGTACTGCAATCAACAGTTGAATATACAGAGACATACTTCCACACACTGTACTGTAACACCTCCTTCCATTGTCATAGAAGACTATCTTTCACATGTCTTCCAGATATAGTCACTCTCTCATAGAGGCTGTCTGGTATATGAAGCTCTCTTGCTTCAGGAGTCATTCTCTTTGAAGCCCATCTATTGCCTCCTCCAACGTGACCTATAGACCTCCCCTACAATACTCAACACACGCATTTCACAGTCCTTCCCTGGTGCACATCTACATAGCTCCATTGTTATGGAGCCTGCATCCATTTATTTGTAAATTTTATTCTTTATCTGTTTGCTAATATCTCTAGGTGCTCTGCTCAGAGACATGAAGGGGTGTGGAGACTAGTTTTAAACTTCCTGCGTGTATAAAAATGTCATATTACCCTCTCTTTCCTTGATGAATCGTATGATTGGGTGTTTCAACTTTAAAATAATAGCCTGTGCAGGGTGTTGAGCTCCATTGCCAATGTGGCTACCATTTCTCTAGTGATCACTTTTCCAAAACAAGAAATCTTTCATATCTTGTTTACCGTGAGTGTCCCAAGACCTTGCAGTTTGGGGCTTTCTCTGCCTCTCACTCCTATCTTCATTGTTACTATTTGATTCATTATGTATAGTAATTCGGCATCTCAGCAGTCTTTGGTGAAAAGGAAAGATGAAGGTGGATGCTCAGTCTGTCTCTATGACCCAAGAATTTTAAGGTATTTTAATTTGTCCTAGTTATTCAAATGATAAGTTAAAAAAAAGTCTTTATTGTAAAATTTTGACCAATTCACAACTATAAAATAAAATACTAAAATCTGCCTTTGTCTTTTCTCTCACTGTGCCTTTACCTCCTCATCAGTAACCTTTACCCGCCCACCTATAGCCTTCTGGGTAACTACTATAATAAGTTGGCATATGTGAATATCATGCGTACTTGTGTGAGTGTGGGAACATGTACATGTGTGTGCACAGGAATAAAGATTAGAAGACAATGTTTGGGGTCATTACTCAGGCATCATCCACCTTGGGTTTTTAGTTATTTGATTGTTTGCTTGATTGTTTGTTTGTTTGTTTGTTTTTATTCTTCTATCATATATTACATCCTGACAAGAGCAGGCCTCCCAGGAATATCAATAGAACATCATATAAGACTAGGCACATACCTTCATATCAAGACTGGACAAGGCAACAAAATAAGGGAAAAGGGTTCCAAAAGCAAATAAGAGTCACAGACACCCCACACTCCCACTGTTAGGAGTCCCACAACACCAAGCTACATAACCATTGCATATATGCAGAAGACCTAGCCTGAGCTAGGCTCATTCAGGCTTCCTGATGGCCACTTCAGTCTCTATGAGCTTCTATGAACCCTGCTTAGTTGCTTCCATGAGCTGTGTTCTTGTGGTGTCCTTGACCCCTCTGGCTCCTACCTAAACCTCTTGCCTGTGGTTCCCCAAGCTCTGCCTAATGCTTGTCTGTGGTTCTCTACATCTGGTCCCATTAGTTACTGCCACATTGTTTTTTGAGATAATCATTGTCCCATTGGCTTAGAGTTAGCCAATTAGGTTAGGCTGGATGGACAGCGAACCCACCCAATCTGTCTATCTCTACCTCATATCAGTGGTATTACAAGCATACGCCAACCACTATACTCACTCGGCTTCTTTGTGTGGGTCCTGGGGATTGAACTGAAGTCCTCATGCTTGCACAGCAAGTACATTGCCTATCCTGGTATGTAATTTAGTGCAATTTTTCCCAATGATCTTTAAATCAAATGTAATTATAGATGTCTGTTTCCTTTCATAACAAGTAAGCCTATACTTGGGTATTACTTATATAGCATGCTTTAAGAAATGACTATGAAGTAATATATTTTTTAATCTCTAATTACTATAAGCATTGTCTTGAAATTAGCTGGAATGAATTTGGGTTAAATGTTTCTCCTCCAGATAACTATTTTGGATATCATATTTCCTAATCTCACCTCCTAATTATCTGCTAATCACTTTGTAATTTAGAATATGCTTACTTTAATTAAATTATTCCTCATAGGCATTGTTCTATATACAATGGATTTACACAAAAGTAGAATTTCTGGGCTATTTTAGAACTAATGAAAGCATTTAAGCTTTTTGATTATTATTTTATTTAAAAAAACAAAAAACATAAAAGTTATAGTTCAAAAATATTGTAATTCCACACACTTCTCCCCAAGTTCACATGGATCAAAAGCAAAGCACTTGCGTGCTCAGCATGGTACTCCCTAGACATCACACTTCCTCAGTAACAGAAAGTCGTACCTCCCTAGGAGATAAATGCAGCTACTAAGAAGTGTGAACAGTCCTTTAACCTGGATAAGGCAAGCCCCATATGAGTAATTAGTGAGAAGAGAGTTCTATGAAAACTATGCACAGTGGCTCTAAGCAGGTGAACATGTCAAACTCTTTGTTGCATAAAAAAGATTATTTGGGGGTGCACAGATATTTTTCCTGGGTGACTTTCCAGATGTCCTGCTCGCCCCATGTAGTACAGCTAATTAAACAGGTAGCAATTCTTTCCATGAATTTTCCTACTGAGTACTTGACTCTGAATTATGGTCTGCCTGCATGATCGTCTTTCTTGATGATAAACTCTGAGTGCAGGGACTATTTTATTCATGTCTAAGCCCCAGCATATGACATTGAAATAGCATCATTAAATGTTTCTTGACAGAATTGACACTTGTAACACAAAATTTTTTAAGGACCTCCCATGGAAAACAACTGCAGGCCTGTGACAAATATTAATTCAGTGGGTAATCTCATAGGCAGGAGGTTTTAAGTAGTTGTCATAGCAGTTGCAAGGTAGAACAGTTTAAACTTCTTATAACTTGACTCTACCTAGAAAAGATGGGAAAACTTGCTGTTTTATACTTTAGAAGTTTTGGATAGAAAGCATAATTTCAGAACCTTTGTAATAAAAATCATATCATCCAGTGTAAAGATTCATCTTTCCTTAGGAATAACTGATTTTAACATCTGCCTGGCTTGCTAGTATCTCTCGCATCCTGCTTGTTTGTTCTAAAACAAATGAGAGTCTATTATCTTCAAAACATTAAACAATCTAACTAAAATTTGTTAATATTTTTCTTCCACTACTTTTGCTTATTTATAATAACCGTACATTTATGGAAAGTGATATTTTTCCATTTATGTATGGCATTAGGATGTAACAGGTAATATAACGTGGTAACAGCAGGAACTGTTGTAAACTGAAGGACTAAATTTTGGGCACACCAGGTTACACAGACAGACTTCAAATTCTAGGAACATCTCAACCAAGGATACATTGGTTCTGCTGACAGCTATGAACCAAGTTTGGTATGGTTCCTAAGAGGGTTCTCAAGGGAGAATCAGATCACTTGCTAAAGTCAAGGAAGAACAATATGAATTCCGCGCATCATCAGGCGTTCATAGGCTGTGAGAGGAAGAAGAAACTTGAGTGCAGAAGACCATTCCCAAACTTTTGAGATTCTGCTTTTCATCTCCTGTTTCTTAGTCTATGCTCTCTGGTCTAGTTTCCTCTTGTTCCATACGACTCCCTCTAATTCCGTATCAGTTTTTGATTCATGGGACCAAGCGACCATCATAAGTTCACATGTCTCAAGGGACCAACCAATAAGATAGGGTGATACAGAAGCCAATAGAAAGGCATCTATATGGAATGGCAACAGTAAAAATACACTTTGAAAACCAGGTAACAATCAAGTAAGATGCCTTTGAAAATGTTAATACTCGTCTTACTTGATCACTACTAAACTCCTGCAGCAACTTCTATACACTTTCTTTTATTTTTTTCCTTTCAACATTTTTTTTACGGTTCTTTTGTTCATACAACACACATAGAGTGTCTGTTTCAAATTCTAACATGTCATATCTTGTTTTAAAATCCTTCAGGGTTCTGACAGATTTGTAAATAAAGATTCAATATGAAGTTCTGCATGATTAATAATCAGACTTCCTTTCCCATGAGACTTCAACCTTCTCTACTTTTCATCCCATTTTTCAATCATTGTTCTGCAGTATGTTATAAATGTTATGCATCCTCCATCAATATACATATTCCTTATGGCTAAGATGCTTCATCTCTCCTCCCATCACTTCCCATCTGATAATTTTTGAATATCTACTGAATGTCATTCCTACAGAGATTATTTAACTCTCTCTCTCTCTCTCTCTCTCTCTCTCTCTCTCTCTCTCAATATAGTAAACATTTTCATAGTGATCTAACATAATACCATATATCCTTCTTTATAGCACTGAATAGGAGTAACAACTCACCTCTGGTTGTTTCTTAGTTTAAGTAAATATTCCCTTCATGCTATAGTTTGGATCTGGAATACTCTGCCTCCAAAGATCATACTATAGAAGCTTGGTTGGCAGTCTTTGGAATTATTGGGATTTGGGAGGACCCTCTTTAGAAGGTAGGACACTACTAGAAAAAAAATTCTATAAGATTCAAAAAAATTCAAATAATATTCTTCCTCCATGTGTTTTGCTATGATGCCTTAGCTTGCCACAGGCCCAAATCAATAGAGAGATGTGCCTATTGGATGAATGCATGAGCCATCATAGTGGCTTTTCCCTTTTAAGTTGATCCTCTGGGGTATTTTGTCCTAGTAATGAAGGTGGGCTGAACTGTGTATTCCATGAGGTATGCTTAGACCATGTTTGTTTCTGATCCTTTAGTTTTTGACCTTTTAAGGGAAATTTGGGGCAGATACTAGATTCTTAATAAGTAAGCTTTCAATAAAATAAAGAATGGGGGAATGTAATGAAGTTGGCAATCAAAGAGTAGGAAGGTGGTGAACTATGAACAAGCAAAGGATTTTGTCATTTTCGTTATTGTGTGGTGGGTGCTGGAGGACATGAGTGGCTTCTCTGTCCACTGAACTGAAGCTAGAGATACAGGAAGAATGAGATCAGCAGCTCTAGATGCCACTGCTTCTTCTAATGTTTCTACCTGCCATTGTGCACTTCTCCGCATGAGCTCAGTTCTGAGCGTGAGAGTACACTTACAGGAAGTGGTTAATAGTAAAAATCTCAATGGAAAATCACGACTTTGATAAAATATATTCTCATTAGCTGAAAACATTTTCCTAAGTTTGGGATATGTAAAATCCATTTCTATATTCAAATGCTTCTAATGGTATGAACTAGAACTTTTGAAGGTGCTTGGCAAAAAGTGAATTTCTGTTCATTTAAAAAAATCATCCATTTGTGTGCAAGTGAAATTGCCTGTCATGGTTGGAAAGGATTATTTATGGTTTCTAAACACTCATATCTCCCAATTTAGCTCAGAGATTGCCTTTACAAAGTAGAAATTTAATTCCATTACAAAATTCTATTGTCCGATATATATGACTTGGTATGCTGTATTGTGTGATGCCTACATTCAATTATCTCACTTGCCAAATTAGAAAATATAAAAGTACATCAAATAGTTTTTAACTTTTTGCTATATAGTGTGTGTGGTGACTGTGGCTAATACTTTTAGTGATCACCTCAAAGAGAGTCACTAGGAAGAATATTTTGCATTGAAAAAGTAGCTTAATGTAATGTAGAAGAGAGTAAGGGTGAAGATTATTATACCATACATTCTTGGAGAATAAAGCCTTGTGAAATTAAAAACACACACACACACACCAAAAAAAAAAAAAAAAAAAAACCCAAAAAAGTAAGTATAGAGATTCCATTCCACTTCTCTGAATTTCAGAAATATCTTTGGCTTCTATTGAATTGTATGATTTCTATCTGTGTGTATGGATGTGTCTGTGCCTAGATATGTGTGTGTGAGTGCAGTGCCTGCAGATGTAAAAAGAGACTATCAGATCCCTGTAGCTGGAATGAAGGTGGTTGTGAGCCACCTGGTGTGGGTGCTAGAATCAAACTTGAGTCCTCTGTTATAGCCGTATGTGCTTTAAAGCACCGAGTAATCTCTCCAGCTCCAAATTATATCAGTTCGGGTTTTAAACCCATGTCACATAACTAGAAATTATAAATATTTTAATAACTGAAGTTCTGAAATTGCTGAATTCCTAAAATATATTTCCATGTCTGTCGTATAGTGCTATTCAGAGAAGGGATGATCAGATCTGACAAAAATAATCTCAAACATGCCATGTTCCTAAGAAATTAAATGAGGCACAGCCAGACTGAAGGGTGCCTATCAGACTTCAGAAAAACAGCTCTGTCTTGATATTTGGCCAAATGCGTACTTCATAGGAGAAGATACCATCTGCTTTGGCATTACTCACACTGATGGGGCCATGAACAGTGATTAAGAGGGAATATTGCATAAGCTGTTGAAATAAATAATAAAGGCTTTGAAGGAATTTAACACTATGAATGAAGACACGAGGAGGAGCCTTGGAGGGGAAGTAGACCTGGGTATTCACTGAGAAAATTTATATTGAAAAGACAATAACAATCTGTAAGAGTTGACATTTGTTTTCTTCTCTGTCCTATTCGCCTGCTGCTGCAGGAGCAGTGGTTTCAGTACATTGCATGACCACACCCCTTGCATTAGAATGTGCAGCTCTCCACAGTTTCTGTTCTCTGCATAAGCATCCCAGTGAGGATAAGAATTGGGCCCTTCATCTATGAGGAACTTGTAAAGGGTTTCATGTTGAGCTACAAGTGTCCATTGCATTTTGTGGTCCATATGCTGAAACTATTGTACTAGTATTTTGCCTCAGTTTCTACTTGTAACTTCAAGGAGTGTAACTTTTGCTATCAAGGAAAAAAACTATTTTCAGATAAGAGCATGTAGTGAAAAACTCTTGAAGTTTACTGTAAGTATTGTCAAATGATGCTAAGTTTTATTAACGTGTCATAACTGATTTTTTATCTCAGAAGATATTGGCAATAATTTCTTGATTTTCATAACCTTAGATACATTTGAATGAAAATGTTTCAAAACCATGATCATTTCTGTTTGGGTTCTTATGAAACTCAATGTTTTTTTGTATGTGTGCTAAGATTGCTTCTTAGAATATAACAAAAATTTATAACATTATTTTTTTCTTTTCTCCTATACTTCAAGGACTTCATTCTTTTCTTTTTAAAAATGGAATATGTATTGTGGGGAAAATAACAATTTAAGCTGATTTGTGAACTAGGGTAATTTAAGGAAATCAATCTCAGATTTATCTAGCATCATATTTCTACCTAAGAGCTAGAATGCAAACTCTATGAAGGAATAAACAGTGACTGCCCAGCTCATCAGTGCTTCTCTATATCATGGCACATACTGGGCAATCAACAAATAGACATGGTTGGATAGGTAAGTGATTAAGAAAGAGTGTACTGATGCTGGCAAGATGACAGAGCAGATAAAGGTACCATGAAGACAATTACTGAGTATGTTCAAAACATGCTCATAATTGTAGGATATATTATGCAGATAGGCAATATAGAATCTTTGTAATCATGTCAGCCAAGGGAATGAAGAAAAGGGCATGGTAATATTATTAATCTAAGATTACTAAACTAAATAAAAATTCATTTTATTGATACCAAGGAAAATAATTTTAAGATGGAATGGAAACTAATTCATTGCTTTGTGACACATATAAATTTGCAAAGAGTTAATACTTTATATTATTTTATAGAGGAAACTGCTATAAAAAACAATTCCTAATAAATTTTTCTATGAAATATGTAATAAGACGATACTTATTTTTTATGAAACTCAATATTTCATGATTCTAGAAGCATATAATGTGATCCAGGAATACAAAGATAGTGTCACTTATGGAAAAAAAATACGTATTTTTCACAATGGTGGTACACAAAGCCTTCTGGTGTGGAATTCTTTTTTTTTAATATGTTTAACATTTCATATTCTTTTTTTCCATTTTTTATTAGGTATTTAGCTCATTTACATTTCCAATGCTATACCAAAAGTCCCCCATACCCACCCACCCCCACTCCCATACCCACCCACTCCCCCTTTTTGGCCCTGGCGTTCCCCTGTACTGGGGCATATAAAGTTTGCGTGTCCAATGGGACTCTCTTTCCACTGATGGCTGACTAGGCCATCTTTTGATACATATGCAGCTAGAGTCAAGAGCTCCAGGGTACTGGTTAGTTCATAATGTTGTTCCACCTATAGGGTTGCAGATCCCTTTAGCTCCTTGAGTACTTTCTCTAGTTCCTCCATTAGGAGCCCTGTGATCCATCCATTAGCTGACTGTGAGCATCCACTTCTATGTTTGCTAGGCCCCGGCATAGTCTCACAAGAGACAACTACATGTGGGTCCTTTCAATAAAATCTTGCTAGTGTATGCAATGGTGTCAGCGTTTGGATGCTGATTATGGGGTGGATCCCTGGATATGGCAGTCTCTACATGGTCCATCCTTTCATCTCAGCTCCAAACTTTGTCTCTGTAACTCCTTCCATGGGTGTTTTGTTCCCAATTCTAAGGAAGGGCATAGTGTCCACACTTCAGTCTTCATTCTTCTTGAGTTTCATGTGTTTAGCAATTTGTATCTTATATCTTGGGTATCCTAGGTTTGGGGCTAATATCCACTTATCAGTGAGTACATATTGTGTGAGTTCCTTTGTGAATGTGTTACCTCACCCAGGATGATGCCCTCCAGGTCCATCCATTTGCCTAGAAATTTCATAAATTCATTCTTTTTAATAGCTGAGTAGTACTCCATTCTGTAGATGTACCACATTTTCTGTATCCATTCCTCTGTTGAGGGGCATCTAGGTTCTTTCCAGCTTCTGGCTATTATAAATAAGGCTGCTATGAACATAGTGGAGCATGTGTCCTTCTTACCAGATGGAACATCTTCTGGATATATGCCCAGGAGAGGTATTGCTGGATCCTCCGGTAGTACTATGTCCAATTTTCTGAGGAACCGCCAGACTGGTTTCCAGAGTGGGTGTACAAGCCTGCAATCCCACCAACAATGGAGGAGTGTTCATCTTTCTCCACATCCTCACCAGCATCTGCTGTCAAATGAATTTTTGATCTTAGCCATTCTGACTGGTGTGAGGTGGAATCTCAGGGTTGTTTTGATTTGCATTTCCATGATGATTAAGGATGTTGAACATTTTTTCAGGTGCTTCTCTGCCATTCGGTATTCCTCAGGTGAGAATTCTTTGTACAGTTCTGAGCCCCATTTTTTAATGGGGTTATTTGATTTTCTGAAGTCCACCTTCTTGAGTTCTTTATATATGTTGGATATTAGTCCCCTATCTGATTGAGGATAGGCAAAGATCCTTTCCCAAACTGTTGGTGGTCTTTTTGTCTTATTGACAGTGTTTTTTGCCTTGCAGAAACTTTGGAGTTTCATTAGGTCCCATTTGTCAATTCTCGATCTTACAGTACAGGCCATTGATGTTCTGTTCAGAAATTTCTCCCCTGTGCCCATATCTTCAAGGCTTATACCCACTTTCTCCTCTATAAGTTTCAGTGTCTCTGGTTTTATGTGAAGTTCCTTGATCCACTTAGATTTGACCTTAGTACAAGGAGATAAGTATGGATCGATTAGCATTCTTCTACACGATAACAACCAGTTGTGCCAGCACCAATTGTTGAAAATGCTGTCTTTCTTCCACTGGATGGTTTTAGCTCCCTTGTCAAAGATCAAGTGACCATAGGTGTGTGGGTTCATTTCTGGGTCTTCAATTCTATTCCATTGGTCTACTTGTCTGTCTCTATACCAGTAAAATGCAGTTTTTATCACAATTGCTCTGTAGTAAAGCTTTAGGTCAGGCATGGTGATTCCACCAGAGGTTCTTTTATCCTTGAGAAGAGTTTTTGCTATCCTAGGTTTTTTGTTATTCCAGATGAATTTGCAAATTGCTCCTTCTAATTCGTTGAAGAATTGAGTTGGAATTTTGATGGGGATTGCATTGAATCTGTAGATTGCTTTTGGCAAGATAGCCATTTTTACAATGTTGATCCTGCCAATCCATGAGCATGGGAGAGCCTTCCATCTTCTGAGATCTTCTTTAATTTCTTTCTTCAGAGATTTGAAGTTTTTATCATACAGATCTTTCACTTCCTTAGTTAGAGTCACGCCAAGATATTTTATATTATTTGTGACTATTCAGAAGGACGTTGTTTCCCTAATTTCTTTCTCAGTCTGTTTATTCTTTGTATAGAGAAAGGCCATTGACTTGTTTGAGTTTATTTTATATCCAGCTACTTCACCGAAGCTGTTTATCAGGTTTAGGAGTTCTCTGGTAGAATTTTTGGGGTCACTTATATATACTATCATATCATCTGCAAAAAGTGATATTTTGACTTCCTCTTTTCCAATTTGTATCCCCTTGATCTCCTTTTGTTGTCGAATTGCTCTGGCTAATATTTCAAGTACTATGTTGAAAAGGTAGGGAGAAAGTAGGCAGCCTTGTCTAGTCCCTGATTTTAGTGGGATTGCTTCCAGCTTCTCTCCATTTACTTTGATGTTGGCTACTGGTTTGCTGTAGATTGCTTTTATCATGTTTAGGTATGGGCCTTGAATTCCTGATCTTTCCAAAACTTTTATCATGAATGGGTGTTGGATCTTGTCAAATGCTTTTTCTGCATCTAACGAGATGATCATGTGGTTTTTGTCTTTGAGTTTTTTTATATAATGGATTATGTTGATGGATTTTCATATATTAAACCATCCCTGCATCCCTGGAATAAAACCTACCTTGTCAGGATGGATGACTGCTTTAATGTGTTCTTGGATTCGGTTAGCGAGAATTTTATTGAGGATTTTTGCGTCGATATTCATAAGAGAAATTGGTCTGAAGTTCTCTATCTTTGTTGGGTCTTTCTGTGGTTTAGGTATCAGAGTAATAGTGGCTTCATAAAATGAGTTGGGTAGAGTACCTTCTACTTCTGTTTTGTGAAATAGTTTGTGCAGAACTGGAATTAGATCTTCTTTGAAGGTCTGATAGAACTCTGCACTAAACCCGTCTGGTCCTGGGTTTTTTTTGGCTGGGAGACTATTAATAACTGCTTCTATTTCTTTAGGGGATATGGGACTGTTTAGATGGTCAACTTGATCCTGATTCAACTTTGGTACCTGCTATCTGTCCAGAAATTTGTCCATTTCGTCCAGGTTTTCCAGTTTTGTTGAGTATAGCCTTTTGTAGAAGGATCTGATGGTGTTTTGGATTTCTTCAGGATCTGTTGTTATGTCTCCCTTTTCAGTTCTGATTTTGTTAATTAGGATTTTGTCCCTGTGCCCTCTAGTGAGTCTAGCTAAGGGTTTATCTATCTTGTTGATTTTCTCAAAGAACCAACTCCTCATTTGGTTAATTCTTTGAATAGTTCTTCTTGTTTCCACTTGGCTGATTTCACCCCTGAGTTTGATTATTTCCTGCCGTCTACTCCTCTTGGGTGAATTTGCTTCCTTTTTTTCTAGAGCTTTTAGATGTGTTGTCAAGCTGCTAGTATGTGCTCTCTCCCTTTTCTTCTTGGAGGCACTCAGAGCTATGAGTTTCCCTCTTAGAAATGCTTTCATTGTGTCCCAGAGGTTTGGGTACGTTGTGGCTTCATTTTCATTAAACTCTAAAAAGTCTTTAATTTCTTTCTTTATTCCTTCCTTGACCAAGGTATCATTGAGAAGAGTGTTGTTCAGTTTCCACGTGAATGTTAGCTTTCCATTATTTATGTTGTTATTGAAGATCAGTCTTAGGCCATGGTGGTCTGATAGGATACATGGGACAATTTCAATATTTTTGTATCTGTTGAGGCCTGTTTTGTGACCAATTATATGGTCAATTTTGGAGAAGGTCCCGTGATGTGCTGAGAAGAAGGTATATCCTTTTGTTTTAGGATAAAATGTTCTGTAGATATCTGTCAGGTCCATTTGTTTCATAACTTCTGTTAGTTTCACTGTGTCCCTGTTTAGTTTCTGTTTCCACGATCTGTCCATTGATGAAAGTGGTGTGTTGAAGTCTCCCACTATTATTGTGTGAGGTGCAATGTGTGCTTTGAGCTTTACTAAAGTGTCTTTAATGAATGTGGCTGCCCTTGCATTTGGAGCGTAGATATTCAGAATTGAGAGTTCCTCTTGGAGGATTTTACCTTTGATGAGTATGAAGTGTCCCTCCTTGTCTTTTTTGATAACTTTGGGTTGGAAGTCGATTTTATCCGATATTAAAATGGCTACTCCAGCTTGTTTCTTCAGACCATTTGCTTGGAAAATTGTTTTCCAGCCTTTCACTCTGAGGTAGTGTCTGTCTTTTTCCCTGAGATGGGTTTCCTGTAAGCAGCAGAATGTTGGGTCCTGTTTGTGTAGCCAGTCTGTTAGTCTATGTCTTTTTATTGGGGAGTTGAGACCATTGACATTAAGAGATATTAAGGAAAAGTAATTGTTGCTTCCTGTTATTTTTGTTGTTAAAGTTGGCATTCTGTTCTTGTGGCTGTCTTCTTTTAGTTTTGTCGAGGGATTATCTTCTTGTTTTTTCTAGGGCGTGGTTCCCGTCCTTGTATTGGTTTTTTTCTGTTATTATCTTTTGAAGGGCTGGATTCGTGGAGAGATAATGGGTGAATTTAGTTTTGTCGTGGAATACTTTGGTTTCTCCATCTATGGTAATTGAGAGTTTGGCTGGGTATAGTAGTCTGGGCTGGAATTTGTGTTCTCTTAGTGTCTGTATAACATCTGTCCAGGCTCTTCTGGCTTTCATAGTTTCTGGTGAAAAATCTGGTGTAATTCTGATAGGCTTGCCTTTATATGTTACTTGACCTTTTTCCCTTACTGCTTTTAGTATTCTATCTTTATTTAGTGCATTTGATGTTCTGATTATTATGTGTCTGGAGGAATTTCTTTTCTGGTCCAGTCTATTTGGAGTTCTGTAGGCTTCTTGTATGTTCATGGGCATCTCTTTCTTTAGATTTGGGAAGTTTTCTTCAATAATTTTGTTGAAGAAGTTTGCTGGTCCTTTGAGTTGAAAATCTTCATTCTCATCAATTCCTATTATCCGTAGGTTTGGTCTTCTCATTGTGTCCTGGATTTCCTGGATGTTTTGAGTTAGTATCTTTTTGCATTTTGCATTTTCTTTGATTGTTGTGCCGATGTTCTTATGGAGTCTTCTGCACCTGAGATTCTCTCTTCCATCTCTTGTATTCTGTTGTTGATGCTGGCATCTATGGTTCCAGATTTCTTTCCTAGGGTTTCTATCTCCAGTGTTGCCTCACTTTGAGTTTTCTTTATTGTGTCTACTTCCCTTTTTAGGTCTAGTATGGTTTTGTTCATTTCCATCACCTGTTTGGATGTGTTTTCCTGTTTTTCTATAAGGACTTCTACCTGTTTGGTTGTGTTTTCCTGTTTTTCTTTAAGGACTTGTAACTCTTTAGCAGTGTTCTCCTGTATTTCTTTAAGTGAGTTATTAAATTCCTTCTTTATGTCCTCTACCATCATCATGAGAAATGCTTTTAAATCCAGGTCTACCTTTTCAGGTGTGTTAGGATGCCCTGGACTGGGCGAAGTGGGAGTGCTGGGTTCTGATGATGGTGAGTGGTCTTGGTTCCTGTTAGTAGGATTCTTACGTTTACCTTTCGCCATCTGGCAATCTCTGGAGTTAGTTGTTATAGTTGTCTTTGTTTAGAGATTGTTCCTCTGGTGATTTTGTTACCCTCTATCAGCAGACGTGGGAGACTAGCTCTCTCCTCTGAGTTTCAGTGGTCAGAGCAGTCTCTGCAGGAAAGCTCTCCTCTTTCAGGGAAGGTGCCCAGTTATCTGGTGTTTGGACCTCTTCCTGGCTGAAGATGAAGGCCCAAAACAGGATCTTTCTCAGAAGCTGTGTTGCTTTGGCCAGGAAGGTGGCTGGTTGTCTGGAGCCGAAGATGGCGCCGCCTCAGAAGCTCTCTGGCTCTCGCCTGTCCCAGAAACGGCTGGCCTCTGTTTTCCACACCCTCACCCGTGCAGCCTGCCCTCCGCGGAGTCCCGGAGCCAAGGAGGCTCCCGCTCGGGCCTGAGGCACAAACCTTTCGGGCTGGCGGACCCCTGTGCACTCACCAGGAAGGTGGCCGGTTGTCTGGAGCCGAAGATGGCGCCGCTGGTGTGGAATTCTTAAAGTGTGCTCTCAGAATAATATTTTGCTTTGTAAAAAAGAAAGCAAATTTTGTAACATTAGCCAAATCAGACGGAACCAGTCCTAAGTTCATCAGTTTCTTGTAAAGTGACTGTTATATGTTTTCCTCTAAACATCTCAAACAAAATTAAGTTGAATCTACTCATTGATATATAAATTTTTAAACATAAAATCTGTATTTTGTTTATAATCACATAGATCTGGTTATTCATGTGTTCATATCTATGTATTTAAATTCCTAAAGATATTAGAAGTTGACCAAAATTTCTTTTATTTCTTAAGAGTAATTGAGGCAATAGTAAAAACTCTGTTCAGTTCAATACACTTAAAAGTATGGAAGTTATATCAAAAATTTCAGTGTCTTGTTTTGGTAGTGACTACTTATCCATGAAAATGAAAATAATGGTTTTTACCATCACCTAGAAGTTTGCATGGAACACAGCAGATTCCTAACACTTATAGGTACCACTAGGAATAAACCTTTCAAATGCCTGAGATTCTAACTATGTATCCTGCTCTGATTTGCTCTCATATGTACATTTTTGCTTCTTCATCTTCTTTAAGATCCTTCATATTTAACTGAGAAAATATTTTGAACATTTTTATTAAGTATCTGATACATTGTTAACATTTTTTCTAAGTGCTATTAAATGAATACCATTAAACAGACTGAGCTGGTTATGTATATGTATTGATGAATATATGCATATATAATTAATGAAAAGAGATGCCATAAATTTGAAAGAAAGCAGGAAAAGAAATATATGGGAAGGTTTGGAGGTTGGAAGAAAGGGGAAATTATGTAATTAATTAAAATCTCCTAAGAATAAAATAAATAATTTAAAAATATATTATTACTTTTAAAGATTGGTTCTTAGTGATACATTGGGATTTATGAGAAAATACAAAAATCCGTTAATGTTTGAGCAGAGGGTATTTGCCATTAATCAACAGCTTAGTTAAGTGTAGACCAAAATTATAGAATACAAGTAGATGATTGCCAAGACTTGTGCCATGGTATATAGTATTGGTGGTATTGCAGTGAACATAAGCTGCCTTCCAATAAGCATGTTCTTATGGATCCTAGCCCAACTTCAGGTCGACCAGCTAGCCCAACTTCAGGTCGACCAGCTAGCCTATCAGTCTCTTATGGATTCTAGCCCAACTTCAGGTCAACCAGCTAGCCTGTCAGTCTCAGGGATGCAGATGAGCTGCCTTCTTAGATTCCATCTTCCTGTTTGGAGGCCTCACAACTGTCTGAAACAACGCTTTTGGTTCTCTTGTGAACCAAACTTTTTAGTTGCGAATTCAGAAGCAACTGTAGCCTGTAACTATCACTGGGCGTGACTGATTCACCAGCGCATTATTGCCGCTGAATCGCGGTTACAGATAAAGACATAGCATGCTGGTTCCTTTGGCAGAAGGATTGTTTTTTTTTTTAATTCTTCTTACTTTCAGCACCTATTGCGGCTTCAAGGTTCACAACACAAAAACCTGCCTTGACTCCTATGTACTTTTGTCCCATTTCAAGCTGGTATCACCTTGATGTCGTTTTAAAACTGCAACATTAGGTGAGTGCCATCTTCTGTTCCAAAACACATCCATAGTTTTGCATCCCACAAGGATGATCTAACACAGTGTAATTGTTGGGGCAGGTGTAAGTCCTGGTGCTAGGAGGGTAAATTGAAACATAGTCATTTCAGTGTTAACATATAACTGGAATGGATTAGTCATGTATGTGTTTTTTTTTTAAAAATAACATTTAAAAACACTATTTTCTTTCTATATTTCCTCCCACAACTGAGGAGCTTGGCTGCCTTTTATTTTTTTTCCTGACTCCAAAATGGAGTATCAATCACACATGTTATACTAAATGTTAGGTTGTAACACTAGAAAAATCCTTCCTGAGAAACATCTAGAAAACAGATGACTTTTAGTCCCAACCCTATGGCAAGAGAAGCTAATATTTTGAAATGTCTCATGCCTTTGTCTGTGGAATGTGAGATGTTGGCAGAATGTTGATGGTATTCAGTACACAGAGTCATATACTGCTTTCTCCATTCAATTATGACTTCCAAGGTTTCTACCAGTAAAGCAACACCTACTCCAGTCAGCCCACACTAAATGAATGCTTCAATTAATGATATTTATGTTCCTATTTGGAAAAGGCTGGGGTGAGGTCTGTATCGATTCCATTTGAAGTACCAGTCACGTTAACACATCGATTTATTCTGTGAATTGCTTCATTGTTTTAGTCTTCAAAGCTTCCCATTTGGTGAATTTTATCTTTTAAAACAAACATTTAGTATAACTCTAACTAGTATGTTGTTGTATGATAATGACATGTTTATCTACGTGTGCACACTCACATTTTCTATATTTAACAGAGACATCAATCACTAAGCACAGATTCTTTATTGCCTCAAGGAGACCGTCTTAGCAGCAATGTTGTCAAGGAAACATACTGAAGCTGTTGCATTAAAGAATGTTGCTTTCAGGAAAATCTTTCAAAATGATATTTCTATTTTATTTCTGGATATGTGAAATTTACAAAATTTTACGCTTAACTTACATATGCAGTTCATGTAGTGTTATAGGTCAGAAAGTATGTCAATAGAACAGTTTTTATCTTATAAAAAAGTAAATAAATAATACTACTGTCACATAAAGAACCTGTTAATATGTAACAAAAGATGGCCTAATCGGCCATCACTGGAAAGAGAGGCCCATTGGACACGTAAACTTTGTATGCCCCAGTACAGGGGAACGCCAGGGCCAAAAAGGGGGAGTGGGTGGGTAGGGGAGTGGGGGTGGGTGGGT
Organism: Mus musculus; assembly: GCF_000001635.26. NCBI lineage: Eukaryota > Metazoa > Chordata > Mammalia > Rodentia > Muridae > Mus > Mus musculus. Next base: position 50,322,601 of record NC_000084.6, on the reverse strand, counting down.
ATGGGGGACTTTTGGTATAGCATTGGAAATGTAAATGAGCTAAATACCTAATAAAAAATGGAAAAAAAAGAGTAATTATCTCACTTTAGAGAAAGTATGGGATTTCCTTTTTTAAAAAATTAAAGTTTAAAAATAAAGAAAAATAAAGGGTTAAAAAAAAAGAACCTGTTAAGGAGGACAAATATTTAGAATGTACTTGGGGGTTATGCTGTTTTAGTAAAATAGCAATTGTAGTTTCTTCTCTACGGCCCAAGAGTTTGCTAACCCTGAGTAGTTGGCTAAGGTTCTGGTACCAGGAATGATTTCCCTCTTGTTGAGTGGTTAGTTAAGTGGTTAAGTGGTTAGATAAGTGGTTAAGTCTAATTAGAGAGCATTTGTTTACCACCAAGGTATGGGTGCCATTACTGCACCCATACCTTGTCTTGCTGTGACGGCCATTACCATGGTTCACAGGCATAAAATCTGGGTAGAATGCTGGTTGGTTCCCTACTTTGTAGGCTTCCTTCTGATCCCATGAAAACTAGTTCTCAGAGATGAGGCTTTCAGACCAGTTTACACTGAGGAGCCTCTAAGCCCTGTGTCTAAAGTACATGGTGTCATCGGCAATAGAGAATTATCTTCCATGTCTGGGAGGTAACCAAGAACAATAGCAATCGCCTCTATGTTTGGGGAGTCTCTTAGACAACAACTCAGAAAAGGGCTTTTACATGTCTCTTTTGGGTTTAGGTTAGATAATCTATGTCTCCTGCCACAATACTTATAGAAAAGAATGTGTCTGATTCTCACATCAAGGTTATCAAATTTTGGTAAAAATCTTACAGATACAAAAGACATGGATTCTTAGAAAATAAACAAAATAAAATAAAAATAAATATAAAATAAAAATATTCTTTATTTACATGTTAACAAAGTTTTGGAAGAAAAAATTTTAAAAGAAAAAATACAATTACTATCCTTAGAAGCATAAATGTTTAAGCCCATAAAAATTTAGCAGGAAGTACCATTAAACAACTACATATTATTTATGTTTTCAAGGGCCCAGGTTAGAACATCATAATTGGAGATAAGGCTAGTCACAGAGTCTATCTTTTGCATCTATTTATTTTCTAACTTGAATATATTATTAGTGTTAAAAGATATAGACCTGAAAGAGTCTAAAGGGAGAAGACATTCCACAATATAGATTACATATGTCTTGCTTTAAAGTACATAATGTAGAATATTTGAATTTGATAGGATTAAGGAGCTTATTCAATAGTGTGACAAGAAGCTGGCTCCCTGCACTGTACTTCAGTGTTATTTTCATGATATTGTTGGCTTAAAGAACTTGGGTTATCACTCCTCTCCTCTGACTCTTTCCCAACCGTTAGCACCACTGATCTTCATCTAAAATGTCAACTCTGCGTAGTGTTCTGGATGCTATTTAAATCACTCCTGTGGGATGAAGAGAAAGAAAAGAACGCAAGTTTTTCTTAAAGAAACCTACATAGATCCTCAACAAGCCTTGGTGACACATTAAGATATAAAAGATTATCAAGTGTAAAGGAAATTTAACAGTCTAAATAGATTTTCACAATCCATACTATGAAAATGGATGGGGATTTTTTTCATATACCTATACACAAGGCACTCAGAAGGGTAAGCCAAAATGATCACCATAGAAAGTCTCAGATCTAGCCTAAGCTACATTGTGAGAAGTTGTATTTTAAAAGCGCTGATCTATCTCCCCTCTCTTGAAATTCCCCCCTTGCCATTTAGTAATTTTCTGATGTATGTGGATATTTCAAATATGACACGTATATCTAAAGATTCAAAACTAATCCACAAATTTCTTTTTAGTCTGATCCATGTATCTGAAATTCATTTTAACAGTTTAATAATATTCCATTGTGTAAATAGATAACACCTTTTATGTATATGGATGTCATTTACATATCTATACCCACAGAGGCCAGAAGAAAATGTTGTATACACTGAAACTGCAGTTATAGAGGGTTGTGAGCTACCTCTATATATGTAAAAATCATTTAAAAGGTTTACCTCTCACATCTGCTACATATGAGTGCGGAGCCCTAGGTCCAGCTCATGTATGTTCCTTGGTTGGTGGTTCTTCGAGCCCCAAGGGAACAGGTTAGTTGACTCAGTCTCCTGTAGAGTTCCTATCCCCTTCAGGCTGAAACAGAGCTCTCCCAAAAGCTGTTGACTTATGTGAGATATGTTCTTCTAGATGGACTGCCTTGTCTGGCCACAGTGGGAGAGGAAGTGCCTAGCCTCACAGAGACTTGAAGTGACAGAGTGAGGGGATACCCTTGCTCTCTCAGAGGAGAGGGTGGGTGGAATAGGGGAAGGGTTATGGGGGTATGACTGGGAGGAGGCAGTGAGTGGGATGTAAAGTAAATGGTTTAAAAAGTAAATTAAAAGAAGAATATAATTAGTATATTTTCTTTACTTTCTCCTACTCAGCCTTTCTATATCTGCCATGTCCACTGCCAATTTTGCATACTGCCTGGGGCCACTATCCTTTCCCCATTCCCAATTCACTGTCCATATTATTGGGTCCTGGTATGAGCAATTCTCCAAACACTTGCTGTACTTGTTTATCTGTGGTGGTTTGGATATGTTTGACCCATAGAGAGTGGCAGTGGTAGGCTTGTTGGAGGAAGTATGTCACTGTGGGTATGTGTTTTGGGGGGTCTGCTCCTGTACTTAGGCTTCACATAGTGCAGAAGAGTTATTCTCTCTTGGATGAAGTTGGATCGAGATGCAGAACTCTCAGCTCCTTCTCTAGCAACATGTCCTCCCAGGCTCTGACATGCTTCTAACAATGATGATAATGGACTGAACCACTGAAAGTGTAAGATAGCCCTAACTAAATATCCTTTAGAAGAGTTCCTTTGGTTATCTTTTTTCTTCACAGCAATGAAAACTCAAACTAAGACATCCTCCAACTGCCCCCTAGTGAATCCACTGGGCCTTCCTCTTTTTTCTCCCTTCATCCTTCTCTCCCTCTCTCCCTTTTTCTCAGCCTTCCTCCTTCCTCCCTCAATTCCTAGCTGTCTCTCCCTAATTGGTTCCATAAAATGTAAAGGTCAGTAAAGGCTCCCAGTCAGACATTCAATAGGAGGCCATCTTCTGACCTGTGAGGTGGTGTCTCCTGTGTAGAAGACTTCATTGAAATTCCCCCAAAGTCTTTGTGCTCAAACCTTCTCTCAAGGAATGGATTGCCAGTTTCTGTTAAAGTCTAGAGATGCCTCATCCTCAAAGACACACCCTAACGTCAAACATCCTTGGGATTCTCAAAATCATAGATCCAAGGTTTGAACTCAGAACTTCAGACTTGGCTGCAGGTGTCTTCACCACTAAGCATTTTCATTTTTGTGTGTGTCCATTAGGTAAGATTCACAGAGGCAACAGACTCTTCAGTACTGTGCTGTACTTGGAAGAAAAGGCTCTGTGGAAGAAAGATAAGAGTCTACCATGTATTGGGATGGGGAGAAAGGAGACTTGATTTTCCTCCAGGACTAGTTGGTTTTTTCAAACTACTTTTAATTTTTTTACAGTCCAGCCACCCCCCCTAGTTCTCCCCTCCCACAGTTCTTCATCTCATTTCTCTCCCCGCCCCCCTGTCTCCAAGAGGATGTCCTCTCCTCCCCACCTCCCCCATTGCCAGGCTTCCACACTCGCTGGGGCCTCAAGTGTCTCCAGGGTTAGGCACATCTTCCACTGAGGCCAGACCAGGCAGTCCTTTACTATATATTTGTCAGGGGACTTGGTTAAACATGAATATTTGTGTTAGGCATATAAACATATATGAACCTAATGTATTATTTCATTTTAGTTGTTTTTTTTAACGTTTTGGCATCTTAAACATTTGAAAGCCAAAAGATCCTCCTGTTTAGTGCTGAGATAACTGAATAGAAGGCTAACACTCTAGACATCTCAGGCCTCTTTCTGATTCCTGTTCAAAGGAAAATGTTCTTTTGCTTCATGCGTATGCTCACATCAAAACAGAGCTTCAGCATACATGCTTAATAAGCATTGGTGGGTGGGAAAACTATGTTACATTTACTGTCTTTCTTAGCTGGCTCAGTGATGGGTTGTGAAGATAGCTAAGCCTCTGTAGGCTAGAAATACCTAGCATGAGGTTTATGCCTGGCACACCAATGCAGTGCTTAATCAGCAGCCCCAAATTGCAATTCCTATTTATGATATTCTCTGCTGCAATTGGCACCAATGGAGCAGCTGTCTCCTAACTGCTTACAATCACATAAATTACACTCTACAAGTTCTCTGTTCCCAGCCACCTAATGGACTCACATGAGCTTTGCGAATGAGAGCAATAGAAAGCCAGGTAGTGTCTTTACTTCAGAGTCAGATTCTGGTGTATCCATAGAAATTCAGTTTAAATTCAAAAGACTAAACTCTCTTAGTATATAGTGGTTAATGCCAAAAGCAGACAAATTACTGTGAATCCAAACTTTAAAAATGGCAATTAAAATACTGTTTCATCTACTCTGTAGAATGCCTTTATTCAGAATTCAGAAAGAATGTCTCAGTTTTAAAAATATGCTTTGGTTTTATTATTAGAACAAGAATTTTAGGAAGAATGAGAGAAAGCTGAAACAGATCGGGAACATTCAATTAGGGAAGAGGCACTTTCTTGGGAAAATGATTGAAACCTTAGGAGTCCAACTAGATAGAAGTGACAAGTTTTAGAAAAGAATAAAGCCTCAACTTAACTGCTCTTAGAAGTTGGACTATAAAGGTGGCAATTGTTCTAGTTATTATAGGATTAAAGAGGGTAATTGGGGCCTAATGAAACATAATTGTAACTTCATAGCAGGTTACAAAGTATATTACAATTACTACACTGAGGGATCCCAGACTTACCTACTAAATTTTCACAAGTCCTCTTGAAAATGCAAATAGTTGTTGGTGGAAATTAGGGTTATAAGTATAAATATATTTGCATAGATATTCATAAAAATTATTTTTAAATCAGCCTAAGTGAAAAGTCTAACTACTAAGTTGATACAGTCATAGCAAGTGGAAACAAGGCCGGGTTTGGGTTGATTCTTTCCACAAGGGAGGGGGTTGGACAAGATTTATTTACACACTGAATTTTTTGTCAGCACAAGAACTAACTACATTTGTCAAATAGGAAGCCTTCTTCTGAGACAGAACTTGGAGAAAATTATGTCATAAAAGCAAAAAAAAAAAAAATGTGACCTTAAAAGCACAGGGGAAGATAAGGGCTAATTGGTTGCTTAGGCCTTAGAGAAAGCTAGTTATGTGGTAGAGAAGAAAGCAGCTGAGGAAATGACTAATTTGAGCCTTCTACCAGGAGACCACTGGACAGAAATAAAGCATAAAAGGCAAAATTTTGCTACAGGAAGAGCTGTTAAGCTTAAAACACTTAAAATATAAGGAAATACGACTATAGAGCACAGCTCTGTAGCAGAAACCAAGGTAGGAAAAGGAGTACAGTCTTTAGGTATGCAAGTCTTATAGACTCAGACATTCAAAAACTCAGCATTAGTCTCTATGAACAGACTCACATGTGCACACATCCCACTTGCAAGCCAAGGCCAGGGGTGGGCCCAGGAATAAAATTGAGGCCTCAAGAGCATACGAAATTAAAAGACTTTGATAGACAGAAGGGATTTCAATACAATCTTGTAAATTTAATTTATTTAATATACTATTTTTGCCCATTCCTACGCTTCATGAGAAAACAATTAAATTAACTATTAACCGAGGGCCATGATTATTGTGACTTTCAAAACTTTGCCAAGGGCTTGCTCTTGCTTCTCAGTAATGGACAGAAAATGTGAAAGTGGATTTTTCCCTTCCCTTCCATACATTTTAAATATAATTAATCACTTTAGGACCGACTTTACAATTCACTGATTTTTGCACTGCAGATATGAATGAAAATCTGGGTGTCAAATGCAATGCACACTGAGTGTTTCTGCACATTCCCCTTTCCTGGAAGAGGACCAAGCCACTGCCTCGATCTCGAGGGACAGCACATGCCAGGTGCTAGATGTGATGAGAGTTTTAACTGAAAATAATAACATTGCTACTGGGATTAGGTTGAATTAAACTACAGTTACAATGATTTTTTTAATGTTCTCTCAACTCTACTTCTTTTTACTAGTGGAAACCAGGAGGAAAAGAACTATGTTAATTTACTATGCTAATTCTACCAATCCCTGAGCATGGGCAATCTCTCCATTCTCTGATGTCTTCTTTGATTTCTTTCTTGAGAGACTTGAAGTTCTTGTCATACAGAGCTTTCACTTGTTTGGTTAGAGTTACCCAAGATATTTTTTCTATTATTTATGACTATTGTGAAGGGTGTTGTTTCTCTATTTTCCTTCTCAGCCCATTTATCATTTGTGTAAAAGAAGGCTACTAATTTTTTTTAAGTTAACTTTATATCCAGCCACTTTGCTGAAGTTGTTTAATGGCTGTAGAAGTTCTCTGGTAGAATTTTTGTGGTTGCTTATGTATGCTATCATATCATCTGCAAATAGAGAGGCAGATTCCTTGACTTCTTCTTTGCCAATTTGTACCCCTTGATCTCTTTTTGTTGTCTTATTGCTCTAACTAGAACTTCAAGTGCTATATTGAATAGATATGGAATATACATATATATATATATGTATATATAGTATTTAATTTTCAAAATGGAGTTACTTTTCACTAGGACTTTAATTTTTCTAGAGAATTTTACAGGGGAGAATACTTGTATTTAAGTTTGGGTCTTTATGCTCTCGTAATTGAATTTGGAGGACATTTATGATTCTGTTGAATTTCAGTGTGTGAACTCTGGCATATGATGGACAAATTAGAATAGGAAACTCATTTTCAGTCTTCATTATGAGACGACTTTGGAACAAATTTACCTAATGTTTTCTTTCTCGATTTATATCTTCATGGAAAGAGCTGACACAGTAAAGTGTCAGTGCAGTAAAGTGGGGTGGGTGGTGTTTGTGGAGGAGCCTTGTGAACAGGGAGATGGATTTGTGCCCAAGGGATGAGAAATCCCTCACCGATCATTTGCTTGATTGCTAATCCAAGTAAGGAAGAAGAAAGGAAAATGAGGATATGTGTGGAATACTTTGTTCCTTCTTAAATTTTACATCGGAAATAAAGGGAAACATGGAAACCCTTGTAGCTTTTCTTCTACCTTCCTTCCTCCTAACCAAAGTACACATGATAGCTTGTAGGATCAATAAATTTGGGGTAAGACTCAAGTACTCTCATTTTTGTTTCAGGATACTGTCTGTCCCTGCAGTAAGGAGGTCTGAATCTAGGAGTGGGGTTAAATTCAAATCAAGATGAAACTTATCAGGAGCCCCATCTGGTAATTAGCCCAAGGATGCTCTTCACCTCAACATTAGGAGTAAGAGTTGACCAATGGAGAAGCTAAAGAAAGGACCTAAGGAGCTGAAGTGGTTTGCAGCCCCATAGGAGGAACAACAATATGAACTAATCAGTACTCCCAGAGCTCCCAGGGACTAAGCCACCAACCAAAGAATACAAATGGAAGGACCCATGGCTCCAGCCACATATGTAGCAGAGGATGGCTTTGTTGGTCATCAATGGAAGGAGAGGCTCTTGGTCTTGTGAAGGCTTGATGCCACAGTGTAGGGGAATGCCAGGACCAGGAGGCATTAGTAAGTGGGTTGATGAGTAGGGGGAGGGGGAGAGGATAGGGGAGTTTTGGAGGGGAAACTAGGAAAGGGGATAACATTTGAAATGTAAATAAATAAAATATCTAATAAAAAGAAAGAAGGGATACATCTAAATAGAAAAAGAAAGGAATAAGAGTTGAGTGTTTATATTCAAAACCTTGGTTCATTGGTTTATGCTTCAACCTCACAAAGTTATCAAAAGCATAAAAGCATGAATCACAGCCCTACCACTCTAACAGACAGAGAAGCACCAAGGAATGAAGGAAAAGTCAGAGCAATACCAGCTCAGTCATCTAGGAAAAGTCTTTAGGAGACACTAGACATTCGGAGACAAAGGAGGAAAACTGGATCATCAGAAGCAAAATAGAATTGGGGACATGTGGCACAGGCCAACCTTCATAAGAAGCAGATATCATGGCCTCAAATGGCAAACATAAAAGCCAAGTGAATGCATGAAGAGTACAAAAGGGTGTGTGCGCACTGCAAGCATCGCTGATAACTAGAGCTGTTGAGCATCATATGAACTGGACAGCACAGGCCCCTTGACAGTTGAGTTGTGATGCATGAGGCTAGCAGGCAGCAGCTAGGAGGAAGGAAATTACCAGATCATCTTATGATGAACAGAAAGCAGATGACTGGAAAGATTAGTCAGCTGTTAAAACCACATTTTGCTTATGAAAATGTACTCAACACCAGCACCTAGCCCATTACAATCACCTACAATTTCAGTTCCTGGGAAACCAGTGACATCTTATGGGCTTCGTAGGCACCTGCATTTATTCATATTACAGACAGACAGAAATATTGAAGGGCATAGCTTAATATTACAAACTCCATTTTGCTTTTAGACTCCATTTTATAATTAACTTGCCCTCTGAATGTACTGAGCTACTGGAAAAACTCCAACTTGTTCCAGAAGCCATGTCACCCTGGGTAACAATCACAATTCCCCTGAGCAAATAGCCACTCCACCCCTAGCAACAATCAATCAGTTCTTAAGGGGAAAGAACCTAATGTCTAAAGTAGACTGATAAAGCTAGCATCCATTGTTTCTACCAAGCTGAAATCATTACTAGCCAATGGAAGTGCACCAAGCAAATGTCAACCAATCATGTAACTGCCAAGTTAGAGAGTCCCTCACCCTGTTGCAGCAACCATGATAAATAGGCAAAGCTTGCACCCTCTCAGGACCTTCCATATCTTCTTCCACTGTGCTGGAGAGGTCAGAGGGTCCTAGCTCGAGTTTGAATAAGACTCATTGTATACAAGTTGGACTCCTGGTGGTCTCTGTGGTCTGGGCATAACAACACAAGCATTCAAGTAATTACAAGGAAAATAAATTGGCTAGGGGTGGTAGGTGGCACACACCTGTAATCCTAGCACTCAGAAGGCAGACCTCTGTAAATTTAAGGCCAGCCTGATCTACAGAATGAGTTCCAAGACAGACAAGGCTACACAGAGAAACCCTGTCTTGAAAAAAACTAAATAAATAATTTGTTTTTTTAGACATTATCAGTTGTGTTCAGGGTAATATGGCCATAGACAAATAAACCTCTTTTTTTGTAAATAAAAGGCCAGAGCATTTTTCAAGAACATTCTTCAATTTTAAAATATGAGCTTAGATTTAGAAAGAAAACCCGTTTAGACAGTTAAAACAGTCATGGAGGCAGAATTTGGCCTTTGCAATAGCACAATGGAACAGATGTTTCTCTCATTTATGGAGACCTGCCATCCAATGCCTTTAAACTTGGATTCTGTTTTTAATTTTCTTGTTGTTTGATGATTTTAAGGATATAGATAATGTATTTTGATTATCCCTTTTCCTTGCCCCTTTCCCATCCCTATCAACCCAACCCCCAATTCCTCCCCATCCTTTCCCCAGATTGATGGCCTCTGGTTTGGCTTAGTGAGCCATTTAGTTTAATCAAGGCCATCTGTGTGAGTGTTGGATTGGAAGTGTCCACTGGAACCTGACAGTATCATCAATGGGGCACATCTAGAGAAAGTGAATTCCCTGTTCCCTGAACTATCAGTAGCAAATGGGAGTTCATCCCAATTGGCCAAGGCAGCTCAGACTCCTGTTTGCTGTATTTAAACTTCTGCTCTACCTCTTTTATTGCCACTGATTTAAGAATTTATCATATCCAACCCCAGACCAAATGCAGAGTTTATGACTCCAGTGTTCATGAGACTTGACTGGATCCTGGAAGGGCATATGGCGAAATCTGCCATCTCGACATTTGTCAATTAAGCCCATGTGCTTGTGCCAAGGAAAGTGATTTCTGCCTCCTAAAGACATATGAGCCAGAAAGAAGCACTTTGATTTCTTGTTTAATGTGACATTCTGTCTGCAATTAGCAGGCTTCCAGATGTTCATGAATTTTATATTCAACTTATATAGTCATTTCTGTTTCCCACCAGAATGCACGGTGGTTTATGTTCTAGAAACTTGATCGAAAATATTTCTTCTAACTTTAACTTCAAATGGCTAAATATTTCATAGTGCGATTTCTAATTTTAAATGTTCTAATTTTAAAAGATTAGAGGTCTTTTTAATATGACATTTTTATCTGAATAAATTGGAATTTTATCCACATTAATTGAACAAACATTGGGAAAAAAAATAAGTTCAGGTCGGTTAGCTGCTTTTGTTTGTGTCAGAGATGGAATTTCTTATAGTAAATACCAGAAACATCGTTTGTAATGTTCAGTTCATTATAAATGTCACAGTTGTTCCGTGCAATAACTGAATAATCTGTTTTTCACAGTCCTTGAAGCGTTTAGTACAGTACCTTCTTGTGATAGGAACTCCTATTAATTTCTTCATTTGTACTAATTCATTTAAAATTCAGACAGAAAGAAACTTTGTTTCCTTCTGAAGACAGATAGGCTGTCCCCATAATCTATGACTTGAAATACAAGTAGCATTCCTTATCTATAAAACTGAGACCTGAACCACCAGCCTTGTTAAAGTAGGGATCGATTCATTATGGAGTTTGGGTGGATTGGGATAGGAAAAGAGGTTAAGTTCATCATAGTTTGTGAGGGACAGGCTGTTAGCTCTCGAAGCTTTATTTGAACACACAGCAGCATTAGTGGAAAACATCAGGAACTGTGTATGCCTTCATGTTATGAAGTTCCAGATGCATAAAATTATAACTCTGGGAGGCATCTGCAGTTTTCTTCCTAATCTAATTTTAGGAAGTCCTTATAGATGATGCTAACCTTCTAGGGATAAATAACAATATTTTTTTAATTTTTTAAACTTTTTATTAGAATTTTATTCATTTACATTTCAAATGCTATCCCAAAAGTCCCCTCCCCCCCCCCCCGCCCTGCTCCCCTATCCACTCACTCCCACTTCTTGCTCCTGGCGTTCCCCTGAACTGGGGCATCTAAAGTTTGCAAGACCAATGGGCCTCTCTTTCCAATGATGGCCAACTAGGCCATCTTCTGCTACATATGCAGCTAGAGACACGAGCTCTGGGGGCACTGGTTAGTTCATATTGTTGTTCCTCCTATAGGGTTGCAGACCCCTTCAGCTCCTTGGGTGCTTTCTTTTTTTTTTAAATTTTTTATTAGGTATTTTCCTCATTTACATTTCCAATGCTATCCCAAAAGTTCCCCATACCCTCCCCCCACTCCCCTTCCTACCCACTCCCACTTCTTGGCCCTGACGTTCCCCTGTACTGAAGCATCTAAAGTTTGCAAGACCAATGGGCCTCTCTTTCCAATGATGGCCAACTAGGCCATCTTCTAATACATATGCAGCTAGAGACACGAGCTCTGGGGGTTACTGGTTAGTTTATATTGTTCCACCTATAGAGTTGCAGACCCCTTTAGCTCCTTGGGTACTTTCTCTAGCTCCTCCATTGGGGGCCCTGTGATCCATCCAATAGCTGACTGTGAGCATCCACTTCTGTGTTTGCTATGCCCCGGTGTAGCCTCACAAGAGACAGCTATATCTGGGTCCTTTCAGCAAAATCTTGCTAATGTATGCAATGGTGTCAGCGTTTGGAGGCTGATTATGGGAGAAGCTGAGACGGAAGAACAATATTCTAATAGTCCATGCTGTTTCTCTTAAAGAAAGCAATCAACAGAAATAATATCCACATTGTCCCCCTTTTTATTCATGCACTCCAGTTTCTTTTTTAGAGACAGTGAAATTAAAATTGCACTCTTCCTTCACACAACCTTTAAACAAGCCTTCCATCGGTCTTGCCTCATCTTTTTTCTCCTTTTCTTCTAAAACAGCTTTGCTATGTATCATCTGCATAGCCATGAGGTCCAACCACTGAGAGAGCTCAGTACAGCAATTTTCTATTTATTCAGTGGGTTTGTAACCATCACCACTACCTAGATCTAGAACTTTACTGCCTCCTGCAAAAGGCTCCTTTTTGTGCTTGCATGTAGTAATTCCTCCACCCTAAGCAACAGCCACTTAGGCTTTCTTTCTGAGGCCCATTGGTCGTGCAAACTTTATATACCTCAGTACAGGGGAACACCAGGACCAAGAAGTGGGAGTGGGTAGGTAGGGGAGTGGGGGGGAGGGTATGGGGGACTTTTGGGATAGCATTGGAAATGTAAATGAGGAAAATACCCAATAAAATTTTTTTAAAAAAAGAAATTGCATAGAAAAATATTGTATAATATGACCTCTTTTGTGTGGGCCTCCACTAACATGTTTTTGAGATTATTTGTGCTGTAATGCATGTACGTGATTCATCTTTGTCCATGCATATTCTTCATTGGTACTGGGTTATTTCCATTATAAGGTTATCCTTAATAGTACATCTAATGGCCTAGTCGGCCATCACTGGAAAGAGAGGCCCATTGGACACGCAAACTTTATATGCCCCAGTACAGGGGAACGCCAGGGCCAAAAAGGGGGAGTGGGTGGGTAGGGGAGGGGGGGGTGGCTATGGGGGACTTTTGGTATAGCATTGGAAATGTAAATGAGCTAAATACCTAATAAAAAATGGAAAAAAAATAGTACATCTAAGAACATTCCACATAACCCTGCATGTGGACATATGTTTTAACATTTCTTGAGCTGATAATCTGTGTGAGTAAAATTGCAACACTGTACAATAAACATGTGATTAGCTTTGTAAGGAACTGCTGAGAGTTATTTTTTAACCACACCATTCCATAACCTACCAAGAGTTATTAATATTGAAGCTTGACTATAGTTTTGCTAACACGCAGAACTGTCAGTTCATCTATTGTGGGGGCCTTGTGTCTTGAGTTTTCAGCTTTCTAATGACTAATAAAACTGAACGTCATTTGTTATGCTTGTCACTTATGTATCGTCTGTGGAAGTATCTAGGTTACTAGTACAGGTTACTATATAACTTATTTAATGAATATATATCCCATTTTAAATTGTGTCATTTATGGTTGAGTTGTAAGAGCTCTCTTATAACTTACTTTTAAATATGTGAGTTGCAAATGTTTTCATTTATTCTATAGTTTGTCACCCTATTTAACTATGTGTGCTTTTAAGGGGAAATGCTTCTTTCTATTATGATGAATTATAAGGTGTATTTTTCTACCATGGATAGTTTTAAAATAATCAAAAAATATATGCCATACCCGTGCATTTTTTCCCTAGGTTTTCTTCTAGAATGCTATTGTTTAAGCTCCTACTTTTATGTCTATAGTCACTTCAAAGTTATTAGTTTTTGCATAGTGATAAGTAAGGCTCAAATTTTTTTGTTTTTAAAAAATACTTACGGATGGGTCACACGGCCCCTAATGGAGGAGCTAGAGAAATTACCCAAGGAGCTAAAGGGAACTGCAACCCTATAGGTGGAACAACAATATGAACTAACCAGTACCCGGGAGCTCTTGTCTTTAGCTGCATATGTATCAAAAGATGGCCTAGTCGGCCATCACTGCAAAGAGAGGCCCATTGGACTTGCAAACTTTATATGCCCCAGTACAGGGGAATGCCAGGGCCAAAAAGGGGTTGTGGGTGGGTAGGGGATTGGGGGGGGGGGGGTGGGTATGGGGGACCTTTGGGATAGCATTGAAAATGTAAATGAGGAAAATACCTAATAAAAAACTGAAGAAAAATACTTACATAATTAAGCAAGTACAATTTTTTCTGCAAAAAAAAATTGTCTCTTTGCCCCATCTAATTCTAAATGACACATTTAGCAAAAAATCAAATGACCATAATATAAAGTTTTTTAAGTTAATATTTGTGTATGGAGCAATTTAAGAACTTATGTTGATTATTTTGCATATTGGCATCCCAGCATTACTTTTGGAAAATATTGTGCTTTTTCCCCAATAGATGCTTTCTCATTTTGTTGATAATCAATGGACTATAAAGTAAAAGCTTATTACTAGACATTCTCTTCTATCCTATTGATACATCTGTCTATTGTCATATCAATAGCACATGTCTACATAGGTATATTTTTATGATAAGTTGTGTGATTGTTAATGTAATTCCCCCAATCTATTTATTTCAAAGACATTTGGGGTATTCTGTTATTTCAATAACTATATCAATTTCTGCCAATTTCTGGAAAGATGCCTTCTGGGAATTTGATAGGAATTGCATTGAAGCTATGTGTTAATTTGGAGGGAATTGACACATTAACAATAAGAACTCTCAGACCTGTAAACATAGACTCTGTCTCCACATAGTTAGATGTCTTTAATCAAATGCAACTAAAGACTCACTTAAATGTTTAGGATTTCCATTTCCACTCTCATTTCTTATTAGATTTTTTTATGGTTTTGATGCTTATATAGAACAGTTTTCTTTTTCATTTTTAAATTAAATTTATTTTAACTGCTATATAAACATTAAAAGTACATTATTTATGCTACAGAATGTGGTGTTTTCAAACATACACATTGTAATATGTTTGTTTAGCCAAGTTGTGGACATTAGTGCCTTGATTTTGGTCTCTAATTCTTTACTATTATATCTATTATTACTATATATAATTATATATCTCATGTATATGTATGAGATATATAATTATATACATATATATACATATACATATACATATACATATACATATACATATACATATACATATACATATACATATACATATACATATATATATATATATATATATATATATATATATATATATTGTAACTATTATTAGATCACTACATCTCCTGGTTATTGGCCAACCTCACTTTCAATGCCAGGTTAGCAGAAGTCCAGAAGATGAGAAGATTCAGAGACATCTGCCTCTGAGACACAAGTAGCAGCTAACCCATGATGCTCAAGCCTCTAAGACATGACCTGAGTTGCATATCTACAAAGCCTGGGTCTTGAGACCAGGGACTCACAGGTCCTTGGAGAGTGGGTTCACATGAAGATGTTAAGTGATGCATGGGTTCCTTAAGTAGCTGAGCAGCTGTTCCTCTGAAGGAGAAAGGGGCTCTACATAGGGTTACCACCCCTGTCTCTCCCTTACGGAGACAGCTGTTGCTTGCCTCGGTAGCACAAAAAGCCAGCATGTGGAAAGGACAGTAGTGGTTCCAGCTGAGAGAGTGACACAGACATCTGCTTTTCTTCTCAGTCCCTTGCCCATCTTCTGATATCTCAATGATGATGATCTCATCAGAGATATTTTATGGAAGCATTGGAAGCATTCTCTTTTTCATTTTCTTTATTTAATGTATTTCTCAAGATTTTTTAAAGGCCTTTGCGCCTTGCCTTAAACATACTTGCTGCGTTTCTCTTGTGGGGTGGGGTTGGAGAAAGGATGGTTTCTTTCCACTGCCTTCATCACATGGCCTCAGACAATGCACGTTAGAACACAACATTGACCTTGTACTTCACAAAATAATTTTAATGTAATATTTTAACTTTTTTTTGTACATTACAAGTTAAACTTTATTCTATGTTAATTATACCTCTGTACATCTGACATAAAGGAATTAAAATGCCAAAGGAAGCATCCCACAGTTGACTCAAGCCCCACTTACTAAATCATAGCTATCAACTTAGGTTTCATCCAGATTTGTAGCTTTAAAGAATTATTAATGTTATAGATGCCAAGTAAGATCAATAGCCAAGAAAGATAAAAGTAATTGCTAGAGTTTTATAAATAGTAGTTTCTATATGCCCTTTTATGGTGAGAAAATTAAAGTGCAAGAGTATTTCAATGGAAAAATGTTAAAAATTTTAGTTATCTCTATTTGGTTGGAAAACCTAAAGATTTTATTCCCCCCAGTGTTCATTGATCAAATGACAAAAGCCACATAAAATTTACATAATAATAACTATTGAAATGACATGATGGCACAATGAGAAAGATACAGCTGAGTTATGAGGAGGAGGAGGAAGAGGATATGAGAGAGCAAAGGTGATATAAATAAGTAAAAGGACTGATTAATCAGCTGGAAACAGCTCAGTTGACAGAGTGCTTGGGTAGCATGCCTGAAGCCCTGAGTTCAGTTCCCTGCACAGAACAGACTAGAGGTGGTGGGGCAGCACTCAGGAAACTCAGCATGAGGGATGGGGAATGTAACATTGTCCTCAGCTGGTGAGGCCTGTATGAAGCAGGACTATATGAGAAACTATCTCAATAGAAATATTTTAACTTTTATTTAAAATTTTAATCAAAATATAATTACATTGCTTTTCCCTTCCCTCTCCTCTTTTTACCCCTCTCATGTAATATTTTCATTGATTCTTTGAGAACTGCATAATATTTTTGGATCATCTTCCAATTCTACCCCTAACTGACCCTCTCAGATCCATTCCATCCTCCACATACTCTTTCAACTGTGTATCCTCTTTTATTGCAGCCCACTGAGTCCAGTTTGTGCTACACAAGAAGTCATTGGTGTGGTGACATCCACTGGGGTGTGTTGGTCTAACAGGGGCCATACCCTTAAAGAAAACTGAATATCAATTCTCCAGAAGTTATCAACTTTCAATAGCTTCCTAGTTAGAGGTGAGGCTCATGATCCTTTCATCCCTCCACGTTAGGATACTGACTAGCTTGATCTTATACAGATCTTGTGCCGACAACTACAGCTGCTTTGGGTTAATGACTACAATGGCCCTGTCATTGTCTGAAAGCCAGCATTTCATTCTGATTCTCCATGACCTTCTGGCTCTTACAATCTCTCCATCTTATCTTGTGCAGTGGTTCTGAGCCTTGAGAGAAAGATTGTAATGTAAATGGTCTATTAGTTGTTAAGCACAGTGCACTTTTGCCAGTTGTGAGTTTCTATGTTTACTATTATACACTTCGCAAAGAAACTCTCTGATGAGATCACAGAGCTGCATTATCTATAGGTACAGAGGTTTGAATTTAGAGGGCAGTTTCATACCATGTTCATTCAGCAAGATCCATTCTATGAGTTTTTGAGCTCACTAACTGTGAGTTCTTAGCCAGATTGCTCTGAATTAAACTTACAGTTTCATCCACTCCTTTAACCCCCTTAGGGTTACACATACCTTAGAAGGTTGGGTTTTCTTCATCTTTGCTGAAAATGATATTTGTATAACCAATGTCATCATGAACTAACAGCAGCTACAGTTATATGCACTGGGCCTGTGTATGACCAGCCTTCTCAACAGTCTGTCACAGATTAGGAAGAAAAATGCTCGTATGAAACACTACCCCACACTGATGAACTATTACCTATGGGTAGACTCAGAGAGAAAGTTGCTATCTTTAGTTGTGTACTACTGGTAAAGTCATCAGACTCCATTGGACAGTTACAATCTCACTGTCACACAGACAGCCATAGTCAAGCCCTGGGGGACACAAACAAAGCAAAAGGACATAAATGTGAGAAACAGATTAGCAAGAAAAGGAGAGGTAGACAGGAGAGGGAAATGAGAGAGGGTAGGGATGAAAACAATCAAAATGTATTACACCTATGAAATTGCCAAAGAAGAAATTCAATTAATTTTAAAAGAAAAGAACATTTGTGTTTCTTTGTGAATTCTCCCTGGGTGTCATTAGAATATACAAGAAACTGATATAATGCTGATTTATAAAATTCTTCATCCTGGATATCCAGGAATTTATTCAGCTCTTTATGGTTTTTATTATTCTCATGTATTTTTTCAGTGCACATAGGAGTTAGATTGTTTGCAAGATGCATCTGGAAACAATCATAATAAATTAATTAAGTCATTGCCAAAAAGATAAATATCTTGTTTTATTTCAGTTGCAGCTTCTAGATTTTTGTTCATATAATATGAAAGTTAAAGCAATGCTATCTAGGGGGATATGTCATGGGAGGTATGAGGAGGAAGAAGACAAGGGGTATGGGAAATATGTTTAAAGTATATTATATACTTACATAATAACTATTTATATGAACAACTATGTTTGTCTACATCTCCAGATGCATCTATTTTCTTGCAAATGACATAACTCTCTTCTTCCTGATAACTGAACATATTAGCCAGAAAGGTCAAGGACACCACAAGATCATGGCCCATAGAATCAACTAAGCAGGGGCCATAGGAGCTCACAGAGACTGAAGTGGCAGACACATACCCTACATGAGTCTGAGCTAGGTTCTATGCCTATACCTTATGATTTGTGTAACATGGTGTTCTTGTGGGACCCTCCAACAATGGGAGTGCAGTGTGTCTCTGACTCCTTGCCTGAGCTTGGGACCCTTTTCTTCCTACCGAGTTGCCTCCCCCAGCCTTGATATGAAAGTTTATGTTCAGTCTTACTGTATCTTGATAAGCCATGTTTGGTAGATATCCTGGGAAGCTTTCTCAGTTTTTGTTTGTTTTTGTTTTTTTCTTTAAGGAAAATGGAAGAGTAATAGATCTGAGGGGAGAGGGAAGGTTGGGACAGACAAGGAAAAGTAGAGGAAGGGAAAATCCAGTCAGAATGTAATGTATGAAAGAAAAAACTTTAATTCCACACTGTATGTATATACAAACACACATACACACTCAAACACACACACACACAAGACCTTTATATTTCTTCCTCTATTGTTAACTACCTAATTTGTCTGCAATTTAGCTACTGTGAATAGTACCACAATAATGGCCTAGTATTTCTGTGATATTTCACCTGGAGTCCTTAGAGTTAATATATAGGATTGGTATGGCTAGAGCATAGTAGATTCATTTATAGACTTTTTTAAGGAACTTCCATACTAATTTCCATACTGGATGGACTAGTTTATGTTCCCACTAGCAGTGTATAAAAATTCCTTTTTGTCTGTATAATTTTCCCTTTCATTTGTCACATGTATTCTGAAGATGTTTCCACTAATTTTAAAATTTAAAAGTCACGAAAACTATATGGTATTGGTATAGAGACAGGCAGGAAGATAAATGAAATAGAATTGAAGACCCAGAAAAGACACCACACATCTATGGTCAGTTGATTTTTGACAAAGGAGCTAAAACCATCCAGGGGGGGGGGGGGCGAAAAGACAGCATTTTCAACAAATGATGCCTGTTCAACTGGAGATCAGAATGTAGAAAAATTCAAATCAACCCATTCTTATCTCCTTATACAAAGCTCAAGTCCAAGTGGATCAAGGACCTCCCCATAAAACCAGATTCACTAAAACTAATAGAAGAGAAAGTGAGGAAGAGCCTCAAACACATGGGCACAGGGGAAATTTTCCTGAACAGAACACCAATGGCTTATGCTCTAAGAATCAACAAGTGTGATCTCATAAAATTTAAAAGCTTCTGTAAGGTAAAGGACACTGTCAATAGAACAAAACAGCAGCCAACAAAATGGGAGATCTTTACCAACCCTACATCTGATAGAGGGCTATTATCCAATATATACAAAGAACTCAAGAAGTTAGACTCCAGAGAATCAAATAACCATTTTAAAAAACGGTGTACAGAACTAAACAAAGAATTCTCAACTGAGGACTATCGAATGGATGAGAAGCATGTAAAGAAATGTTCAACATATTTAGTCGCCAGGAAAATGCAAATCAAAACAACACTGAGATTCTACCTTATACCAATCAGAATGGCTAAGATCAAAAACTCAGGTGACAGCAGATGCTGGCGAGGATGTGGAGAAAGAGGAACACTCCTCCATTGCTGGTGGGATTGCAAGCTTGTACAATCACTCTGGAAATCAGTCTGGAAGCACCTCAGAAAATTGGACATAGTGTTACCTGAGGACCCAGCTATGCCACTCCTGGGCATATACCCAAAAGATGCTCCAACATATAACAAGGACACATGCTCCACTATGTTCATAGCAGCCTTATTTATAATAGCCAGAACCTGGAAAGAACCCAGATGTCCCTCAACAGAGGAATGGATACAGAAAATGTGGTACATTTACCCAAACTACTACTCAGCTGTTAAAAAGAATGAATTCATGAAATTCTTAGGCAAATTGGTAGAGCTAGAAAATGTCATCCTGAGTGGGGTAACCCAATCACAAAAGAACACACATAGTATGCATTCACTGATAAGTGGATATTAGCCCAAAAGCTTGGCATACCAAGATACAATTCACAGACCACATGAAGCTCAAGAAGAAGGAAAACCAAAGTGTGCTTCGGTCCTTCTTAGAAGCGATAACAAAATACTCAAGGGAGCAAATACAGAGAAAAAGACAGCAGAAACTGAAGGAAAGGCCATCCAGAGTCTGCCCCACCTGGGGATCCATCCCATATACAGTCACCAAACCAAAAGTGAATGCTGACAGGAGCCTCATATAACTATCTCCTGAGAGTCTGTGCCAGAACCTGACAAATACAGAAGCAGATGCTCACAGCCAACCAGTGGACTGAGCACAGGGTCCCCAATGGAAGAGTTAGAGAAAGGATGGAAGGAGCTGAAAGAGTTTGCAACCCCATAGGAAGAATAACAATATCAACCAACCAAACCCCCCAGAACTCCCAGGCACTAAACCACCAACCAAGGAGTACAAATGGAGGGACCCATGGCTCTAGCCATATATGTAGCAGAGGATGGCCTTGTTGGGCATCAATGAGCGGAAAGACCCTTGGTGCTGTGAAGGCTCCTTAGAAGCAGGGGGAGGAGGGATGATATAGGGGATTTCTGGGGGATGGGACTGGGAAAGGGGATAACATTTGAAATGTAAATAAAGAAAATACACAATAAAAAATTTCAAAAATGTTTAGTATGAAGGGAATGTTTCCAAAAATAATGATATGTAAATAACTTCATTGAAGTTAAAGGCATTTAATTAGTATGATAATACTAACTCAAAATTCATGTTCCGAAGAGTTACTTATAGAAGATAATAACTTTGAAAAAAATGTTGTTCCATTTGCACCTTTCATTATATATGTTGTAATGGGTTTCACTGTGACATTTCTACACTAGGACATGGTACTTTGATTATGTTTACCCCAGTCTAACCAGCCTCTTTGCCCCCTCCTCTCTCCCTCCTCCCACAGTCCTCTTAGCCTCGCCATAGAATCCCCTCAACGACCTTTAGGCTTTCTCATTGGTTTGGTTTTTATTCTACTCAGAAAATATATGGTGTATTTGTCTTTCTGCATCTGACTGAGTAAACCTCTACTGTGCATGTTTGCCACATTCTCCTGTTAATGGGCACCTAAGCTGATTCCACAGATTGGCAGTTATGAATAATTTCCACAATAAACATGTATGTAGCACTCTCTGATATATGCTGCCTTCATTTCCTTCATGTACATGATAGGTGGATTACCTTGTAGCTTTGTTTTACTCTTTAGGAACCTGCGTTATGCCTTTCATAATTACTTTGTCAATTTACATTCATATTAATAATAAGGGTTTGCTTTTACTTATACCCTGACAGCATTTGTAATTTCTATTTTAATAATAGCTGTTCTAACTGAACTGAACTCAGCACAGTTTTAATGTACATTCTCCTATGGCTTAAAATGCTGAGTATTTTAAATATATTTTATATATATTATTTTAACTAAAATATTAACTATTCACCAAACTTGGCTGGGGATATATTTAAATATTTAATCTGTGAATAGTTTTAATAGCTGCTTTTCCTTTAGCACAATAGCCTGTAGTTATAATCCAAAATTACTAGTTCCTAAAATGTTATTAAGTATATTAGTCAAGTAAAACAATAACAACTTTAAATGTAAACTAATTTGAAATGTGAACTGAATTTTGTTGCTACATATCCTTCTAAGAGCACAGTCTACCATATATACCAAAAGGCTTATACCACAATGCTGATATTGTGATGTAGTCACATTAATAATAGTAATAATAATAATTTCTAATTTGAATTACTAATACCACTCTGCAGGGTAGCATGTATTATGCCAGGACAGATAAAGCTAAAGCATATGGGTTATGGACTTAAAAGCCAGGCTGGGTTACATAGTGAGACCAAAAAAATTTAATAATTTGTTTTCAACAATTATATCATCAGTGAGACACTCTCGTAATCAGAGCATCAGTTAATAGAAATCAGACATTATTGCAAGCATATTTGAAGGACTGGTGTAGAATTATAAGTTTTATTATTATGTAGCAATGGACTATAGCCTCCTTGTATGATGAGTGTACGGTTGTTTTCGTACTGTTTTGTTTTTTTTTTTTAATTATACACATTTAATAGCTTACATACATTCTGTCTCCCAGGTGAGTATCTTATATTAATAGTGAACAAAAGTTTTGGAGTTCTCAGTCATTCTATCAATTTGTTCTTCCCTAGATACAACTACATCCCAGATTGAAAACTGGCCTTGACTCAATATCATAGTGGTTCATGTCTTCACATCTAAAAGTACTACGATAACCAGGGAATATCCTCTTAAAGGTTCTGTCATTTTTACACATGTTCTTGTATGTGGGCATGTGCATATGAATACATGGGCTTGTGGAGACCAAAGACATTGGATTCATACATAGAGTTACAGGTTACAGGTGGATATGAGCCACCAGGCTTGGGTGCTAGAAACCAAACTCTTGTCTTCTGCAAGAGCAGTAATTATTCTTAAGAACTGAGTAATGTTTCCAGCCCAGGGCCTCTCCTTTTGCTTGGATCTTAGTATACAATGCATACAGAATAATAACAATTCCAATTTGTAATGACATCTTTCCCATAACCTGTACTAGTTTGGGATTTTTAAGTTTTATCCAGAAACTGGTTTACTATTCTTCATTACTATAATTAATTGCTGAAAGTATGGTTATTATATAACAGTGCTTAATTCTTCCAGTAATATCTGTCCTTTGTCAATTATTTTGTAGACTATAAACATGAGCACAATTAATTTCATCCATTAAGCACAGAAAAATAATTAGGACTAGATTGTATCCAGAGTTAATTTATTCATCAGAAATCCTCCCATGAAATTCTTGGTCTACATGAACCACGGGAAGAACAAGTATCAAGGCTCTCCAACCACTCTGAAAAATATGTAGTCAGGTAATGTTGGAATTACTGGGTTAGTTAATGAGAAAGAGCACACACCTCAGAAATGTACAGTAGAATCTGTGACATTGTCAGGTGACTTTTGAGGAAAGATTGGAAAAATGTAGTTTGCTTAAGATTGGGTAATATAAAAAACAAAACTGACTGTGACCCTGCATATTTTATCAAATATTATCAATTAAGGGGAAAGATAAATGTGAAGTATCGCATGTACTTGGCAAGGAAGCTATCATGATTCCTGTTATCTTGGAGAAAAGGA
Organism: Mus musculus; assembly: GCF_000001635.26. Classification (NCBI taxonomy): domain Eukaryota; kingdom Metazoa; phylum Chordata; class Mammalia; order Rodentia; family Muridae; genus Mus; species Mus musculus. The sequence continues at coordinate 50,299,259 of NC_000084.6, read as the reverse complement.
TGCTTGTATCTTTGCTTCATGCTGTAATCTTGGTTTTGTCTGTGTTCTAATGAGGTCATCACTTAATTGTTTTGTGTCTGCTCATTATATTTCTAGAGTGATCTTGTCTGACCTCCATGCTCCGTGTGATTAGTTGCAGCCACAGAGCATCATGGTCTCATTGTGGGTGCTGGGATAACTCTGAGCATCGTGACTTACCTGACAGTTAACACTGTCATTTCTTGAACTCTCGTTTTCTTTTCTTATCCTTCTTTTTCTTTCTTGTCTTGAAAAGAAGGCTGTGCCTTCATCTGATAATTAAAATAACAGCTCAACAATGAGTAGAAGCACAAAGGAATACACACATATACACAGACATAAATACACATATACATACATACACACACACATACACACATATACAGAGAGAGAGAGAGAGAGAGAGAGACTACAGATACTTATTTGAATACTTTAATAGATTAGTTAACTTAGTTCCTAAGGGAACTCCATAAAGTAAAAATTATTATTGTTCCTGTTTTGGATGAGCAATGTGAGATAAAGAGATGCTAGATGCTTTGCTAAGTGATATATAACAGCTACAAGTGAATTCCCATTTTTAGGAATCTGATTGAACAGCTTGAATTTTGCATATTATGTAAATAAAATAGTAGGACTTATTGTGACCCACAGTTCAAATGGATCATTCCATCATGCCAGGAAAATTGTGGCAAAAAGCGGGACCTGTATGGCAGGAGAAGCAGGAGTCTGGCTTGTCATCCTTGCATCCACAGTCAGAAATCAGGGAGCAAACAGGAAGTAAGAATAAACTACAATCCTTAAGGCCCACCCCCCAGTGACCCACTTGCTCCAGCAAGCTCCATCTCCTATACATTCTATAACTTCCTCAAACATGCCCAATTTGTTTGGGACACATTTTTGAAATGTATTGAACCTATGGGGGACATTTCACATTCAAACTACAACATTCCACCTCTTTGCCCTGTAGATTCCTAGCCATATCATGATGCAATATACACTTTTTGCAACTTTGAAAGTCTCCATAGTTTAACAGTTCTGTCTTGGTGTTCTATTGCTGCGAGGAGACACCATAACCAAGAAAACTCTTACAAAGGAAAGCATTTAACTGAGGCTTGCTTACAGTTACAGAGGTCTCAGTCCATTGTCATCCTGGTGAGAAGCATGGCAGCATCCAGGCAGACCTGATTCTAAAGAAGTAGCTAAGAGTTCCACATCTGGATCTTCAGACAGCAGGAACTGAGAGAGTCACTGGGCCGGGCTTGAGCATCTAAAACCTCAAAGCTCACCCTCAGTGACACACTTCCTCCAACAAGACCATGCCTATCCCAACAAGGCCTAATTCTTCTAGGCAATGCCACTCTCTGATGACCAAGCATTCAAATGTATGAGCCTATGGGGGGTGGGCATTCGTATTCAAACCACCATGAGTCCCAACATTATTTAAAAGTCAAAAGTCTCTTCTGAGGCTCAATGTTGTCTACAAACTGTGATCACTTATATAATCAAAAGTCAATTTCTATGCTTCCAACAACTCAGTGGCACAGAGTAAGCATCCCTTCTTCAAAGAAGCAGGTCAAACTGAAGTAATAATCAAACTTAACAATGCAAGCATCAAATCCTACAACTCCATGCCCAGTGTTCCTGGTGTTCCAGATTGAATCCTTTCGGCCTGCAGCACACATAATGTCTCTCTCAGACTCACTCTACTCCAGCCCTGCAGTCCTCTCCTTGCCAGAATTCCAGGGCCTTGGCATCTCCAGCATCTCCCAGTCTCTCCTGCAACCTAGTTTTTACTTCATAGTTTTACAGTGATCTTTCCCAGCTTTCTTTCAGAGATTCCAACTTGCCACACATTTGCTGGTGTCTTCCTCTTCTATTGTTGCACTAAGATACCATGACTGAGACAACTTTTAGATGAAAATGTTTATTGAGGGCTTACAGTTTCAGAAGATAATCTGTGAACAAAAAGGTGGGAAGAAAGGCAGGCATGGTGGTTGAGCAGTAGCTGAGAGCTTATATTTGATCCACAAGCACTAGGCAGAAAGATAACTGGAATCTCAGTGACAAACCTCATTCAAGAAGGCTCCATCTCCTAATCCTTCCCAAAGAGTTCCAACAACTGGGACCAAACATTCAAATATATGAGCCTATGGAGTGCCATTCTCATTCAAACCAGCACATCTTGGTCTCAGAAACTGTGAAGTAAGACTCCATAAGCCCCCCAATTTAGACTCATTCATTCATGTAAAACCAGTATGACATAGATGACATCACCATGTCGGATTGCCAGCTTGAAAACTACCCTGCCCACCATGAACTACGGCCTCAATGCATTCCATGTGCCTTCCAGGCTAACCCTAGAAAACTCTTTCTAGATTTTTGTTTGGCAGAGCAGGGAACGCCTTCTTAGTGTTCTCAGAGGCTCTACTTTCAAATGTAGTCCTATTTTCATAAGGTGTAGCCTGACATGCCTGTTATCTACAACTTTAATCTTGCTCCAATTTTCCTGGCTTTTATATTTTACCCTTTCCTACACATACTTCTGCCAGAGCACTATCCTGTCTTGAACTTTTCCATACTAAAGAAATTCCGTTATGCTTTAGTCTAGCCACACACAAGTTTTTAGGACATGGCAGAATGCAGCCCAGTTATTTGTCACGCTAAAACTGAAATGGCTTCTAGGCCAGTTTATAATAGAGTCTGTATCCCTTCATGAAATATCTCATAAGGCAGGTCTCCACTGTCCGCATTTCTCTTGGTAGTCCACTGTCCCATCACAATGGTCCATTTAGCTCTGCTTATAGAAATGTATGGCTTCTATAGCTCACAACTGCAAATTCTTCTACATTCCTCTTGCAAAGCCTATGAACTGCATTGACATTTACAGTTACATTTGTCCCAACAATAACCCCACTCTCCACAATTTTCTGTATTGGTTACTTTCCTCATTGCTATAGCCAAAATACATGACAAGAAACAATATATGGAAGGGGTTACTATCAGCTTGCCTTTACCATTAAAGATGATCACTCCATTGCTGCAAAGATGTGACAGCGGGAAGAGAAGATACAAATAACAGGAGGGGGCCAGCTGCTTACACATTACACCACAGCCAAGAAGCAGAGAATAAACAGGAAGTAGGATCTGGCTATTAAAACTTCCATTGAAAAATGTGGTACATTGACACAACGGAGTACTACTCAGCAATTAAAAACAATGAATTCATGAATTTCTTAGGCAAATGGATGCATCTGGAGGATATCATCCTGAGTGAGGTAACCCAATCACAAAAGAACACACAAGATATGCACTCACTGATAAGTGGATATTAGCCCAAAAACTTAGATTATACAAAATACAATTTGCAAAACACATGAAACTCAAGAAGGAAGACCAAAGTGTGGATACTTCATTCCTTCTTAGAATGGGGAACAAAATACCCATGGAAAGAATTACAGAGACAAAGTTTGGAGTTGAGATGGAAGAAAGGACCATCCAGAGACTGCGCCACCCTGGGATCCATCCCATATACAACCACCAAACACAGACACTATTGCATATGCCAGAAAGATTTTGCTGACAGGATCCTGACATAGCTCTCTCTTGTGAGGCTATGCCAGTGCCTGCCAAATACAGAAGTGGATGCTCACAGTCATCTATTGGATGGAATACAGGACCCCTAATGAAGGAGCTAGAGAAAGTACCCAAGGACCTAAAGGGTTCTGCAACCCTATAGGTGGAACAACAATATGAACTAACCAGTACCCCCAGAGCTCGTGTCTCTAGCTGCATATGTAGCAGAAGATGGCCTAGTCGGCCATCATTGGGAGAAGAGGCCCTTGATCTTGAGAAGATTATATGCCCCAGTACTGGGCAATGTCAGGGCCAGGAAGCAGAAGTGGGTGGGTTGGGGAGTAAAGCAGGGGGGGGGGAGGGTATACGGAACTTTCAGAGAGGAAACTAGGAAAGGGGATAGTTTTGAAAAGCAAATGAAGAAAATATCTAATAAATAAATAATTAAAAACCTCCCATTGACTGACCTCATCTAGTGAAGCTTCATCTCATGAATATTTTTTTCAAATCAATTGCCCTTTTTTTTTAATTTATTTTCTATTAGGTATTTTCCTCGTTAACATTTTCAATGCTATACCAAAAGTCCCCCATACCCACCCCCCCAATCCCCTACCCACCCACTCCCCCTTTTTGTCCCTGGTGTTCCCCTGTACTGGAGCATATAAAGTTTGCAACTCCAATGGGCCTCTCTTTCCACTGATGGCCGACTAGGCCATCTTTTGATACATATGCAGCTAGAGACACGAGCTCCGGGGTACTGCTTAGTTCATATAGTTGTTCCACCTAGAGGGATTGCAGTTCCCTTTAGCTCCTTAGGTAATTTCTCTAGCTCCTCTATTGGGGGCCATGTGATCCATCCAATAGCTGATTGTGATCATCCACTTCTGTGTTTGCTAGGCCCCGACATAGTCTCACAAGAGACAGCTATATCTGGGTCATTTCATCAAAATCTTGCTAGTGTATGCAATGGTGTCAGCATTTGGAAGCTGATTATGGGATGGATCCCTGCATATGTCAATCACTAGATGGTCCATCCTTTCGTCACAGCTCCAAATTTTGTCTCTGTAACTCCTTCCATGGGTGTTTTGTTCCCATTTCTAAGAAGGGGCAAAGTGTCCACACTTTGGTCTTCGTTCTTCTTGAATTTCATGCGTTTAGCAAATTGTATCTTATATCTTGGGTATCCTAAGTTCCTGGGCTAATATCCACTTATCAGTGAGTACATATTGTGCGAGTTCCTTTGTGATTGGGTTACCTCACTCAGGATGATGCCCTCCAGGTCCATCCATTTGCCTAGGAATTTCATAAATTCATTTTTTTAATAGCTGAGTAGTACTCCATTGTGTAAATGTACCACATTTTTTGTATCCATTCCTCTGTTGAGGGGCATCTGGGTTCTTTCCAGCTTCTGGCTATTATAAATAAGGCTGCTATGAACATAGTGGAGCATTTGTCCTTCTTACCGGTTGGGAATCTTCTGGATATATGCCCAGGAGAGGTATTGCTGGATCCTCTGGTAGTACTATGTCCAATTTTCTGAGGAACTGCCAGACTGATTTCCAGAGTGATTGTACAAGCTTGCAATCCCACCAACAATGGAGGAGTGTTCCCCTTTCTCCACATCCTCGCCAGCATCTGCTGTCACCTGAGTTTTTGATCTTAGCCATTCTGACTGGAGTGAAGTGGAATCTCAGGGTTACTTTGATTTTCATTTCCCGGATGATTAAGGATGTTGAACATTTTTTCAGGTGTTTCTCTGCCATTCGGTATTCCTCAGGTGAGAATTCTTTGTTCAGCTCTGAGCCCCATTTTTGAATGGGGTTATTTGATTTTCTGGAGACCACCTTCTTGAGTTTTTTATCTATATTGGATATTAGTCCCCTATCCAATTTGGGATAGGTAAAGATCCTGTCCCAATCTGTTGGTGGCCTTTTTGTCTTATTGATGGTGTCTTTTGCTTTGCAGAAGCTTTGCAATTTTATGAGATCCCATTTATCGATTCTTGATCTTACAGCACAAGCCATTGCTGTTCTATTGAGGAATTTTCCCCCTGTACCCATATCTTCGAGGCTTTTCCCTACTTTCTCCTCTATAAGTTTCAGTGTCTCTGGTTTTATGTGGAGATCCTTAATCCACTTAGATTTGACCTTAGTACAAGGAGATAGAAATGGATCAATTCGCATTTTTCTACATGATAACCGCCAGTTGTGCCAGCACCATTTGTTGAAAATGCTGTCTTTTTTCCACTGGATGGTTTTAGCTCCCTTGTCAAAGATCAAGTGATCATAGGTGTGTGGGTTCATCTCTGGGTCTTCAATTCTGTTCCATTGGTCTACTTGTCTGTCATTATACCAGTACCATGCAGTTTTTATCACAATTGCTCTGTAGTAAAGCTTTAGGTCCAGCATGGTGATTCCACCAGAGGTTCTTTTATCCTTGAGAAGAGTTTTTGCTATCCTAGGTTTTTTGTTATTCCAGATGAATCTGCCGATTGCCCTTTCTAATTAGTTGAAGAATTGTGTTGGAATTTTGATGGGGATTGCATTGAATCTGTAGATTGCTTTTGGCAAGATAGCCATTTTTACAATGTTGATCCTGCCAATCCATGAGCATGGGAGATCTTTCCATCTTCTGAGATCTTCTTTAATTTCTTTCTTCAGAGACATGAAGTTCTTATCATACAGATCTTTCACTTCCTTAGTTAGAGTCACGCCGAGATATTTTATATTATTTGTGACTATTAAGAAGGGTGTTGTTTCCCTAATTTCTTTCTCAGCCTGTTTATCCTTTGTGTACAGAAAGGCCATTGACTTGTTTGAGTTAATTTTATATCCAGCTACTTCACTGAAGCTGTTTATCAGGCTTAGGAGTTCTCTGGTGGAATTTTTAGGGTCACGTATATGTACTATCATATCATCTGCAAAAAGTGATATTTTGACTTCTTCCTTTCCAATTTGTATCCCCTTGATCTCCTTTTGTTGTCTAATTGCTCTGGCTAGGACTTCAAGTACAATGTTGAATAGGTAGGGCAAGAGTGTACAGCCTTGTCTAGTCCCTGATTTTAGTGGGATTGCTTCAAGCTTCTCACCATTTACTTTGATGTTGGCTAGTGGTTTGCTGTAGATTGCTTTTATCATGTTTAGGTATGGGCCTTGAATTCCTGATCTTTCTAAGACTTTTATCCTGAATGGGTGTTGGATTTTGTCAAATGCTTTCTCAGCATCTAACGAGACGATCATGTGGTTTTTGTCTTTGAGTTTGTTTATATACTGGATTACATTGATGGATTTCCGTATATTAAACCATCCCTGCATCCCTGGGATGAAACCTACTTGGTCAGGATGGATGATTGTTTTGATGTGTTCTTGGATTCGGTTAGCAAGAACTTTATTGAGTATTTTTGCATCGATATTCATAAGGGAAATTGGTCTGAAGTTCTCTATCTTTGTTGGGTCTTTTTATGGTTTAGGTATCAGAGTAATTGTGGCTTCATAGAATGAGTTGGGTAGAGTACCTTCTGTTTCTATTTTGTGGAATAGTTTGTGAAGAACTGGAATTAGGTCTTTTTTGAAGGTCTGATAGAACTCTGCACTAAACCCATCTGGTCCTGGGCTTTTTTTGGTTGGAATTTCCCTTTTTTTATTGTACCCCTGCTTGCTTGGTATAGGGAAATCAGGCTAAATAAATAAATAAATAAATAAATAAATAAATCAGATATGTTTCTCGACTTAAAGGTTTTTTCTTTTTTATTATATATTTTCTTTATTTACATTTCAAATGTTATCCCCTTTCCTTGTTTCCTCTCTGAAAGCCCCCTACCCCCTACCCCTGCTCACCAACCCACCCACTCCTGCTTCCTGGCCTTGGCATTCCCCTATACTGGGGCATAGAGCCTTCACAGAACCAAGGGCCTCTCCTCCCATTGATGACCAACTAGGTCATCCTCTGCTATATATACAGCTAGAGCCATATTCTACAGTGCTCCTAAACCACCACCATTTCTGATATGGCCCCAATCTCAAGAATGCTCTCTCTCTCTCTCTCTCTCTCTCTCTCTCTCTCTCTCTCTCTCTCTCTCTCTCTCTCTCTCTCTCTAGATATAAGATCGAAAGATTTGTTTATTTCTGATTTCTGAAGAATGTGTCCTCTTCTCCTTGGTTATATTTCTTTCTAAATACCAGATTTGTCACCTAAGATAATGGAACATAAGTAAATATACCTTTAATGAAGGACCCTAAGTTAACATGTTTAACATTTGAACATGTAGCTATTGGGGCCATATAATTCAAATTCCCCATGTTATCTCTAATTTGTTGTGCTGATGGTGGTGGCAATGAAGCTAGTCTCTCTCTCTCTCTCTCTCTCTCTCTCTCTCTCTCTCTCTCTCTCTCTCTCCCTCTCTCTCTCTCTCAGTGTGTGTGTGTGTATGTGTGTGTGTGTGTGTGTGTGTGTGTGTGTGTGTGTGTTTCCTACCCTCTTAATATTTGGTTTTCCAAAGTACATTCTCCAGAGGGAATCCATGCCTGACAGCTATCTAAGGTTTTGACTACTATTACACTCTGGAGTTCTTTGTTGTACAAAGTTCTTAGGGAAAGGCCAATATATTTGTTATATAAATTTCTTATTAACTTCAGTCTTTAATGTGTCTATCTGTGCTTCAAATCTGTGGTCATGATTTTTCCATCTGTGATAAAGGTGAATTTTTTCCCACCCCTTGCTCCCATCTCTGACAGCATATTTGCAGCATTTTATTTGATTCTCTGACCTTCTTTAAAGAAGAATGAAAATCAGAGGGAGGTGGGATATTAGGAATAGTCTTCTATCTAGATGACTTTTCACCTGGATGGCAGTAAGCGCTGGGAAGATTCACAGGGCTATATTTCCTCTCCCCTAACAGAGCCCCAGTAAGGTCTTTGTAGAATCTTCAATGTTGGAATTTGCTTGGGATGTTTTGAGCTAAGTTCCCTAAAGTTGTGGAAGCCCTTGGGAATGTGTTCCCCTAGAATTTCTTGCTCTAAAGCTAGTCCACACTCAGCCTTTAGCAATTCATTGAAATGATCACATAGGTATTTATAAAACAAATGGAGGCTGCAGAGGATGCAGAGGATGCAGAGGCTCCAGAGGCTGCAGAAGCTCTTTTGCTCAGCCCACAGATCTGACATGTGCCACATTGATGCACTTACCTCTCCAAATTGCCTAGAGAACATTTATTCTGAATTCAGTTTCTCTACATCCAGGAAAAGTCTGACTTCAATTTGTCCAGACTTTTCTTGTAAATTTGGAAGGGATAATTTTCAGGGTCTTTGTCTATCAAGATAAAATTAGGAAGTCCTCATTCAAGCTTTAAAATTAAGGCAAAAGTTCCACTAGGTATTTGGGGGCAGTTTGTGGTTTTCTTTCTTTGTTTTTTTATTTTGATGTTTTGTTATTGTTGCTGCTGTTCCTTTTTTTTTTCTTACCCTCACAATCTTCCTTGGTAGTAAAATTATTGAGTATATCAATGTGTTTTGATTTCTTTCTTGTTCTTTTTTATTTATCTAGGACATATTTTGCTATGTACTAGACATATTCAAAACATCTTTTGATTATGAAAGTATATTGAAATTCTAACAACTTAAAATAACCATAAAGATAAGAATAAGGACATAAATGAGAGAAAATATTCTCAAAAGAAAATGCAATCTCTACCTTCTCCCATTTTGAGTTGTCAATTTCCTCCATCATATTGCTCTAGATTGCCTGTCTCATCCCAAATAGCACAGTCACTGTTTCAGGACTGTTGAGATCTTTATACAGAGTTCTGTATGACTTACTCACTGCATATACAGTGCTAGAACATCTTGGGTAGTTTGGGTAATTGCTTTTCCTGGTAAGTTGCATAGCTTCCCATATTTTCCTCTTACTCATTGTTTTTCTTTTAGCTTGAAGGTTTTTTGGTTTTTTTTTTGTTTTGTTTTGTTTGTTTTTTTTTTGTTTGTTTGTTTTTTTTAGCTTTTCTTTATATGGCAATGTATTTACTTCTTCATTTCTAAATAACAGACTTGCTAGGTGTTTAGTCACATTGGCTGTTTTTCTTCTTTCTGTATTGTGAAACTCTCATGCTGGCCCACTCCAAGCCAGGAAATGATGGAGACTAAACCTTCAGTGTATCTCGACAACCTGGTGACATCGTCATTCTAAATGCTTTTATGGTTCTGGCCTATGTACTGCACTTCCAGTTCCTACCAAGTTCTAGGTCTTAAACATAGCAAGGTTGGCATTGAATTCCAAGACAAAGAAAGCCCTGTGCATTTTCATGCTCTGCTCCCAGCATGTGGAGTACTTGCTGCAAGCTCTACAGCTGGAGGTTGTGCCATGGATGTTAGCAGCCTAGTCTAATGCAGTTTAGCAGCTGAATCTGGGAGAATGGGCCTGGCAAGAGCATTTGTAGGGCTTTAGGGAGCACCGAGTCTCATGTTAGAAAGCCTAGTGATGGACTTCAAATCTAAGGCCTGCCTTTGACTCCCTCTTCTTTCCAAGATGGCTTAAAGCTGGAAGAGGCAGGATGTAGGCAACTCCTTCCTCTCTGCTTTCTTCCTTGACTTTCTGTTTTGTTTTTAAGATTTATTTATTTATTTATTTATTTATTTATTTATTTATTGTATGTGATTACAGTGTCACTGTCTTTAGACAACCACAAGAGGGCTTTGGATCCCATTACAGGTGGTTGTGAGCCACCATGTGGTTGCTGGGAATTGAACTCAGAACCTCTGGAAGAGCAGAAAGTGCTCTTAACCGCTTAGCCATCTCTCCAGCCCCCGACTTTCTGTTTTATTGTACTTAAAGCAAGTGCTAGTGTGTTCCTTGTGGTTTCCTTAGCTCTTCTGAATACAGCTGAGTGTGTGAAAAGCTGTCTTCATGTGCATATGTGGAAGCCATCACTAGCGGATCCCACTTACATGGGATCTTGTTCTTCATCCTTCTTAGAGGACACATTCCGAACCTATTGTCTGACTATGTGCCAGACAGCAATGAGATGTCAGAAACTTTGAAATGTCATCCCATGTGATTCATAGATCAAAGAGAATATTTAGACAAGAGCAACAAAATATTTAGAAAGAAATAGCAATGTAAGCATAATATACCATACTTATAGAATACCACAAAATGTACTGTTAGACAATTTGCATAGCTTTTAATGTGTTTTTCTTTTGTTTGTTTGGTTTTTTTTCTTGGAGAGAGATTGTTTTGGTTTTCGTTTTGATGTCAGTTTTGGTTTTAGTTTTGGTTTGTTTTTGTTTTGTTTTGTTTTGTTTTGTTTTTTGAGACATTGGGTCTCTACAGAGCCTTGGCTGTCCTAGAACTTTCCTCTGCCTCTTGAGTGCTGAGATGAAGGAGTATGTCACCATGCCCAAATAAATTGAGTTTTTAAAATATGAATATTTAAAATCACTAAGTTAGTTGTTCAATAAATATTATAAAAAATTTTAAAGTTGAATAAAATAATAAAGAAGTAAAGAACTAATGATACTGTTAAACATAATGAAATAATACAAAATACCAGTATTGCCAGAGCATTCTGCTTCCATTATTTAAGTGGAAAATTCTGACACACCAGGTAGAGCAACTGAGAGAGCGAATAAGCAAACAATATTGAACAATAATACAGTAGTAGCTGTATTTGTTACTTTCCTGTGCTGTGACAAAATACCATGACCAAGGCAACTTACAAAAGAGAGGGTTCAGAGGAGCTCACAGCCCTAGAAGGTTAGAATCTATGATGATGGAGTAAGTCATGACCACAGTCAGCTGAAGCAGCAGCTGAAGCACACATCAGCAGTGGCAAGTAGGAGGCAGAAAGGGGCACGAGTCTTTTGAAACCTCAAGCCCGTCCCAGGGACATACCTCCTCCAACAAGGCTATACCTCCTTTCTCTTCCTAAACAGTTCCATAACTGGGGACCAAATAATCAAACACATACATATATCTATGCTGGCCATTCTCATTCAAACCACCACAGTAGCAAACAATTACAATAGAGATTTTTTTTTTGATAGGGTCTCATGTATCCCAGCCTGGACTTGAACTCGCTACATAATCAAAGATGACCTAAAATTTGTGATCTTTCTACCTCTACCTCATATACTGGAATTGCAGGTGATGAATGTCATATATAACTTCCTGTTATTGGGGGGGGATATAATTTCAGGATTCCTGAACACTAGCAATCAACCTATGTCCCTAGCCCTACAGTGGAGAACTTTTAATCAAAGAATAACATAGAAAAGTCTAGAGTGACTTTGTACCAAAAATTTGTTTCAAAAGAAATGAAAAAACTTAAATGATAAATTAAAATTATTAAGAATGACTTCTACTAAAATAATTAAAACATAGTCCATAGATTTTTTTTAATACAGTTGCATGCATAACATACAGGATATTGTGGTTATATTCACTTCCCACCCCACATTATCCTCTGTTTCCCCTTCTTTCTCTCTGAACCCCTTTTCTTTCCATCAGTCCCACAATGACTACACCACTAAAGACAGTGACACACTTCTCCCCAAGAAGCCGTTAACAGTTAACAGCCCCTTGAGAAAGAATGTGGTATGTATTCTCTTATAAGAGGTTATTAGCCATTTAAGTAAATGATAACCTAGCTATAATTCATAGATCTAGAGAGGTTAAGTAGAAAGGAGATGTGTAGGGAGGATGCATGGATCTCCCTGGTAGGGAAAAAGAGAATAGATTTTAAGGGAAGACTGTGGGTGGATGCATGAGTGGGTGTGTGTGTCTGGAGCAAGTGGTAGGAAGGGGAAATTGGTAGCAAGGAAATGAAGTGGGGTGGAAAGAGAGACTGCAGGGAGAGACTTCTAAAATTGGGGGATGACACATTTTGGGTGTCGTGGAAACCTAGCTACAGTGGAAACTTCCTGGAATCTATAAGAGTGATCCTAATGAGGTCTCCTAGTTATGGGGGATAGTGAAGTCTCAACTAACCAGCTCTTGTGGCCAGATGAAGCTTCCAGAAATGAGACTCGGTTGCATTCAATTGAGTGAGTGGCCAAGGAGTCCCTTGGAAATCCCCAAACAACCCAGGCTGCTGCTAAGACAAAAAGTTACTCTCCAAAAGCTGACAGCAGGACCCCGTTGCGAAAGACAACATCCACACATTAAACATGAAAAAGTCAAGCTGGTGCCCACATGGAGTTTTCACCCCTACATTCTAATCTTTTTGGTGCAGGAAGGTACTGTGCACGTGTGGACATCAACCACCCAGCCTCAAAACCTTTGACCTACAATCTGCCCTGCCTGCAAAATATGCTAGAGCAATGGTGTCATGGAATTTGCACAAGTAGCTAACCAATCCCTGATTTAGGGACCACTCTACCAGAAGAAACCCATAACCAACCATGGACTTGATGGGTAACCAAGAACCAGAGACTAGATAGCCCAGAGACTTAGGATAAAACCAAAACCTACTGGTCTAAAATAGAATCAATGATTCCTAATGATATTGTCCTATACTCATGGATCAGTGCCTTATCCAGTCATCATCAGAGAGGCTTTGTCCTGCAGCAAATGGGAACAGATGCAGGGACCCACAGCCAAACATTATGGGTACAGAGAGTCTACATTGGAAGTCTCCATCAAATCCCTCCCTTCAAAGCACAGGGAATTCCATGGAAAAGGAGGCGAAAGATTCTAAGAGCCAGAGGAGATAGAGGACACCAGGAGAACAAGGCCCTCTGAATCAACTAAGCAAAAGCACATATGAGCTCCCAGAAACTGAAGCAACAAGCACCGGTCTGCAAGAGACCTCTGCATATGCATTACAACTATTAACTTATACAGGACCAGTGGGTCTCTGAGTCTTGGGCCTGTTCTTGGGACTTTTCCTCCTGTTGGGTTGCCTTGTCAAACTTTGATATGATAGTTTTTGCTTCGTCTTGTATTTTATTTTGTCATATCTGGTTGTTATCTCTTAGGAGCCTGTTCTTTTCTAATATGAGACAGAAATGGAGGGGCTATAGGGGAATGAGCGGTTGGAAGAAGCTGGAAGGAGTAGAGGGAGGGGAAACTATAATCAGGATATATTCTTGTATGAGGGAAGAATCTGTTTTTATAAAAGAGAAAGAGGGAGGGAAAACAGCACTGAGTGAAAAGCAGCTTGTGTTAGGGAGGTATGAGTGTTCGATATTCAAACCCGTTATTATGAAAAGAAAGAGCAAAAAAGGTCTGGATAGGTATGAACATTTATAAAAGTTAATACCCATTTAAAAATATTATCTTTGTGATCATTATAATATTAAATTGAATCAAAGGTCCTATCGTAACCAGAAGGGCAAGGAAACTTAACAAATATAAATAATTGAATAAACCTAATATTTATGTTTAAAACAACTGAATATTTAAGACTACTCATATATAATAGCATTCTTTTACACATAGGATATTTCAACCAACCTGCTACCTGTGTGATCAGTTCTATAAATTTCAACATTACAGGGAAAAAAATCTCAAAGGGAACAAAAAGAAAAGACTATATCATAAAAGGATTAAACAACAGAGGTGGAAAACTGTTGTAAAGAAATATATCAATCTGTTTTAGTTAGGATTTTACTGCTGTGAAGAGACACCATGACCAAGGCAACTCTTATAAAGGACAACATTTAATTGGGACTGGCTTACAGGTTCAGAGGTTCTATCCATTACCATAAAGGCTGGAGCAGGGCAGTGCCCAGGCAGGCATGGTGCAGGAGAGCTGAGAGTCCTGCCTCTTCAACTGAAGGCAGCTAGGAGAAGAAGGGCTTCCAGGCAGCTAGGGTGAGGGTCTTAAATCCCACACCCACAGTGGCACACTTCCTCCAACAAGGCCACACCTACTCCAAGAAGGCCATACCTCCATATAGTGTCACACCCTGAGCCAAACCACCACACAATCATTACAGAAAAACAAGAAAAATGACTAGAACAGGGGAAAAAAAAAAGGAAATGCACTGTATCAATAGTTGTGAATTTATTGTGGGGGGGGGGGGCACAGCAATGAACTCCTAGGCACACATCTTAAAGAGGCTTGGGCTTAACTTGTTCTGAATAGAGGAGATATACAAACTATTAAATTCCCATTCAAAAATCACAGATTCAAACCAGACAAGATCCCAACATAGAGAAGAGGAAGCAGGCATGAGGTCCATTCCTAACCAAGAAGCTATTCCCAATTGATAGCTGCTAATTCTCATTTTTTAGATTTTTTTGTGGGGCTTCCTCTTTTGAGAGGCAGAGAGAGAGAACAAAGGGGGTAGGAAGATGGGTAGTATCTGAGAGAAACAGGAGGAGAAAGAATATGATCAAAATATATTACACAAAATTTTTTAAATAAACGAAAAACAAGACTAATTATATAAATAAGTAAATATTTATGCCAGTAAGACTGGCATATTGGTAGAATGAATTATGCAGTAACACTAAAAACTACCGTAATAAAAAATACTTGAATAAAATTGATAACCCACAAGTTAGGTACAAGATGATACACTAAGTGTGCATGCACATAAGACAGTGAGACAGTGGGATGCGTTTGTATCTGAAATCCTTTTAACTTCAAACCCTCTGCTGCTAGAGAAACAACATAATAAAGTCACTACAGCTTCAAGGTAGCACCACTGGTGTCTATCATCAAAAATGCCACACACATCTAAATTGCCATCAATGGGAGGAGAGGCCCTTGGTCTTGTGAAGATCATATGCCCCAGTACAAGGGAATGCCAGGGCCAGGAAGCCAGAGTGGGTGGGTTGGGGAGCAGGGTGGGGAGTATAGAGGACTTTGGGGATCGCATTTGAAATGTAAATGAAGAAAATATCTAATAAAAAAAAAAAGGAAAGGAAAACATAGTCAAGCCAAAGCCTTACTACACGAAGCCTCGGGCTGGTAACTGTGCATCTCATGTGGTGAGGAAGCCAGCCGAGAAGAGGGCAAGCGCTCAGAATCACAGGCTACTGTGGAGTGCATCTGGGTGGATTTCTGAGAATGGGTTTGAATTACATCATTTTAATTTTGTTGAGAAATCCACATGTATAGTTTACTTACATAATTTTCACCCCTACTCTTTGACCCTGTCTAACTCCTCCCATCCCCAGGCATGAATTCCCTCCTATTGAGCAACTCATAAGACTTTGGGGTTAGATAGCATTGTGTTTGAACTAACAAACTCTGGACTTCACACGGTGGTTTCTTTCTAACCCCGCCTGTCCTCCAAGCCCCTTTCTTGCTCTATTCAGATTCAGAGACCTGTCCCCTCAGCTTTCAATGACTGGGGACAACCTCACAACTGGCATCAAAATCAGTCTTCGGTGCCTCCTGTCTCTCTGTTGTTCCGGTGGGTGGTAGCGGTGGTGTGCTGAGAGGTGCTGGGGTCAGATTTTGAAAGGATTTAAAAATGTATAAAGAATAAAAATAAGGGGGAAATACATTTTTAACTCATCCGGTTGAGACACAGTGGTAAGTAGGAGATTTCGAAAGTACACAGTTGTAGCCTCAGACTGCGGGCCCCCACAGTCTAAAGGATTAATTAGTATTAATTAGTGCTCGATTGCAACCTCCTTGACCAACATCTAGAGATGAGGAGGTGGGCAGCTTGAGTGTTTGGCTAAGAAAACTGCCAGGCACAGTTTGGAAAACAAGCTTTATTGCGTAGGATGTTTATGTGTCCGACGGAGTGTTGTTCTCGTCTTCCTTTGTACTACTGGCATTGTCAGCTGCCGCTGTTGTCGCAATGGTCCTTTCTTCTTCCTGAGATTGAGAAAATGCGGTAGAACAGGAAGAAGTGAGAAAAGCCATGACTGCTGCTTGTCAATTACCCTCTACGATTACTTAATTCCACAGTTCGTTTCCAGATCCACTGCAGCCAAATAAAAGTTCTAGGACATGCCCAGGTTTCCTGAGACCTTCCCTGTGGCTCCCTTTCTCCTCTCTACCCTTCCATCTTCCCTACCGGCACTATGGCCACGGGCCACTAAGCTCTCAACTGTGCCTCAAAACAGCCCAGCACGGCCCTGCTCTCTGTGCTCCCTAGTCTGTAAGCTTTCTATTCTTGAGGCCTTACCTCTCCCAAGAAAGGGCCACCCCATCTTGCATGTTCTTCTGACCCAGGAATCTCAGTTGCTGTGTGGAAACCAAAATAAGGACACTTCTTAATGAGGAAAGGTGCTCTGTCGGCCCTTAGAAATGATCCGAACTTCCTGCGGGAGCTGGAAAGCTCGGGAAAAATCCCAACTTACAGTCGTGTAAGATTCCTGAGCAAGAAGCAGAGGGCCCAGTTAATCTCCCTTCCATCATCCCCAGAGCTGACAAACCACCCACCCCTCTCTTCCTGATGGAGGTGCAAGCCTACCCTAGAGGGGCAAGATTGCTCAACAAACCCAGCCCATGCTCACTTCTGTCCTTTGGAGAATCAAACACACAGCCTGGACATTGGCTCCAGGGTTTCTTCATGCCGACATCTTCCTCTGTGGGCTGCTGCTCCTCAGCCTTCTCTTCCTTGGGTTTCTCGGTTTCCTCGGTGTGGTCCTCTTCCTCCTCCTGGGTGCTCTCTGATTCCATGCTGCCAATCAGCTGAGCCATGGTGAGATGGAAGACGTGGCAGCTGAAGCCTTCCCTGATCCCATACTGCACATGCTCTTGGAGGCTTTCCATGGTGGCGAAGACCCTGCAGCAGGCCATACACCTAAAGCCATTCTCCATGGTCACGAGCCAGTCAGGTGTCTTTGCCCTTGGTCTCTCTTCAACCGCGGGAGACCCTGGTGGGCTGTCTGACTCTGGTTTTTCCTCATGTTCTTTCTCTTCCCCAATGGGTTCACTGTCCGACAGGAGGTTTCTGGTGGACACATCAGAGGGTGGAGTACCTACCCACACACCCTCAGGAAGGGTGGCTTCTTCCATCCTTGGCTGCTTTTCTAGGGACTCTGAGGTTTCCTTTGTGTCCCAGGAGATGGCCACACCTTTTTTCATTTGCACCTGCATGTAGTATATTTTCATCCCCCTCTCCTCTTTGTTCATACACAGAGAGGACACACAAGTCTTATACGATGGACAGGATGAAGAGGCCTGTTGTGAGGGGGCAGTAGTCGCCTCTCCTTCCGGAACCTGATCTAGTGGTGATCTAGGCTTGGAACTGTCCTGTAGCAATTTCCAGGTTCCTAGGAATTGAAATTAGAAATATAATAGCATCTGCAGAAAGAAAGCTGAGGGACCACGAGTGACATTAGTGTGACACAGGAGAAGATGCCTTGGGGTCATATGATTGAATGATGAGCTTGGTATTTGCCTTATAGGGTTCTATACATGCTGCAGCTTTTTATGTATAAGGATATCGGCAGACAGTGTGTACTTAGGAGTGTGGAGTGCGATAGTGAGGCATAAAGACTGAATGAAGCAGACGCAGAGTGTGTATGCTGTGAAGATGGCATCCTGCAACCTCATCAGTTTGGTCTTTGTGGAGCATGGGAATACCATCACGGGTCGTGCATTTTCATAATGTACGTGTACTGAGAATATTAGTATCTGTGTGGAGTGTGGTTATGTATAAAGTCTATGAGTATGTGCTGGGTGAGCCTTGTCTATGATCACTAAACTGATATCTATGCTGAAGAACTATGCAGAACTCTGAAGACAAATCCAAAGGCAGAAATCATACAACTCTTCTAAAAGTGCTTCTCTGGTCCCTTAGCCTGCTGCCCCGGGCCCAGACCCTTCGATCTGCTGTTTCACGACTTCTCACCATGAAGTAATTGGTTTGGAAGATCCCGATCCATTACTTCCAAACCAAACTCCAATAGCCCTGAATTTCATCTAGGTTCTTCTTCAGAACCCTGACCACCCCCAACTTCCCTGGGCTTCCTCTCAGCCTTATCCTTGAACCTATATGCCTTCTACCCTGCATCCTGAGCCCCACACCCCAAGAGTTTCACCCAAGAAGCCCCATACCCAAAGTGTGTCACACCCAAGGAGCCTCGCACCCTTACTACGATGGATGAGCTTTTGTGGAGAAGAAACACAGGAGAAGTATTCGGAGGCAGAGGAGACCTCCCCTACCCCTGGGCTCTGGGCTTTGGGCACTCCAGTGGATTCAGGATGAGAGATATCCTCTTGTGACTTTGAAATTCCTGAGGAAGGTATGAAAGGCACAAAGATACGGTGTTTGGTCATGTTTGAACATCATTTACCTATCCAAAAAATACTTACTGGTGTCTGACACAAAACTATTACAATAAATAACACATGGCTTGGAATCTGGTCCTAATGAATACTCTACACCTTAGAGCATATTTAGGAAACACACGCACACACATATATGCACATACATGGTAGAGAAAACTGTCACACTCATGGATTATGTGTGCATGTAGTAAAGGGATGGTATGTTGGTATAGCCGTTTGTTCTCAGAGTACAGAGGTATGGGACATCTTTATGCATCAGGGCACATATGGGACATGTGTGGCTGTCTCATAGCAGGCCCTTATGAGAGCTCTGTATGTATTATCACATACATTGGGCGCTAGCCAGGTCTAGGTAAAGATACGGAAGCTGTACCTTACTTTACAGCAAGTGACACTCTCCCACCCTCACATCTAACATTGTTCCTCCCAGTAAGAATACCAAGATAAAACATTCTATAATATGAGGGTAAATGGGAGAGTTAAACCCATTGCCTTCCCTGGTAGATGACAGTGAGAATTTGACAGTACTTTGAGCCACTGTTCATGGACTCAGCCCATGGTCTTCAGGCCCTAGGGTTCACAGAAGTTGCTGGGCTCTACTTTGGGCAAACGCCTCCATCCTAGCTTCTAGGCAGGGTTCCATTTTGCTGCATTGCCTACACATGACTACTCTTTCATAGCAAGCTGCTTCCTTTTAACATTTGTTTATTTTTCATTTTATGTATATGAGTAATTTTGCCTGTGTTTATATATGCCCACTGTGGAAATTCCTGTTGCCCAAGATGGTTTTAAAAACGGGCATCTGATTCCCTGAAACTGGAGTTATCAAGAGTTGTGAGCTACGCTGTGGGTTCTGGGAATGGAAGCCACGTCCTCTTATAAGATCAGTAAATCCTCTAAACCACTGAGCCATCTCTCCAGCCTACGTGTGTTGTTTGTTTGTTTGTTTGTTTGTTCCTCTAAACCACTGAGTCATCTCTCCAGCCTACATGGTGGTGTTTGTTTTCACATACAGCAATTTCCATTATCATGCATCCTAGGATATAAACCAGCAACTAGCAGTGATGTCTGCTTTCCCTAGGGTCCTAGTGAGTTTCACACCATCTGGTATAACCTTGGTCTCCTATGAGGCCCTTTCCCCTTCCTTTCCATTTCCTCTGGAAAGTCTAAACCTGAACATCCACATGCTCTAACAGACCACTTAAAAATCCTTTCTACTCAAGGAATAAAATTTTCATGGTTTCAGTATAACAAGCACCTTGACAAACTCTTAATCTTTTGACTAAGCATTTTATTTCTCGAATATTCCTCAACAAGGCCCTTTAATTCATTGGGCTATCTTTCACTCTTTCCAAAAAGACTCAGTGAAACGCTTTTTTTTTTTTAAATCAATCCCCATCAGAGCTCCAAGCCATGATTCCCAGGGGTAAACGAACCGAATATGAGATACACACATTGAAAGGGATCTCAAAAAACTCTGCACGGCTGATGTGTCATACAGCCAGCACCCTAGCAAGACTGGAGTCCCTGGTTCCAAATGCCAGGGCCCCAGAAATGCCGGTGGTCAGAAAGGAAGATCAGAAAACAACACAACTGACTGTGTACATCGGGACTCTCTGCACTGTCGCACACCACCGAAACCCCGAAATAGATCTGACAGCATCACATGATAGGCCATCTCTGCCTCTCTGCTTCATCTGAATCCTCCCATAAGCCCTTCCTAGCTCAAGCTTGCCAGCATCCCTCGTGCCGCAAGCCACGCTGCCCACCATATACCTCCTGAATTCTCACCAGCTTCCTTTGACTCTTCAATTTCCAGATGTTTCCTCTTTTGTCGCCGTTTCATGGTGTCAGCCAGAATAATCCCTTCGAGGATACTTAAAGTCCTTTGAGGATACTTAAAGTCCAAAGTCACCTTTTCCCTACAGGCTGGCTGACCCTTTTAGGCCTTCAGGAAATCCGTTGAGATAATTCGACACAAATTAAAAGTAATTAAATCTCTTAACTGGCTGAAGAGCTCTTTGATTATTTAATCAAACAGCAGCCCTGCCCAGTGTTCACCATGCTGCATGGCTGTTAAGGGTCAAAGGTCACCAGGCCTACTGGAGGATTCTCAGTGATGACATCAGAGCATTCTATGGACCTCAGTCGGACACAGAGTCTGAGGTTTCAGAAACCCTGTTTACAAGAACAGTTCCTTTCTCCCAATGGAACCCCTCTAAGGAACTCAGTTCTCATCTCTCGATTGTGGCAGAATATTTTTAGGTGTTAATATGTTTCTATTTCTTTCTTTTTTTTCTTTTCTCCTTTTATTTCACCCTTCATTTCTACCCTTAAGCAGGTAGCCAGCTTTGTGTTCATTGTTTCGGGACAGAGGTATTGGCAGGACTGAAACTGTTAATAAATTGCCTCCAAAGCCTTAAACTTTGCAGAAAACAGAATACTGGACCAGAAATATAACATAGGCTTTTTTTTTTTTAGGTTATACATTCAATCTCCTCTTTTTCTACTGAAAGTGTGAAAATACCAATTAGATCAGAGGTCTATGTAAACACTGGGAAAGATGGGCCTTGATGTGGAAGTGGGAAAGATATACAAGATATGCCAAAAAGGAGACTGCTGTGTTGTTCAAATAACAGCCACAGCAACCTGCACTATTTAAAGTCCAGGAACCAGGGCAGCCAGGAACTCTGGTGGTCACCCTCAAAGCCACCGTCCTGCATGACTTCCAAAGAGAGATGGGTGGAAATACCCAGAAAGCAAGAGCAGAACCAAAGCTTAAATTGACAGTTAAATGGGATTGTGGGTGGGGTAAAGAATGACACATTCTTTCTTGCAGATATTCTCCAGAGGTGATGCTGTATCTAACACCTAAAAGCCACTCTAAACTGGCCTTGGGGAGCAGCCTCAGGGAAATGTGGGCACACTGTGGACTGAGGAGGCTACATCCAAGGCAGATGGCGTGAGATCAATACCTGTCCTTAAAAATCAGACTATTTGTAGGTTTTAAGGAATCATAAGGTGATATTTGACTTGCATTGGAGAATATAGTCTGATATAGCTATAAGGAAAAAAAATCTCTATTATTAAGGGCAGGGATGCCAAAGCTAAGATGTATAAGGGAAAAACCACAAAGAAACTACTTGCTAATATGAGTGGAGAAAGACATGCCTGTAGCACCTGGCACTAACTTTCCTTGGAACAGCAAACATGATATTAGAAACCAAAATTGGTGGTGTTTTATGTTATCTGTCACCTCTAAGACAAGGATGGCCTCTCTTCTCTACCTCACTCTGACTTCCTATCTGACTACCAACTGCTCCACATGATCTTTAAATGGAACAGGTATGCATATGCTACTCAGAACCTCCAACCTGGACGTAGGCTTTAAAGCACAAACACATGGCCTCATGGGTCCAGAAGTGAGAGAAGAGGAACATATAGAAAGGACAAGAAGAAGATGCCACTCTTCATATTGAAATGTTATGACAAGAATACACCCATGTGTAATTTGTCTGAAAATGCAGACATATTAAAACCAGACCAGATATATTTTCACACCCAGATGATTGGCATTATCAAACATACAGAAGAAGACACCTCATATCCTATGGACATAAAAAAAAAGTTAAGATAATAATACCAAAACCATAGATAGATAGATAGATAGATAGATAGGTAGATAGATAGATAGATAGATAGATAGATAGAGATCAACTCCTCAGAAACACAATCAATTGCAACTCATACAACATGAAATAAATCACCCTGTAACTATAAAGGAAGTCAAGGGTATGATTGTTAAAATTTCAAATGAAATCTCTAAGACCACATATTTGCACTGGAGAATTCTGTGACATATTTTGAGAAGAATTAACTTCAATTATATACCACCTTTTACATGAAAGCAATAGACTTCTCCATTCATTTCATGAGGCAGAAATACCCTAACCAAAAGAAGGCAAGATGATACAAACACAAAAGTAACTTTATACCAATATTTCTCATAGTAAAGATAAAAAAATCTTAATAAACCATTAACAATATAATTCAATATCTAAAAGAAATTATATACTATTAAAAGGTTTCCACGGATGTAAAGCTGAGCTAATATTTGAAAGTCATTTAGAATAATTTATTATATTAACTAGATTAGAAAAGATAACATCTTAATGCTATAGTTTGGATGTGATTTGAGTCCCACAAAGATTGATATATTAAAGGCATGTTCTCGGGGTGGCAGTACCAGGAAAGGGCAGGCCTTTTAAGAACCTAGACCTAATAGATAAGGGTCTTATGTTCCTGGAAAATATCCCCAGAAGAGAGTCAAGTATTTTTCATAGCACTTCACGGTAGCTGTCAGAAGAAGGACAAGCCAGACAGCAGGTTCTATGCTTCCTAGTTGAGATGCAATACTTCCTTTCACATGCACTACCACTGTGATGGGCCTGTATCCTATTAGGCCTTCAGTGGAGGCTCAGTCAAGACCCCTTGATCCCCTAGCGACTTTGCATCACTAAAATAAACTTTAGACGAAAGAAACATTAGCAGCGTGATTGTATGTTGTGCTGTACCAATGCAAACTGGCTATCACGCATTGCAACTGGTACAACAAAATCATTTAAAAATACCGACTTCTTCAATTTCACACAAATATAAGTAGAGGGAAATTTCCAAGCTCAATAAAGACATCTATATAAACTCTCCTGATAAGATTGTAGTAAACTCAATAGTAAACTGCAGCACATTTTCCCCCTTAAGACTGCAAACACAGCAAATTTGTCTCCTCACACTGTTCTTCATGATGATGCTCTTAGGATAAAGATGGAAGGTATGGCCAGTCAAATAGGGCATGAAAAGAGAAGAAAATCTTCACAGATGTGATGGGGGAAAGAAAATGATTCCCACTTACAGATAATGTCGTTGGATAAAAAAAAAATCTGCAGGGAAATATGACACACTAGGAAAAGATAAGCAGTGCAGAGACAGTGAACGATGGAGGAAGAAAGGCAGCTTTGGGGGGAGAAGGAACTCCTAAACATAGCTGAGAAAAGTAACCAGGGTTACTGGGAAGGAGCTAAGCTTACCCCAATGGCCTGCCCACATCCATGAGGGACTGCCTCTTTGGCTTCTTGCAGATTAAAATGGGAACAAATGCCCACGACTCTCAAATAAGATGCTAGCAAGTGCCCATTGCAGTCACAGCCTCCTGAAGTCTTCTTTAGACAACTTATGCTACCTAGTGTGCTGTTAATGAAGTAGAAATAGTTGTTATGACATGCCAAAGTCATCACCATTATGTGTTCAGAACTGATAACCCATCTTTGTAGAACACGCAAGAATAGAGTGCAGACTTGTACTTCTGTATATTGTCAGTGGTCAGGTGAGCACCACGGCTCACATAATGAAGCAATTACAAAATTAACAAATAATATACAAGACTTAAAAGTTACAAACAAAGAGCTACACATAGTAAAATGTGACTCCCTGCAAATTAATATATAGATTTAGAGTGATTGATCAAAATCCCAAAATAACTTCTATAGTTAAAGATGTGGATTTTTATTGATATGTAAAGGCAAAGGAACTAGAGTAAGTAAAACAATTTTGAAAAGGAATAGAAACTACCCTATTTCAAGGCATTATTTTCTATAATAACCAAGCATGTGTGATATTGGCTAAGGTACGAACACATAAATCAATTGAACAGAATAGAGATTTCACCGATAAACTTCCACAAGTGATTTTTGACAAAACGGCAAAAGTTATTCAACAGGGAAAAGATAGCCATTTCAATAAATGGTGCTGAAGCAATTTGATCCCCGTACAAGAAAGAAATGAATGGCCATCTAAACCTCCCATTTTATACATAAGTTAACTCTGTGGAATTGCATAAAGCTAGCAAAGTAATGGATCATGGACTCAGAATAAAACTGTCCAACTTTTAGGGAAGAAACTGAGAAAGGAATCCTCAGAATCAGAGACAGCAGTAACATGCAGGAGTGCAAGCTTCCGTGTAAATTTCCTTAAACGTGAAACTAAGAACATAATCCACGTGATAAAATGATAGACAAATTGGGCTGCATCAGAATTGAAAGCACTTGCTAGAAAAAAAAAAAAAGATCCCATTAAAAATGTAAAAAGAGATCTATTGACCCTGATAAAGTATTTGTAAACTATGTATCCAACAAAGGATTCATATCTATAATATAGTGTCTAAAAGTTTCAAAGCCCAGCATTGAAACTAACTAACTGAGTTAGAAAATGGACAAAGGGCATGAAGAGACAAGCTACAGGGGATGAGATACTCAGAGCACATAAGTACAGGAAATGGTACTCAGCATCATTGGCCAATGGAAAAATGTCCACATGGTGAGCTGTCACAAAGAAACTATCAGAACAACCAAAGACACCTTAGGGGCAATGTCATGTGCTTACAAGAGTAGAGAGACTGAGTCCCCTGTGCCTTGCTGGTAAGAATACTTAAGTTTTCAAACTTAATGTAACTACCAAGTGACCCAGTACTTACCTTCTTGGGGATTTATCCCGAAGAAAAGAAAAGCCTACATACCCACAAAAGCAATCTTGTTTTTAAAAAATGCTCATAACTATCTGTCCGTAATAGGCAAAAAGTGAAACCCTTTAGTGGGCGTGTGGTTAAACCAGAATGTGTTCACACTGTGAAATTCTGCTCAAAAATTAAAACAACTGATCTTGGATGAATCTTCAGAGAATTGGACAGAGGGAGGTAGGGAGAAAGACAATCCAGAACGCTTATATGCTTTGTCATTCTATTTATAAACATTACTGAGATGACAGATTATGAAAGAAAAGTGGCTAGTGGCTGCCCATGATTAAGAAAGACACAAGATGGAAAAGAAAGTGGCCAAAGAAAGGTCTCTGAGATTTTGACTTAGCGGCCAGTGGGATGCCCCCACAGTTAAGAGCTCTTGCTTCTACAGGGAACCTTGATTTTTGTCCCCAGAAGTCACACAGTGGCTCACAACCATAACTCCAGTTCCAGGTGATCTGAGGTTTTTTTTTTCTGGCTTTGACCTAGAAGAGATAGCTGTCACAGCCACTCAAAAAAAAAATCAGTAACCAAGAAATAGGATTGACCAGGCTGCACATTTACAAAACTGGATCTAAAATTATCTGTTCAAGCATGTTCCAAGTCTGTCTACCATGTACTGCTAGGGTGTATACGCAAGGACAGTGCCCTCGTTTGTTTTACTGTTTTCATAGTAAATTCCGGAAGGAATGTCTGTAATTCCTCAAAACACTTGGCCTTAAACTGAAAAAGAACGGGGACCTAATTTCCTTTCCTTGCTGCAGAAATGATGGAGCTGGTAAAGTCGAGCTATCTGTGTGGCTTTTATAGTCTGAATACACAAGAAACAATGTTTCTAAGATTTCAAGAAATGGCTGAAAAACTCTTGATTCCCACTTTGCGATTTCGATTATCTTGTTGACACTCTAAATCTATGAATAATAGTGGTGGCTGCAGCCGCACAGTTTCAGCTGAACTAAAAGTGTCTGCAATTGCACGGCAGCCTCTGCAAGCCATATGCCACTGACGGTAAATGCTTGGTGCTCTCCTATTTGCTCATAGCTCTGTGCAAAGCCCCAAGTGCCTCAGAGACACTTATGCCTAACAGTTTCTCTGTTATTACTTTAAAGATAACTTGAGTGCCAAATATTTGCTCCATGATGAGAAGCAACACATCTGCGGAAGAAGGATTTATTCATTACAATAAGCTGCTTATTTCTATTCCTACACATCCCATACGCACCTGATAAATTAGAGGCAGCCTTCCACGCTTTCCCAAATTGTGGGAAAATGACGATGCCATTTCCATCCTTTAATCTCTCCTGCTCAGAGTCACACTTTAGAGAGCATTGCCCCTTTTGCTCAGATCGTAAATGGCTTACTAAGATGAGAGGACCGAAGCCTGAGATGGTCAACCAAACCTTCAAAGCGCTGTGACATTTTCGAGTCTACAACACAACAGTCACCTTTTACCTTTCTGGCTAATTTAGCCAAACCTCCCACCTCAATCAAACAGACCTCAGGCCTTCACCCAGGTCCTGTTGTTTGACTTGTACAGATTTTTCAAATACAATCTGAAAGGTCATTTTTTAAAGAATCTTTCCAGATTCCCCCTAAGGAGGGTCCCCCACTTTCCCAGTTTCCAAAGGTTATTAGTAGTTTCTGTGACAGCTCTGCTAAGAGTCAGTTCTACAACACAGATGAATCTTTAAAGAGAAGAGGGTGTGTTTCTCTTCTCCAGATTCTCACAATTCTTCACACTTACTTTCCCTATACGATACCCCCCTCCAAACCAAACACTTAAATAGCAAAGCCCTTGCATCTTGCTATTCCCAACCTCTTATATACTACCACCACCCCCAAAAAGACACTTAAATAGTAAAAGCATTGCATCTTGCTTTCCTTGCCCAAACAGGATCCCAACCTGTTCCTTCACCCTCCACCCCCAACAACAGAGAAATGTGATATCTTCATTTATCTGGAAAATCTCCCATTCCATTCCCTCTGTCATCACACCGGCTACCTAATCCAAAATGAGAAAGGGAGAGCCCTACCTGTCCTGTGTAACTGACCTAACCCTCTTCATCTCTGCCACAAACTTCACTACCTAGAATTTAACTATAGAATTAGTATAAATTTAGTATTTTGAGTGTTAAGCCTTAAATCATTTTCTTCAGATATAAATGTATTTATGAAAACTGAGAATTTAAATCACTACCAGCCTACACTTAAGCGAGGACTAGAGGAAGACACGAGGAAATCAGGCTATTTTGACTAATACATGTAGATAAAGAACAAAGAAGAAATGGAGTGAGTAGGAAGGTGTTGAGGAAGTACCTAAATTAAGTAATATTCAACTTCCTTATGAGTTACCTATAGACCAGTCTTCCTGAGATGGTTACCCTGAGTTAGACGATGGATTAATAAAAGTATATAAGTATGCATATAAATATAGATATATATACATATATTCATAGTCAATAATGTTAAAAGTGAATTGAGACTCAGTGTTTCAATAGCCATATTGTAATCAGTGTGTAATTAAAAAGGAGCACTGAGATTAAGGTAAAAACCAGAAGTGTGAAAGAAATATTCCCATCAGGGTCTTAAGTGATGTGTGTAGATTATAAGCAAGGGAAGCAAGTTTTAGAAAGGAAATCAGAGGACTGAGGGACCTGAGAGAAACTCCTAACCCACAGGATTCATTTCAGCTTAGCCGCGTCTTCCTTTAAAATCCCTCTTTGTAGGGTTTCAGAATTTTCCTCCATGGACGATATGCCCTGGACATCAGCTCCCAGATGTGAAAGATATTGCTCCCCACTGGCCAGTGTCTTGGTGTCTCTTCAACAAGCCAAGCAGTATATCCACAATGGGGTAACAACCTGAACCACTGGAAAATCCCACACTCTAAACATCTCTTGATTCATAAATGTTGTCTTCCTGATGTTTACAGTCCTATGAAAGATCAAAAGAAAATGTTTCCCTACATGTTCCGGTGCAGTCATTGGCCAGAGGCTGAGAGAGCAGAGCAGTGTCTTCTCTGTCCTCAGGGAAGCATTAAAATGGTCAACCTTGAACTTCTCTTTCCAGGATATTTACTGCTTGTCACTACAGGAATTCTGTTGTAGGATGTGAGCAAAAACATCCTATCATTCGCAGTTTGTGCTTGAGAGGGTGAAGGGAGATCAGAGTCCTGAGACTGTCTGAACAATTGGAAATGTTGACCTGGCATACAGTAGCAAGCAGTACACTTGCTGGAAAATACTTTAAAGTGTATATGGAGGCTTTAACCAGCTCTCTATCTCTTGAGTGCCCTAAGATTTCCATATCTTAGAAATGTTGCCAATAACTCAAATTCAATCTTCTCCCAGGGAAAGTCTATGACTGCAAATTTTTTGGGAGCCTGACAATATTTAATGTCTGATAACATTTATAAAATCTCATTGGGGGGGGGGAGCCACTGGAAAGATTGCTCAGCAGCTAAGAGAACTGACTGCTCTTGCAGGGAACCCAGGTAATTAAGTTCACAGCTATCTAACTCCAGTCCTAGGGTATCCAGCACCCTTTTCTGGCCTCAGTGAGCACTGTACACACATGGTGCATGGACATACATATGCGTTTCTTTTTAGAAAACAAAAAGGCAAAAGAATTAATTCAGCTGGACGAGTTGGAATGCTAGGTGAAAAATTATCAAATATATACCGGCAGCCCCCGGGTCTGCAGGGCTCACCGTCTAAAACAAGCATATTGAAGACACAGAAAAGGCAACTGTCAGAGCAAAGAAAATGGTGTCCTGTGGATGCTTTGCTTCTCTTCCTTTTATCAGCCTCCCAAAGTAGAGCCTGACCCAGTGACCAAAGCATAGACAAAGTATAGAACAGTCCAGCAGCTGCTGGGTTGTTCCAAGTTGGGAAGAAGTACAATGTTTGTGAAATCCAGTTGTGTGATGCCCTTGAATTTCCTGGAAAAAAAATTGGTCCTTTCAAGTAGCTCTCTGACTCATCAAGCATCCGCGGTCCTGCTCATCATCGCTGTTTATAGAAAACTACATATATGGGCAGGTGTTACTGAAAATTCTTCCTTGTAAAGGCAAATCTGTTTCCTGGCAACCTGTTGTTTATCGTTGTGATGGCTAACTTTGGTTGTCTACTTGACTACATCTGGAAGCAACTAAGCAGTTTGGTACAACTGTGAATGATTTGTGTGTGTGTGTGTGTGTGTGTGTGTGTGTGTGTGTGTGTGTGTGTGACTGGATAATTTGAGATGAACAGACCAACCCCAAATCTGGATCATTTGAGGTCAAAAGAACAAACCTATATCTATATTTGGCAGCCCATATAAAAGGACCAGTAAGAAGGAAGCTTTTGCTTTCTTCCCATATCTCCTCACTCTCTCGCTTACATGTACTCTACTGCTGAGGCCCTACATTGCTGGTATTAGAGCATACTTCTTCAAGATTCTGATGTAGACCAAAGACATACAGCCTCATGGGCTGAACAACTACCAGGTAGGTTCTTGGCCTTTCTTTTACAAGAGGGCCATTGTTAGACTAGCCAGACCACAACCTGTAAGCAATTCTAATAGATTTCTGTTCAATAGATATAGACTCAGTCTATCCGTTCTGTTCCTCTGGAGAGTTCTGTCCAATACACTAGTCATGTAGAATAATTTATATTCTTCTTCTTTTAGACAGCCCTTATAATATTTGATGGAAATTATCTCAACCTTTAAAGCCTTTTCATGAGCTACAAGATACTGCCTGTAAATGCCCAAATCTCATTTCCCTTTTGGCATCCAATTTCTCCTCCATGAGCCCTGATGGCTATGTTTATTTTAAGTTCTGACATAGAATTATTGTAACTCAGACCTGCCAGAGCAAAAAGAATGCAGTTCTCCCTCACTCATAGATATGTTTACTTAAGACTGTTTGCTCATTTGTGTGTGTGTGTGTGTGTGTGTGTGTGTGTGTGTGTGTGTGTGTGTGTGTGTGTAATTAAATCAGTGTGAAGCTGTTAGACTCCTTTTGAAATGACAAAACAAAAATTCAAAACTTTCATCATCAAATAATGCAGAATCTGGACGTTGCCTGTCCCTCACCCAACGCCCACTGGAACACAGAAGAGGTGCATGCACATGTGTGCGTGGGCACGTGCACGAGAACTCACACACACACATACACACACACACACAAATACAAATACACACTTTTGTTTAATTGTTGCTATTTTAATTTGTTTATCCTTTGATGCGATCATACATGTATATTATGCAGACCCTCTCAACCTCTATCATCCTACGTCATCCCCCTCTCCTCCTGCTGACGCCTCTCTTCCCGACAAGTCTTTCATGCCACTTTTTTGGTTTTGTCCACTGAGCATCTGCTATTTGCCAGCTCATGGGTAACTTCTCGGTGGTTACACCACTGATGAAAGTGGCTCCCTTCCCCCAGCCACCATTAACTGTCAACAGTCCCTCGGGGAGGGGTGGAGCCTCTCCAGTCTTCTCTCCTTTCATGTTGAAAGCTAGATGAGAGGAAATTAGTCTGAACAGGTGAGAGGGTGCGCCAGAGAACCTGACAGCTTCTGGAACAGGCGGAAGCACAGAGGCGCTGAGGCAGCACCCTGTGTGGGCCGGGGACAGCCGGCAACCTTCCGGACCAGAGGACAGGTGCCCACCCGGCTGGGGAGGCGGCATAAGCCACAGCAGCAGCGGTCGCCATCTTGGTCCGGGACCCGCCGAACTTAGGAAATTAGTCTGAACAGGTGAGAGGGTGCGCCAGAGAACCTGACAGCTTCTGGAACAGGCAGAAGCACAGAGGCGCTGAGGCAGCACCCTGTGTGGGCCGGGGACAGCCGGCCACCTTCCGGACCAGAGGACAGGTGCCCGCCCGGCTGGGGAGGCGACCTAAGCCACAGCAGCAGCGGTCGCCATCTTGGTCCCGGGACTCCAAGGAACTTAGGAATTTAGTCTGCTTAGGTGAGAGTCTGTACCACCTGGGAACTGCCAAAGCAACACAGTGTCTGAGAAAGGTCCTGTCTTGGGCCTTCTTCTTCGGCCAGGAGGAGGTCCAAATACAAGATATCTGCGCACCTTCCCTGTAAGAGAGCTTGCCAGCAGAGAGTGCTCTGAGCACTGAAACTCAGAGGAGAGAATCTGTCTCCCAGGTCTGCTGATAGGCGGTAACAGAATCACCAGAAGAACAA
Source organism: Mus musculus (assembly GCF_000001635.26). Lineage (NCBI taxonomy): Eukaryota > Metazoa > Chordata > Mammalia > Rodentia > Muridae > Mus > Mus musculus. The sequence goes on along the minus strand of NC_000084.6, from coordinate 50,267,716 downwards.
TCTCTAAACAGAGTCAACTATAACTACTAACTCCAGAGATTACCAGATGGCGAAAGGTAAACGGAGGAATCTTACTAACAGGAACCAAGACCACTCACCATCACCAGAACCCAGCACACCCACTTCGCCCAGTCCAGGGAACCCCAACACACCTGAGAACCTAGACCTAGATTTAAAAGCATATCTCATGATGATGGTAGAGGACATCAAGAAGGACTTTAATAAATCACTTAAAGAAATACAGGAGAACACTGCTAAAGAGTTACAAGTCCTTAAAGAAAAACAGGAAAACACAATCAAACAGGTAGAAGTCCTTACAGAAAAAGAGGAAAAAACATACAAACAGGTGATGGAAATGAACAAAACCATACTAGACCTAAAAAGGGAAGTAGACACAATAAAGAAAACTCAAAGCGAGGCAACACTAGAGATAGAAACCCTAGGAAAGAAATCTGGAACCATAGATTTGAGCATCAGCAACAGAATACAAGAGATGGAAGAGAGAATCTCAGGTGCAGAAGATTCCATAGAGAACATCGGCACAACAATCAAAGAAAATGGAAAATGCAAAAAGATCCTAACTCAAAATATCCAGGAAATCCAGGACACAATAAGAAGACCAAACGTACGGATAATAGGAGTGGATGAGAATGAAGATTTTCAACTCAAAGGTCCAGCAAACATCTTCAACAAAATTATTGAAGAAAACTTCCCAAATCTAAAGAATGAGATGCATATGAACATACAAGAAGCCTACAGAACTCCAAATAGACTGGACCAGAAAAGAAATTCCTCCCGACACATAATAATCAGAACATCAAATGCACTAAATAAAGATAGAATACTAAAAGCAGTAAGGGAAAAAGGTCAAGTAACATATAAAGGCAAGCCTATCAGAATTACACCAGATTTTTCACCAGAGACTATGAAAGCCAGAAGAGCCTGGACAGATGTTATACAGACACTAAGAGAACACAAACTGCAGCCCAGGCTACTATACCCAGCCAAACTCTCAATTATCATAGAGGGAGAAACCAAAGTATTCCACGACAAAACCAAATTCAAGCATTATCTCTCCACGAATCCAGCCCTTCAAAGGATAATAACAGAAAAAAACCAATACAAGAACGGGAACAACGCCCTAGAAAAAACAAGAAGGTAATCCCTCAACAAACCTAAAAGAAGACAGCCACAAGAACAGAATGCCACCTTTAACAACTAAAATAACAGGAAGCAACAATTACTTTTCCTTAATATCTCTTAACATCAATGGTCTCAACTCGCCAATAAAAAGACATAGACTAACAAACTGGCTACACAAACAAGACCCAACATTTTGCTGCTTACAGGAAACTCATCTCAGAGAAAAAGATAGACACTACCTCAGAATGAAAGGCTGGAAAACAATTTTCCAAGCAAATGGTATGAAGAAACAAGCAGGAGTAGCCATCCTAATATCTGATAAGATTGACTTCCAACCCAAAGTCATCAAAAAAGACAAGGAGGGACACTTCATTCTCATCAAAGGTAAAATCCTCCAAGAGGAACTCTCAATTCTGAATATCTATGCTCCAAATACAAGAGCAGCCACATTCACTAAAGAAACTTTAGTAAAGCTCAAAGCACACATTGCGCCTCACACAATAATAGTGGGAGACTTCAACACACCACTTTCACCAATGGACAGATCATGGAAACAGAAACTAAACAGGGACACACTGAAACTAACAGAAGTGATGAAACAAATGGATCTGACAGATATCTACAGAACATTTTACCCTAAAACAAAAGGATATACCTTCTTCTCAGCACCTCATGGTACCTTCTCCAAAATTGACCACATAATAGGTCACAAATCAGGCCTCAACAGATTCAAAAATATTGAAATTGTCCCATGTATCCTATCAGATCACCATGCACTAAGGCTGATCTTTAATAACAAAATAAATAACAGAAAGCCAACATTCACATGGAAACTGAACAACACTCTTCTCAATGATACCTTGGTCAAGGAAGGAATAAAGAAAGAAATTAAAGACTTTTTAGAGTTTAATGAAAATGAAGCCACAACGTACCCAAACCTTTGGGACACAATGAAAGCATTTCTAAGAGGGAAACTCATAGCTATGAGTGCCTTCAAGAAAAAACGGGAGAGAGCACATACTAGCAGCTTGACAACACATCTAAAAGCTCTAGAAAAAAAGGAAGCAAATTCACCCAAGAGGAGTAGACGGCAGGAAATAATCAAACTCAGGGGTGAAATCAACCAAGTGGAAACAAGAAGAACTATTCAAAGAATTAACCAAACGAGGAGTTGGTTCTTTGAGAAAATCAACAAGATAGATAAACCCTTAGCTAGACTCACTAAAGGGCACAGGGACAAAATCCTAATTAACAAAATCAGAAATGAAAAGGGAGACATAACAACAGATCCTGAAGAAATCCAAAACACCATCAGATCCTTCTACAAAAGGCTATACTCAACAAAACTGGAAAACCTGGACGAAATGGACAAATTTCTGGACAGATACCAGGTACCAAAGTTGAATCAGGATCAAGTTGACCTTCTAAACAGTCCCATATCCCCTAAAGAAATAGAAGCAGTTATTAATAGTCTCCCAGCCAAAAAAAGCCCAGGACCAGACGGGTTTAGTGCAGAGTTCTATCAGACCTTCAAAGAAGATCTAACTCCAGTTCTGCACAAACTTTTTCACAAGATAGAAGTAGAAGGTATTCTACCCAACTCATTTTATGAAGCCACTATTACTCTGATACCTAAACCACAGAAAGATCCAACAAAGATAGAGAACTTCAGACCAATTTCTCTTATGAACATCGATGCAAAAATCCTTAATAAAATTCTCGCTAACCGAATCCAAGAACACATTAAAGCAATCATCCATCCTGACCAAGTAGGTTTTATTCCAGGGATGCAGGGATGGTTTAATATACGAAAATCCATCAATGTAATCCATTATATAAACAAACTCAAAGACAAAAACCACATGATCATCTCGTTAGATGCAGAAAAAGCATTTGACAAGATCCAACACCCATTCATGATAAAAGTTCTGGAAAGATCAGGAATTCAAGGCCAATACCTAAACATGATAAAAGCAATCTACAGCAAACCAGTAGCCAACATCAAAGTAAATGGAGAGAAGCTGGAAGCAATCCCACTAAAATCAGGGACTAGACAAGGCTGCCCACTTTCTCCCTACCTTTTCAACATAGTACTTGAAGTATTAGCCAGAGCAATTCGACAACAAAAGGAGATCAAGGGGATACAAATTGGAAAAGAGGAAGTCAAAATATCACTTTTTGCAGATGATATGATAGTATATATAAGTGACCCTAAAAATTCCAACAGAGAACTCCTAAACCTGATAAACAGCTTCGGTGAAGTAGCTGGATATAAAATTAACTCAAACAAGTCAATGGCCTTTCTCTACACAAAGAATAAACAGGCTGAGAAAGAAATTAGGGAAACAACACCCTTCTCAATAGCCACAAATAATATAAAATATCTCGGCGTGACTCTAACGAAGGAAGTGAAAGATCTGTATGATAAAAACTTCAAGTCCCTGAAGAAAGAAATTAAAGAAGATCTCAGAAGATGGAAAGATCTCCCATGCTCATGGATTGGCAGGACCAACATTGTAAAAATGGCTATCTTGCCAAAAGCAATCTACAGATTCAATGCAATCCCCATTAAAATTCCAACTCAATTCTTCAACGAATTAGAAGGAGCAATTTGCAAATTCATCTGGAATAACAAAAAACCGAGGATAGCAAAAACTCTTCTCAAGGATAAAAGAACCTCTGGTGGAATCACCATGCCTGACCTAAAGCTTTACTACAGAGCAATTGTGATAAAAACTGCATGGTACTGGTATAGAGACAGACAAGTGGACCAATGGAATAGAATTGAAGACCCAGAAATGAACCCACACACCTATGGTCACTTGATCTTCGACAAGGGAGCCAAAACCATCCAGTGGAAGAAAGACAGCATTTTCAACAATTGGTGCTGGCACAACTGGTTGTTATCATGTAGAAGAATGCGAATCGATCCATACTTATCTCCTTGTACTAAGGTCAAATCTAAGTGGATCAAGGAACTTCACATAAAACCAGAGACACTGAAACTTATAGAGGAGAAAGTGGGGAAAAGCCTTGAAGATATGGGCACAGGGGAAAAATTCCTGAACAGAACAGCAATGGCTTGTGCTGTAAGATCGAGAATTGACAAATGGGACCTAATGAAACTCCAAAGTTTCTGCAAGGCAAAAGACACTGTCTATAAGACAAAAAGACCACCAACAGACTGGGAAAGGATCTTTACCTATCCTAAATCAGATAGGGGACTAATATCCAACATATATAAAGAACTCAAGAAGGTGGACCTCAGAAAATCAAATAACCCCCTTAAAAAATGGGGCTCAGAACTGAACAAAGAATTCTCACCTGAGGAATACCGAATGGCAGAGAAGCACCTGAAAAAATGTTCAACATCCTTAATCATCAGGGAAATGCAAATCAAAACAACCCTGAGATTCCACCTCACACCAGTGAGAATGGCTAAGATCAAAAATTCAGGTGACAGCAGATGCTGGCGTGGATGTGGAGAAAGAGGAACACTCCTCCATTGTTGGTGGGATTGCAGGCTTGTACAACCACTCTGGAAATCAGTCTGGCGGTTCCTCAGAAAATTGGACATAGTACTACCGGAGGATCCAGCAATACCTCTCCTGGGCATATATCCAGAAGAAGCCCCAACTGGTAAGAAGGACACATGCTCCACTATGTTCATAGCAGCCTTATTTATAATAGCCAGAAACTGGAAAGAACCCAGATGCCCCTCAACAGAGGAATGGATACAGAAAATGTGGTACATCTACACAATGGAGTACTACTCAGCTATTAAAAAGAATGAATTTATGAAATTCCTAGCCAAATGGATGGACCTGGAGAGCATCATCCTGAGTGAGGTAACACAATCACAAAGGAACTCACACAATATGTACTCACTGATAAGTGGATACTAGCCCAAAACCTAGGATACCCACGATATAAGATACAATTTCCTAAACACATGAAACTCAAGAAAAATGAAGACTGAAGTGTGGACACTATGCCCCTCCTTAGAAGTGGGAACAAAACACCCATGGAAGGAGTTACAGAAACAAAGTTTGGAGCTGAGATGAAAGGATGGACCATGTAGAGACTGCAACATCCAGGGATCCACCCCATAATCAGCATCCAAACGCTGACACCATTGCATATACTAGCAAGATTTTATCGAAAGGACCCAGATGTAGCTGTCTCTTGTGAGACTATGCCGGGGCCTAGCAAACACAGAAGTGGATGCTCACAGTCAGCTAACGGATGGATCACAGGGCTCCCAATGGAGGAGCTAGAGAAAGTACCCAAGGAGCTAAAGGGATCTTCAACCCTATAGGTGGAACAACATTATGAACTAACCAGTACCCCTGAGCTCTTGACTCTAGCTGCATATGTATCAAAAGATGGCCTAGTCGGCCATCACTGGAAAGAGAGGCCCATTGGACACGCAGACTTTGTGTGCCCCGGTACAGGGGAACGCCAGGGCCAAAGGGGGGGAGTGGGTGGGTAGGGGAGTGGGGGTGGGTGGGTAAGGGGGACTTTTGGTATAGCATTGGAAATGTAAATGAGCTAAATACCTAATAAAAAATGGAAAAAAAAAAAAAAAAAAAAAAAAAAAAAAAAGAAAGCTAGATGAATGCAATCTTGTGCAGGTAGCCACAGGTTCAATACTTCATTCAGGTATCAGCAGGCTGTATCCAGAAGAACAGCAGTTTTCTCCAACCTTTGGCCCTATAATCTTTCTGTCCCTCCTTCTTCAATGTTCCCTGAGCTTTGGTGGGTGGACAGTTTGATACAGAGTGATATAGATGTCCCTTTTAGAGCTGAGCATACCACAATCACTTACTATCGTCACTTTGACAGTTTTAAGTCACTGTATAGACCATCATCCACTACAAAAAGTAGCCTCTCTGATGAAGACCGAGAAGTGCATTCACCCATGAGTGTAAAGATTCGTATTTAGAAGGCAGTCTGAAAGCACATGTATTCAAGACAGTAATACTAGTGGGTTCTCTTGCAGGGGCCATGACCACACATAACTCAGACATAAGTTGTGGACCTGATTTACAGTACTAGGAATGAATCCTGGGAAGGACTTAAATCCAATCAGACCACTGTTAACCCCATGACAATCATGCCACTATTATACCAATGGATTTCCTGGCTAGTTGTTACTGTAGTTCGCAGATGAGAAAAATTGTTGATAACTTATCTTTAATTCCTGTATTCTAACCCTATTTTTATTATCATTGTAATACTTTAGTAAGGGTCTAGGAGGGTAAGCTTTGATATGAGTTTTGCAAGCATCCTTAGTGTTATGCAAGTTTGCCCTTCCTCACTACCTCCTGCCACCTCCTCCTTTAAACCTTTCTGCTTTCCCCATTATCTTCATCCTACCTCAAACCAACTGTGCCCCTTAAGGTCCCTGCCCTCTGCTCCCACCCTCCACAGTAGCCTCTTCCTATCTTCCTGGCCTCTACAGATTTCTGAATTAGACCCATAAGTCTACATGTTTGAAGCTAGAGGTTTATGAGCTACTATGTGGCATTTGTCTTTGTATACATTGGTTATATCACCCAGTATCATTTTTTCCAGTTCTTTTTTTATTAGATATTTTCTTTATTTACATTTCAAATGCTATCCGAAAAGCTGCCTGTACCCTCCTGCACCCTGCTCTCCTACCCACACACTCCCACTTCTTGGCCCTGGCGTTCCCCTGTACTGGGGCATATAAAGTTTGCAATACCAAGGGGCCTCTCTTCCCAATGATGGCCCACTAGGCCATCTTCTGCTACTTATGCAGCTAGAGACACCAGCTCTGGGGGTACTGGTTAGTTCACATTGTTGTTCCACCTATAGGGTTGCAGACCCCTTCAGCTCCTTGGGTACTTTCTCTAGCTCTTCTATTGGGGACCCTGTGTTCTATCCAATAGATGACTGTGAGTATCCACCTTTGTATTTGCCAGACACTGGCATAGCCTCACATGAGACAGCTATATCAGGGTCCTTTCAGCAAAATCTTGCTGGCATATGCAAGTGTCTTGGTCGGGTAGCTGATTATGGGATTGATCCCCGGGTAGGGTAGTCTCTGGATGGTCCATCCTTTCATCTTAGCTCCAAACTTTGTCTCTGTAGCTCCTTCCATAAGTATTTTGTTCCCTATTCTAAGGAGGAATGAAGTATCCACACGTTGGTCTTCTTTCTTCTTGATTTTCTTGTGTTCTGCAAATTGTTTCTTGGGTATTCTAAGTTTCTGGGCTAATATCCACTTATCAGTGAGTGCATATCAAGTGACTTCTTTTGTGATTGGGTTACCTCACTCAGGATGATATCCTCCAGATCCATCCATTTGACCAAGAATTTCATAAATTCATTGTTTTTAATAGCTGAGTAGTACTCCATTGTGTAAATGTACCACATTTTCTGTATCCATTCCTCTGTTGAGGGACATCTAGGTTCTTTCCAGCTTCTGGCTATTATAAATAAGGCTACTATGAACATAGTGGAGCATGTGTCCTTATTACCAGTTGGAACATCTTCTGGATATATGCTCAGGAGAGGTATTGCTTGATCTTCCGGTAGTACTATGTCCAATTTTCTGAGGAACTGCCATACTAACTTCCAGAGTGATTTTACAAGCTTGCAATCCCACGAGCAATGTAGGAGTGTTCCTCTTTCTCCACATCCTCGCCAGCATCTGCTGTCACCTGAATTTTTTTTTTCTTTTACCATTTTTTTTTCCATTTTTTATTAGGTATTTAACTCATTTACATTTCCAATGCTATACCAAAAGTCCCACATATCCACCCACCCCCACTCCCCTGCCCACCCACTCCCCCTTTTTGGCCCTGGTATTCCCCTGTACTGGGGCATATAAAGTTTGCAAGTCCAATGGGCCTCTCTTTCCAGTGATGGCCGACTAGGCCATCTTTTGATATATATGCAGCTAGAGTCGAGAGCTCCGGGGTACTGGTTAGCTCATAATGTTGTTCCACCTATAGGGTTGCAGATCCCTTTAGCTCCTTGGCTACTTTCTCTAGCTCCTCCATTGGGAGCCCTATGATCCATCCATTAGCTGACTGTGAGCATCCACTTCTGTGTTTGCTGGGCCCCGGCATAGTCTCACAAGAGACAGCTACATCTGCGTCCTTTCAATAAAATCTTGCTAGTGTATGCAATGGTGTCAGCGTTTGGATGCTGATTATGGGGTGGATCCCTGACTATGGCAGTCTCTACATGGTCCATCCTTTCATCTCAGCTCCAAACTCCGTCTCTGTAACTCCTTCCATGGGTGTTTTGTTCCCAAATCTAAGGAGGGGCATAGTGTCCACACTTCAGTCTTCATTCTCCTTGAGTTTCATGTGTTTAGCAAATTATATCTTATATCTTGGGTATCCTAGGTTTGGGGCTAATATCCACTTATCAGTGAATACATATTGTGTGAGTTTCTTTGTGAATGTGTTACCTCACTCAGGATGATGCCCTCCAGGTCCATCCATTTGGCTAGGAATTTCATAAATTCATTCTTTTTAATAGCTGAGTAGTACTCCATTGTGTAGATGTACCACATTTTCTGTATCCATTCCTCTGTTGAGGGGCATCTAGGTTCTTTCCAGCTTCTGGCTATTATAAATAAGGCTGCTATGAACATAGTGGAGCATGTGTCCTTCTTACCTGTTGGGGCATCTTCTGGATATATGCCCAGGAGAGGTATTGCTGGATCCTCCGGTAGTACTATGTCCAGTTTTCTGAGGAACCGCCAGACTGATTTCCAGAGTGGTTGTACAAGCCTGCACTCCCACCAACAATGGAGGAGTGTTCCTCTTTCTCCACATCCTCGCCAGCATCTGCTGTCACCTGAATTTTTGATGTTAGCCATTCTGGCTGGTGTGAGGTGGAATCTCAGGGTTGTTTTGATTTGCATTTCCCTGATGATTAAGGATGTTGAACATTTTTTCAGGTGCTTCTCTGCCATTCGGTATTCCTCAGGTGAGAATTCTTTGTTCAGTTCTGAGCCCCATTTTTTAATGGGGTTATTTGATTTTCTGAAGTCCACCTTCTTGAGTTCTTTATATATGTTGGATATTAGTCCCCTATCTGATTTAGGATAGGTAAAGATCCTTTCCCAATCTGTTGGTGGTCTTTTTGTCTTATTGACGGTGTCTTTTGCCTTGCAGAAACTTTGGAGTTTCATTAGGTCCCATTTGTCGATTCTCGATCTTACAGCACAAGCCATTGCTGTTCTGTTCAGGAATTTTTCCCCTGTGCCCATATCTTCAAGGCTTTTCCCCACTTTCTCCTCTATAAGTTTCAGTGTCTCTGGTTTTATGTGAAGTTCCTTGATCCACTTAGATTTGACCTTAGTACAAGGAGATAAGTATGGATCGATTCGCATTCTTCTACACGATAACAACCAGTTGTGCCAGCACCAATTTTTGAAAATGCTGTCTTTCTTCCACTGGATGGTTTTAGCTCCCTTGTCGAAGATCAAGTGACCATAGGTGTGTGGGTTCATTTCTGGATCTTCAATTCTATTCCATTGGTCTACTTGTCTGTCTCTATACCAGTACCATGCAGTTTTTATCACAATTGCTCTGTAGTAAAGCTTTAGGTCTGGCATGGTGATTCCGCCAGAAGTTCTTTTATCCTTGAGAAGACTTTTTGCTATCCTAGGTTTTTTGTTATTCCAGACAAATTTGCAAATTGCTCCTTCCAATTCGTTGAAGAATTGAGTTGGAATTTTGATGGGGATTGCATTGAATCTGTAGATTGCTTTTGGCAAGATAGCCATTTTTACAATGTTGATCCTGCCAATCCATGAGCATGGGAGATCTTTCCATCTTCTGAGATCTTCTTTAATTTCTTTCTTCAGAGATTTGAAGTTTTTATCATACAGATCTTGCACCTCCTTAGTTAGAGTCACGCCAAGATATTTTATATTATTTGTGACTATTGAGAAGGGTGTTGTTTCCCTAATTTCTTTCTCAGCCTGTTTATTCTTTGTATAGAGAAAGGCCATTGACTTGTTTGAGTTTATTTTATATCCAGCTACTTCACCGAAGCTGTTTATCAGGTTTAGGAGTTCTCTGGTAGAATTTTTAGGGTCACTTATATATACTATCATATCATCTGCAAAAAGTGATATTTTGACTTCCTCTTTTCCAATTTGTATCCCCTTGATCTCCTTTTGTTGTCGAATTGCTCTGGCTAATATTTCAAGTACTATGTTGAAAAGGTAGGGAGAAAGTGGGCAGCCTTGTCTAGTCCCTGATTTTAGTGGGATTGCTTCCAGCTTCTCTCCATTTACTTTGATGTTGGCTACTGGTTTGCTGTAGATTGCTTTTATCATGTTTAGGTATGGGCCTTGAATTCCTGATCTTTCCAAAACTTTTATCATGAATGGGTGTTGGATCTTGTCAAATGCTTTTTCTGCATCTAACGAGATGATCATGTGGTTTTTGTCTTTGAGTTTGTTTATATAATGGATTACATTGATGGATTTTCGTATATTAAACCATCCCTGCATCCCTGGAATAAAACCTACTTGGTCAGGATGGATGATTGCTTTAATGTGTTCTTGGATTCGGTTAGCGAGAATTTTATTGAGGATTTTTGCATCGATATTCATAAGAGAAATTGGTCTGAAGTTCTCTATCTTTGTTGGATCTTTCTGTGGTTTAGGTATCAGAGTAATAGTGGCTTCATAAAATGAGTTGGGTAGAGTACCTTCTACTTCTATTTTGTGAAATAGTTTGTGCAGAATTGGAATTAGATCTTCTTTGAAGGTCTGATAGAACTCTGCACTAAACCCATCTGGTCCTGGGCTTTTTTTGGTTGGGAGACTATTAATAACTGCTTCTATTTCTTTAGGTGATATGGGACTGTTTAGATGGTCAACTTGATCCTGATTCAACTTTGGTACCTGGTATCTGTCCAGAAATTTGTCCATTTCGTCCAGGTTTTCCAGTTTTGTTGAGTATAGCCTTTTGTAGAAGGATCTGATGGTGTTTTGGATTTCTTCAGGATCTGTTGTTATGTCTCCCTTTTCATTTCTGATTTTGTTAATTAGGATTTTGTCCCTGTGCCCTTTAGTGAGTCTAGCTAAGGGTTTATCTATCTTGTTGATTTTCTCAAAGAACCAACTCCTCGTTTGGTTAATTCTTTGAATAGTTCTTCTTGTTTCCACTTGGTTGATTTCACCCCTGAGTTTGATTATTTCCTGCCGTCTACTCCTCTTGGGTGAATTTGCTTCCTTTTTTTCTAGGGCTTTTAGATGTGTTGTCAAGCTGCTAGTATGTGCTGTCTCCCGTTTCTTCTTGGAGGCACTCAGCGCTATGAGTTTCCCTCTTAGAAATGCTTTCATTGTGTCCCAGAGGTTTGGGTACGTTGTGGCTTCATTTTCATTAAACTCTAAAAAGTCTTTAATTTCTTTCTTTATTCCTTCCTTGACCAAGGTATCATTGAGAAGAGTGTTATTCAGTTTCCACGTGAATGTTGGCTTTCCATTATTTATGTTGTTATTGAAGATCAGTCTTAGGCCATGGTGGTCTGATAGGATACATGGGACAATTTCAATATTTTTGTATCTATTGAGGCCTGTTTTGTGACCAATTATATGGTCAATTTTGGAGAAGGTCCCGTGAGGTGCTGAGAAGAAGGTATATCCTTTTGTTTTAGGATAAAATGTTCTGTAGATATCTGTCAGGTCCATTTGTTTCATAACTTCTGTTAGTTTCACTGTGTCCCTGTTTAGTTTCTGTTTCCACGATCTGTCCTTTGAAGAAAGTGGTGTGTTGAAGTCTCCCACTATTATTGTGTGAGGTGCAATGTATGTTTTGAGCTTTACTAAAGTGTCTCTAATGAATGTGGCTGCCCTTGCATTTGGTGCGTAGATATTCAGAATTGAGAGTTCCTCTTGGAGGATTTTACCTTTGATGAGTATGAAGTGTCCCTCCTTGTCTTTTTTGATAACTTTGGGTTGGAAGTCGATTTTATCCGATATTAAAATGGCTACTCCAGCTTGTTTCTTCAGTCCATTTGCTTGGAAAATTGTTTTCCAGCCTTTCACTCTGAGGTAGTGTCTGTCTTTTTCCCTGAGATGGGTTTCCTGTAAGCAGCAGAATGTTGGGTCCTGTTTGTGTAGCCAGTCTGTTAGTCTATGTCTTTTTATTGGGGAATTGAGTCCATTGATATTAAGAGATATTAAGGAAAAGTAATTGTTGCTCCCTTTTATTTTTGTTGTTAGAGTTGGCATTCTGTTCTTGTGGCTGTCTTCTTTTTGGTTTGTTGAATGATTACTTTCTTGGTTGTTCTAGGGCGTGATTTCCGTCCTTGTATTGCTTCTTTTCTGTTATTATCCTTTGAAGGGCTGGATTCGTGGAAAGATATTGTGTGAACTTGGTTTTGTCGTGGAATACTTTGGTTTCTCCATCTATGGTAATTGAGAGTTTGGCCGGGTATAGTAGCCTGGGCTGGCATTTGTGTTCTCTTAGTGTCTGTATAACATCTGTCCAGGCTCTTCTGGCTTTCATAGTCTCTGGTGAAAAGTCTGGTGTAATTCTGATAGGCCTTCCTTTATATGTTACTTGACCTTTCTCCCTTACTGCTTTTAATATTCTATCTTTATTTAGTGCATTTGTTGTTCTGATTATTATGTGTCGGGAGGAATTTCTTTTCTGGTCCAGTCTATTTGGAGTTCTGTATGCTTCTTGTATGATCATGGGCATCTCTTTTTTTATGTTTGGGAAGTTTTCTTCTATTATTTTGTTGAAGATATTAGCTGGCCCTTTAAGTTGAAAATCTTCATTCTCATCAATTCCTATTATCCGTAGGTTTGGTCTTCTCATTGTGTCCTGGATTACCTGGATGTTTTGAGTTAGGATCCTTTTGCATTTTGTATTTTCTTTGACTGTTGTGTCGATGTTCTCTATGGAATCTTCTGCACCTGAGATTCTCTCTTCCATTTCTTGTATTCTGTTGCTGATGCTCGCATCTATGGTTCCAGATCTCTTTCCTAGGGTTTCTATCTCCAGCGTTGCCTCGCTTTGGGTTTTCTTTATTGTGTCTACTTCCCCTTTTAGTTCTAGTATGGTTTTGTTCATTTCCATCACCTGTTTGGCTGTGTTTTCCTGCTTTTCTTTAAGAGCCTGTAACTCTTTAGCAGTGCTCTCCTGTAAATCTTTAAGTGACTTATGAAAGTCCTTCTTGATGTCCTCTATCATCATCATGAGAAATGTTTTTAAATCTGGGTCTAGATTTTCGGTTGTGTTGGGGTGCCCAGGACTAGGTGGGGTGGGAGTGCTGCGTTCTGATGATGGTGAGTGGTCTTGATTTCTGTTAGTAGGATTCTTACGTTTGCCTTTCGCCATCTGGTAATCTCTGAAGCTAGCTGTTTTAGTTGTCACTGTTAAGAGCTTGTTCTTCAGGTGACTCTGTTAGCCTCTATGAGCAGACCTGGAGGGTAGCACTCTCCTTAGTTTCAGTGGGCAGAGTATTCTCTGCAGGCAAGCTCTCTTCTTGCAAGGCAGGTACCCAGATATCTGGTGTTCGAACCAGACTCCTGGCAGAAGTTGTGTTCCACTCACTAGAGGTCTTAGGATCACGTGTGGAATCCTGTGTGGGCCCTTGCGGGTGTCAGGCGACTCAGCTGGCAAGGTAGCCGGGGCTCGAGTGGAGTGGAAGGGGTTTGTGCCCCAGATCAAGCCCGGGTAGCCTGCTTCCCTATGTACCGCAGTCTCAAGTTCCACGCGATTGGATTGGGGTAGGCGCTGTGTTCCACTCACCAGAGGTCTTAGGGTCCCGTGGGGAGTCCCGTGTGGGCCCTTGCGGGTGTTGGGCAAGACTCTGCTGTCAAGGTAGCCCGGGGCTCGAGTCTCGAGTCGAGCGGAAGGGACTTGTGCCCCAGATCAGGCCCGGGTAGCCTGCTTCCCTATGTACCGCAGTCTCAAGTTCCGCGCGATTGGATTGGGGCAGGCACTGTGATCCACTCACCAGAGGTCTTAGGGTCCCGTGGGGAGTCCCGTGTGGACCCTTGCGGGTGTTGGGCAAGACTCTGCTGGCAAGGTAGCCCGGGGCTCGAGTCTCGAGTCGAGCGGAAGGGACTTGTGCCCCAGATCAGGCCCGGGTAGCCTGCTTCCCTATGTACCGCAGTCTCAAGTTCCGTGCGATTGGATTGGGGCAGGCACTGTGATCCACTCACCAGAGGTCTTAGGGTCCCGTGGGGAGTCCCGTGTGGACCCTTGCGGGTGTTGGGCAAGACTCTGCTGGTCACCTGAATTTTTGATCTTAACTATTCTGTCCGGTGTGAGGTGGAATCTCAGGGTTCTTTTGATTTGCATTTTCCTGATAATTATGGATGTCGAACATTTTTTCAGGTGCTTCTCAGGCCTTTGGTCTTCCTCAGTTTGGGAATTCTTTGTTTAGCTCTGAACCCCATTTTTTATTTATTATTTTCTTTATATACATGTCAAATGCTATCCCAAAAGTTCCCTATACCTTCCCCCCTGGCCCTGCTCCCCTACCCACCCACTCCCACTTCTTGACCCCGATGTTCCCCTGTACTGGGGCATATAGAGTTTGCAAGACCAACGGGCCTCTCTTACCAGTGATGGCCGACTAGGCCATCTTCTGCTACATATGCAGCTAGACACACAAGCTCTGGGGGTACTGGTTAGTAAGCCTCCAAACACAACCACCATTGCATACACCAGCAAGATTTTGCTGAAAGGACCCTGATATAGCTGTCTCTTGTAAGGCTATGCCGGGGCCTGGCAAACACAGAAGTGGATGCTCACAGTCAGCTATTGGATGGAACACAGGGCCCCCAATGGAGGAGCTAGAGAAAGTACCCAAGGAGCTAAAGGGATCTGCAACCCTATAGGTGGAACAGCAATATGAACCCCATTTTTAATGGGGTTATTTGAATTTCTGGAGTCCAGTTTCTTGAGCGCTTTGTATATATTGGATAGTCCCCTATCAGATTTAGGATTGGTAAAAATCATTTCCCAATCTGGTGACCTTTTTTTTCTTATTGGCAGTGTCTTTGCCATTTTATGAGGTCCCATTTGTCAATTCTTGATCTTACAGCACAAACCATTGCTGTTCTGTTTAGGAATTTTTCCCCTGTGCCCATATCTTCGAGGCTTTCCCCCACTTTCTCCTCTATAAATTTCAGTGTCTCTGGTTTTATGTGGAGTTCTTTGATCCACTTAGACTTGAGCTTTGCACAAGGAGATAAGAATGAATTAATTGGCATTCTTCTACATGATAACCGCCAGTTGTGCCAGCACCATTTGTTGAAAATGCTGTCTTTTTTCCACTGGATGGTTTTAGCTCCCTTGTCAAAGATCAAGTGACCATAGGTGTGTGGGTTCATTTCTGGGTCTTCAATTCTATTCCATTGGTCTACTTGTCTTTCGCTATACCAGTACCATGCAGTTTTTATCACAATTGCTCTGTAGTACAGCTTGAACTCAGGCATGGTGATTCCACCAGAGGTTCATTTTCTCCAGTTCTACCCATTTATTTTTACGTGCAAATTTTACTTTTGTTTTATTTTATTTATTTAAAGCTGAATTGTATCTGTTGTATATGGGTACAACATCTAATGAATGGATTCTTGTCCTTTATTCATTAGCTGGTGGAAGTCGGCAATTATTCCATTTTCTGGCTCTTGTGAAGTAGAGCAGCAATGAACATAGATATGCAAGTATCTCTATAGTGTATGAGTCCTTTGGGTATATGCAAGCAATGGTACATCTCAGCCATCTGGTAGACATATTTCTAGCTTTGTGAGGAACCACCACACCTGTTTCCTAGTGGTTATATCAGTTTTCACTTTAGAAGCATGAATAAGGCCCCTCTTTCTCACTTATCTTTGCTAGCATTCTCTTGTAATTTATTTTCACTTTATTAGCTCAAGCTTCTTTAAAAGATCTCCAGATCAAAAGTGGTCACCTTAAGTTAGTATGAAACTTAGAAAGTTAAGTATACAAGCTTTTGTCCCCATAAAAGAACATCTGATGTGTTAAACAATTGTCAACTGTATCTTTCCCAGTGAGGGTTAAAATATAAAGAACAGATTCAAGTCTATCACTTATCATTAGAATCGTCTGGGAATGAATCACAGCCACAGTGATGAATAGTAATCATCCCAAGGTACCTCAAATTCCTACCCACAAATAAAGAAACGCTCTCACCCTGGCAATGTCCTTCTTTGAAGGGTCTGACTCAATGCCTATCAATAGGCAGAGGGTAGCTAAAGGGAGGCATATTCTCCAACACTCCCAGATCATTCCAGATTATACCTCACCTCAGTTAAGAGAAACTTACACTTGCTTGTCTTCATAACTCCATATCTTCCCATTTTCTAGCTTAAGAAGATACCCAACATTGTTCTTGAATACCAATGTGAACATCTAGCTTCAAACTTGATCGTATATCATTTAGAAATAATCAGATTTCCATTCTGCCCTCTCACTTTCACGGGGAATGCTTGAAAATTCCAGTTCATGAGTATGTAAGATTACCTGTTACAAATAAGGGAAAAAACAATTGCCCTCTTCAGGTCCAGACAGGCACACAGAGCCGATGCACCAGGTCTAATCTATTTGGAAAATAGGTTGGCATTGACATTTCTTATGTTTTTAATGTTGACCCAATTTTAAGCTCTATTTCTCTCCTTAAGTAATGGTATTCCAAGACACAGCTGTAACGGGAAGGGTCAGACGAAGCTGATGGGGAAAGGCAGCATCTAATATATCCAATTTCTGGCCTATGCTTCGGCAAGCTAAAGGAAAATTTTGTTGGTCTCCAGTGTACACCCTGAGCAGTAAAATTAAGACAGTCCACTCCCACACTGCTTCAGACAGACTGAGGTAATTGTTAACCGTTATGGCTTTAGCAACTTGAGTGGGAGAAGATGAGAATTCTGAAAAAGATTTATTTACTGAAAAGCATCCCAAATATCTCATTAGTCTGCTTTTCATTTCGTAAACTTTCCTTTCATTAAAAGTGTCATGCTCTGCAGTTCAGGGGGAAAAAAATAATACTGCCTCTGAGGAGGCCCAGCTGTGGAGCAGAAGGGGCGAGTTAGATCTGAACTTGACTTGCGGGCATCACAGGCTAACCTGGGTTTCTTCATCTGAAAGGAGAAGGCAAATGCCTCTGAATACTGAAGTCAGTTGTATGACTTGGGTACCTTGTTTTGTTTCTTCAAGGCTCAGGCAGTCATCTCCAAAATGGCGAACAGATCAATTTCCCTCAGTGTGTGTGAGTATTTAATGAGTGGATAAATGCAAACTGACTAGAAGTGCTCCATAAGGATTTGTCATCATCAGCATCATGTATTTAATGACACAGGTAAAGGGTGCTTTGCATAGTATCATGAGACATAACCAGGGAAAAACACCTCTGCTCATTCCCAGAAACTTTCCATTGAGATCCAAGAAAATTACAGGATGCAATAATATATTCATTCTATTGTACAAACATAGAGTTGGGATTTTAAGGGAAAGATCCTGTAGAGCAATCTTCTTTCCACAGTCAATCAGACAGGTGGAGAGAGCAGTTTTCCTGAAAAATTAAAGTTAATACATTAAAATCCCAGCTCTCCCAATAACTGACAACTTCATATTTGTCCCGGTATTTTTCTGCTTTTAAAAATCACTTTCCTACAAACAGTTTGCACACTTTTAACATGTATCTGCTCTTCTTTGTGATGCCTGTGAGCTCAGGGGAGTTGGGGGAGGTGATAGATGAGGGAATGTATAGGATGTCTCTCCCAACAAATCTTCCTAGTTCTGGAAGTCCCAGTTCAAACTAAAGAGCTTTCATCTCCCTCTAAAAACAGAAGCAGTGTGGCTCACTGATTCAAGTTAAGCAAGCTCTGACTCCCTTGGCTAATTTTTTTTCATTGAAAATAGATTCTTTTCTGATATGATACATCCCAATCACAGTTTCCCCCACCTCTACTCCTCGAAGCTACACACACACACACACACACACATACCTCCTCTCTTTTCCAGATAAACTCTCCTTCTTTTTCTCTTCAGAAAAGAGTGGGCCTCCTAGAAACCACAGCCTAATAGAAAAAAAAAAAAAAAAAAAAACAAGACACAAGATACAATAAGACAAGGCAAAAACCCTTATATGGAAAACAAGTGAATCAAAAGAAGGAAAAGAATCCCAAGAGAAGGCAAAAGAGTCAGAGACACACCTGCTCCCACTGTTAGGAGACCCACAAAAACACAAGACCAATGACGATAACATATGTGTAGAAGAGCCAGGTAGATCCATGCAGGACCCATGCTTGCTACCTCTATGAGCCCATATAAGCCCTACTTAGTTGATTAGGTAGGCCCTGTTCTGATACCTTTAAGCTCTCCTTTCACTCCTCACTGCTCCACTCCACTTCCAAAGGGTACCCTGAGCTCCAAAGAGGAAACCTTTCTGATAATGACAGTGACTATAGCAAAATGTCATTAGGAATCATTTCACTGACTTTTTTTCCCATGTTTGGTTCTACCTTCGGTCTCTGGGCTATCCAGTGTTCCTGGTCATCCAGGAAGTATAGGACATGGACCCACTCTTGCAGCATGGGCCTCAAGTTAAACCAAACATTGGTTGTCCACTCCAACAAATTCTGTGCCACCATTGTCCCAGCCCACCTTGTAGGCAGGACAGATTGTAGGTGGAGGGTTTTGTGCCTGGGTTGGTATCCAGGTTTCTCTTTCTTGTAGTCTTCAGAGCATCTTCTTATGCCAAAAAGAGACTAGAACATAGGAGTGAAGACTCCATGCAGGTACCAGTTCAACTTCTCTATGTTCAAAGAGCTATGTGAAAGTTGTCCTTGAAAATGGAGCCCCACAGTCAGTTTTCAGAGAGTGACCTGTCCTAGCATCACCCTGTGTTGTTAAGGGATCTCAGTGGGAGCGCCCTATCTTGGCCATCAATTCTACCAAATGCTACCCAGTCCCACCACTGGAAACCTTGCCTGGCTACAAAGATAGCTAGTTCAGATTCCGTACCCTTCATCACTAGGAGTCCTCAATAGAGTCACCCTCAGAGATTCCAGGAAGTTTCCACACCATCCCCGCAATGTTCCAAATTCCAGCTGTCTCTCCTCACACTCACTCCCTCCATGCATTCTCCACATACACACCTGACCCTTCCATCCTCTCCAACCCCCAGTTCACCTGAAATACTTATTCTAATTCCCTCATGTGCTCCCCAACCCCAGAGCCCTCCTCCTCTTTACCTGCCCTCTCTGGGTCTGGGGATTTAGTTTGTTTATCATTTACTTAATAACTGATATCCACTTGTAAGTGAACACATACCATATTTGTCTTCCTGGTTCTGGGTAACCACACTCAAGATGATTTTTTAATAGTTGCATCCATTTGATGCAAATTTCATAATGTCATTTTTTTGACCACTGAGTAATACTCCGTTGTGTAAATATACCACATTTTCTTTATCCATTCATCTGTTGAGGTACATCTAGGCTGTTTCCAATTTCTAGCTGTTATGAATAAATCAATAATAATATAATCAAGCAAGTGCCCTAGTGGTAGGATGGAGCATTCTTTGAGTATATGGCCAAATGTGGTGTAGCTGGAACTTGAGGTAGATCACTTCCCATTTTCTGGGGAATGCTCAAATTGATTTCCATGGTTGTATGACTTTACACTCCCACCAGCAATGGAGGAATGTTGCCTTTGCTCCACATCCTTGCCAGCATGAGTTACCACTTGTGTTACTGATCTTAACCATTCTGACAGGTGTAAGATGGCATTTCAAAGTAGTTTTGGTTTGTATTTCCCTGGTGGCTAAGGATGTTGAACATTTATTTTAAGTGTTGCTCAGCCATTTGTATTCCTCTGTTGAGAATTATTTGTTTAGATCTGTACCCTATTTTTAAATTTGAATTATTTGGGGTTTTTTATATCTAATTACTTGAATTATTTATATAATTTATATATTTAGATATTATACCTCTATCAGATATGGAGTTGGTAAAAATATGTTCCTATTCTGTTAGCTCTCTGTTTAGTTGAGGGTGTCTTTTGGCTTACAGAAGCTTTTCAGTTTTATGAGGTTCCATTTCTTAATTGTTGACTAAAGTAGTCTAAGACCACTGTGCTATTGGTGTTCTGTTCAGAGAGTTGTCTCTGAACAAAAGAGATAAGTTTATTCATGGGACTTCCATTTGAGTCCACTGATTAATATATATTTTTATGCATATGCTTCCCTTCTTTTGCTTTTGCTGGTATGAGGCTATTTATTTCCTGTGTTTTCATGGGTATAGCTAATTAACCTCCTTGAGTTGGAGTTTTCCTTCCAGTACCTGCTGTAGAGCTGGATCTGTAGAATAATTTTGTTTAAATCTGACTTTATCAAAGAATATCGTATTTTCTCCATCAATCATGATTTAAAGTTTTGCTGCATACAGAATTCTGAGCTGACATCTATGGTGTCTTAGAGCCTCAATGCCCTTCTGGCTTTTAGAGTATTCATTAAGAAATCTGGTGTACAGCCGGGCATGGTGGTACACGCCTTTAATCCCAGCACTCGGGAGACAGAGGCAGGTGGATTTCTGAGTTAGAGGCCAGCCTGGCCTACGAAGTGTTTCCAGGACAGCCAGGGCTACACAGAGAAAACCGGTCTCAAAACAAAACAAAACAAAAAAACAACAACAAAATCAGGTGTAAAATCAAAGAAAACACATGGTGAAATTTGAGGCTCTAGCTATATTTGTAGCAGAGGATGGCCTAGTCGGTCATCAATGGGAGGAGAGGCCCTTGGTCCTGTGAAAGCTCTATGACTCAGTATAGGGGAATGCCACAACCAGGAATGGGAGTGAGTGGGTTGAGGAGCAGGGGGAGGGGGAAAGGGATAGGGGATTTTCGGAGGGGAAACCAGGAAAGCGGATAACATTTGAAATGTAAATTAAAAAAATATCCTTTTAAAAAAAATGGAATCATGAGGGAGGAATTCTGAGTGTGAGAAAAATCCAAGAGAGGATTCAGAAACAGAATTGTTTTCGGAGTGTGCTTTCATCCTTCCTCCAGGTGTAGTAGATAGGAGTAAACTTGTTTCAGCTGTTGTATTTCATATGACACTAAGAAAAACATATTTTGGCTCTGTGGCTTGTACTTGTGTTTAAAGACTTTAAAATGTGATTCTTTTTAACCTTCAGAGTATAAAAATGCGTGATGCTCTGAGAGATGTTTGCTGTTGTGTGTGACTTTTGTCTGCCTTATTTTATGCCCTACCTTTCTAGGTTCAAGCCACCAACTAGAGTGGTAAACAGAGGAAGACACATTGGAAATCCATTTCTAATAACACACTCAAAATATTTAACTACTTTATAGTGCTTTAACATAGTTTGTATTACTTCACTGTGGCAATATATCTTGGTAAAGTCAGTGTGATGTATGCCAATAAATTTTACTGTTTTACAGTGAAGAAGAAGAAGAAGAGGAAGAGGAAGAGGAAGAGGAAGAGGAAGAGGAAGAGGAAGAGGAAGAGGAAGAGGAAGAGGAAGAGGAAGAGGAAGAGGAAGAAGAAGAAGAAGAAGAAGAAGAAGAAGAAGAAGAAGAAGAAGAAGAAGAAGAAGAAGAAGAAGAAAAATCTGGTGTATTAGGTCTGACTTTATATATTATCTGTTCTTTTTCCCTTGCAACTTTTAATATTCTTTGTTCTTTATGCTTAATGTTTTGATTAAAATGTGGGAGGGGGTATCCTTTTCTCATACAATTTATTTGGTTTAAGCTTCTTGTGCCTTTAAAGGCATCACCTTCTTTAGGTTAAGAAGTTTTTCTTCTATAGTGTTCTTGAAGATATTTTCTGGGCCTTTGAGCTGGAATTCTTCTTCTCTCCCTCCTCCTCCTCCTCCTCCTTCCACTATTCCTATTATTTGTAGGTTTGGTCCTTTCATATTGTCTCAGATTTTCAGGATGTTTTATGTCAGGAATTTTTTAGATTTAACATTTTTGTTGATCGATATATCCATTTCTTCTATCATGCCTGAGATTCTCTCTTCCATCTCTCATATTTTGTTGGTGAAGCTTATGCCTGTCGTTTCTGTTCACATTACTAAATTTTTCATTTTTCCAGAATTCACTCTGCTTTGTTTTCTTTATTGTTTCTATTTCCATTTTCTGGACTTGGGCAGTTTTATTTGTTTCCTTGAATTGTTTGTTTGTTTATTTGTTTGTTCTTGTCTTTCTTTAAAGGATTTATTCATTTCCTCCAATTCTTCATGTTTTCCTAACTTTCTTTGGGGAATTTATTAATTTCCCCTTTAAGGACCACTACCATCTTAATAGTTAGTTGTAAGATCTTTTTCTTGTGCTTTAGCTATATTAGAATATCCGGGGCCTGATATGGTAGGATAGCTGACCTCTGGGGAAAACATATTCCCCTGGTTGTTCTTGGTTGTCTTCTTATGGCATCTAGTCATGGGGTTTGGGGTGATTATAGGTATAGGTGCTGATTTCTAGGTTTGTCTTTACTGGGTGGGTGCTTTGTTCCTTAGTTTCCATTTTCTCTCAGGATTTTCAGAGAGTGTGGTGGCTGTGTGCTGCCTCTTTTACTGGCCTGCTCAGTTAGTGTATTCATAGGGAATTCTTGCTGGTGTTAGAGGCTAGGGAAAATGGAGGCCAGGAGAAGATGCTCTGTTGCAGCACTGTGTGTGACCCTGATGAGTGAGTCTTGAGGAACAGAAGTGAATGGAGAAGGTCTTTGAGCAGCCTACCTGGTAGGTAGGTATGGCCCATGCTTGAGTGGAGTGTGTCTGTCCAAGTTAAGGGCTAGGACACAGGGATGAGGCGGGAAGGGAAGGCTAGGAGAGCAATGGTCTGTGGGATCCACAGGAAATGTGGACAGAGAGAAGAAGCTGCAGCTGGTGTCCTGTTGCAGCTCTCGGATTAGGTCTGGGAAACAGAGAGAGTCCCCTTGGCTAATTTTAAGTATTTTTTTCATATCTCCCCTTGGGTTTATTTTGTTGTGTATGTACAAAGTAACTGAGTTCCAGAATCTTGATTTCTTAGCCCCAGGAAATGAGTAGCCTGTTCTAGTTGATGTGATGTCAGTTACTACCAAAGGGAAATAGATTGTCCCTCTTCTGACTGGAAAGACGTAGCTGTTCCAGTCTGTTTCTGTCATTTTCTTCCTTCTTCTCACCGTGACAGATCTGACCTAAGGAGTTTTCTTTTACAAAGCAATTTTCACTTTCTGAGCTAAGAATAAAAGAAACTCCATTAACAAAAGAGACAGAAGTCAAGAATGCAAAAACAGAATAGAGAACAGATGAGGAGGATATATGAGTCTTAAGTTGAGCACAAAGTATTGGTATGTTCCTGTTTCCAATGGACCCCTCAAGAAACCCACTAGGGAAATGAGACTAAAGTCAATTTGCATGAGAGCAGAGGGAAGACAGGGGGTACACAGCATTCATTACTTTTCCCAGCTTTGTTCATGCCTTGTCTGCTCTCACAGGCTCAGACCTTGGTACTAAAAAGAGAAACACCTGTATAATCTAAAAATAAAGAAAAAATATGCTGAAAATCTGCATCAGCCAGCCTCAAATCAAGAACCCAAAGAAGAATATGCGAGTCAGAGACAAACATGATGGCCAGGGAGGCGCCAACTACTGCCTACCAGTAGTTGCTACAGTAAAGGCTGTATCCCTTCTGAGGGCAGCCAGCCTGATAACATGTGGCTTGATTCAGGAGAATATATCAAGAACTAGAGGGTGTTTGGTAGAACTAGAAAGCACATTTTATACAACCCCTGGCAGGGGAGGGGAGGTTACTAAGGAACATAGGCCAAAGAAATCAGAAGCTAAAAATATGTGTCATTACTATTGCTATGACCCTTTCAAGCTCTAAGCACGTATGATCTGAGTGAAGATATTTCTTGAGAAAGTATTAGAAACACTCCCACCTGGATGGAAAAAAAAGAAAAGAAAAGAAAAGAAAAAGAAAAAAAAAAAAAGGACATGACTGATCCTAGGTATGGCGGAAGAGAAGGTTTATTGTAGGATTGTAGGAGAGCATAGACCAAAAACAGAGACATCTAGGAGAGTCCAGAGTGGACATGATCCTGAGATGGGCCATGTGAGGACAGTGAAGAAGACAGATGGGACAACCAGGAGAGTAAAGGGTAAATAAAAAGGCCAATCAAAATGGCTGGATTATGTAGGGAGGGTAGCCCAGCCACTGGGATGGAGAAGTTTAGCCTAGGGGGGTGCAGACAGCAAAGAATTGAACAAAGGGCTGGGTTTATGTAGGATTTCTTAGGAGGTGGAGCATTTCAGTGCACAGATTTCCAGAGTGAGGATTGGTGGTATTTCAACTCCTGAGATTGGGGGGCTCAGCGATTGGTGGGTTGTTGTGCAAAGTTCAAGGATTGATGGGTTTTTTTTCCTGCTCAGGGATTGGTGGGTTTTTTCACCATCTTTTCTCTGCATCCAGCCTATGGGTTAGGATAGAAAGACCATCTCAGCTGCAAGAGGCTTTGGCTGAGGTGCCATCACTGCTGAGCTGCTTGGGAAGGCTGGGGAGGAGGTGCTGCTACCGTGGACAGCTCCTGAGGTGGTACCTCATGACAGCTGCAGAATGACATGGGAAAGGATGTGCGGCTGTTTTGACACCATTTTGACAGGTGACGCTGCTTTGACAACTCCTGTGGGGCTTTCCTCGGGGACTATAGTCTTATATCAGATAGTCTGCATATCAGATATTTACACTACTATTCATCAAAGTAGCAAAATTGCACATATAAAGTAGCAACAAAATAATTTTGTGGTTGAGACTCACCACAGCATGAGGAACTGTATTAAAGGATCACAGCATTAGGAAGGTTGAGAAACACTGAGCTAGAGGAAGTGATGCTGAGGTCATTTTAATAATTCTTGAATACCCTGACCTAGTGTCGTATGCAAATAAGAGATCCTACAAGTCTATGATTCTTAGCAAAGCAATTGTTCCCTGCTTTTGGGTTTGATGTTCTCTCCTCAGATGAATATGCTTTTCAATCAAGTTGTTTCTCTTGTTACTCTGAGAACCAGGCACGTTCTATAAGCATAATGCCCCATTTCAGACTTCTCATTTTCACTCTCATCTCAGCTAGAACATGATTCACATTCCAGGAACTTTATGGGGTGGGGAGGATGGGGTGAGGAGGAAATGCTGTGGAGGAGGAGAGTACCTTTGAAACCCTAGGAAGACCTCCATGACGATGTGTAAACACTGTGAATCAGGCTCCTCTATACCATCAGCCTGGACAACCAAAACCCTAGCAAGAATCAAGTAAGACTTCACTCAGTTGCCTCCTTTTCTATCCATATGGCCATCCCCCCAGTGAGAACAGCCACTAATTTCCACTTTGAGCCCACCCAACATGTTCAGCCAACATTTTAGCCCACTTATTTCTCAATATTTCCTTCTTCTTTAACTAGACTTAAAGCTTTGAAGAAAAGGCACTTGTGGTATTTACCTTAAGAAGACCCAAATCAAACATACTGATGTTTGGCCTGCTATGGTTTTGAAGCAATTTCTATCAAAGGACTGATTTGTTAATTGACTGGTTGATTGATTGAACAAGTCCTGCAAATGAAAGCACCTTGTAAACCTCTGAACACTAGACAAATGTAAGGCATTATTAGATGTAATTCCATGAATTAGCTTGGAACATGAGGTAATTAGGCAATTACTCAAAGTCAAAAGGTAATGGACCTTGTAAATGGTCTTATTTCATAGCATCCTTAGCTTTTGTTTATTTGCTTAAGCCAGACAGATGCCACAATTTAAACACCCTAAAATAACCACATTCAAACATAGATTGTACAATAAATATACTGGTAGTATTTGGTTAGTTAATTTCGTGTTTCCTCTTAGAGGCACAATGATGGAATGATGGCCATACTTTAATGTCTTCCCTTGGTACAAGATGGTTGATGAGAACATCAATGTTAAAACCAAGCAAAAAAGGAGCGAACGGATTCTTTTGTCTTTAGTAATTGCAGTTCATATGAGGATACTTAAAATAAGTAGATAGATTGGGATTTTTTTTCTATTAGTTAATGTAATAGCATAATATTATATACTGCCTGTATGCTCACTAAGTCCAACATGGTTGTGGGTTTGCAAAGTAGTCTTTTTTGTTTTGTTTTGTTTTGTTTTGTTTTGTTTTGTTTTGTTTTGTTTTTCGAGACAGGGTTTCTCTGTATATCCCTGGCGGTCCTGGAATTCACTCTGTAGACCAGGCTGGCCTCGAACTCAGAAATCCCCCTCCTCTGCCTCCCGAGTGCTGGGATTAAAGGCGTGTGCCACCATGCCTAGCTTGCAGAATAGTTTTGACAAGAATACAAATATTATAAACCAGGCAGAAAACTGTTGTCATAAGACAGATACACACTTTCCCAAGATCAAAAATCTAGAGACAGAGACATCTCTGACAACTAGAGAAGATCAAAACAGATGTCATAGAAGAGACAGACTCCATGATAAAGGGTAAGTACTGAAAACACTTCAACCCAATAGTAAAACTAGAGAGTGAGGACTTCACAGAGGTAACACACATACAAATTATCTATAAGGGAAAACAAGCTACCATGGCTGACATTGTTTTTCATGAGCATAATTTCAGCAGCATCATTCAACACTTGAGACTGGCCAACCCATTAAAGATTGCCTGCATTTTGTGTAAAATCACACTGATATTGTTATTACAAATAATAATAATATCATCCTTTATAACTACCCCAAATGTCTTGAAGTAATGTGTCAAATACTACATCTGCATAATACCCTTGAGAATCTATTCAAACATTGAAATACATCTTAAATAAACTATAATTACATTTTCTTCAGTTTTTATTACAATTCAAAAAAATTTCCCAGTCCATTCTGAAAGTGATCTGTGCCTAACAAGGTGAAAGACAGTTTCCATACAACCCATAGTTTTATATGAGTTTTATAACCCATTTTCCATATGGCACTTAGTATTACCTGTCCATCCCTGTATTCCCTCCATCGCTCCCCTCTTCTCCCTGCCCATCTTGTTTATTACTTGATGTTTTCACAGTGGGCAGAAATTAACAAAGGAATTCCTAACTTGTCTAAATGCTGGAGGGAAGCAAGGTCTGTGGCACTGTTCCAACAATACTGCTAATAAAGTATACCAGCCGAAAGATGGTAAGCTAGCTTGAAATAAGTTGAGTAGGAAACAATTCCAAAATAATCTAATTAATAAAACTCATTAGAAAAAATGTACCTTTATCTAAAATGAATATAAGAAAGACTTTTGTTATGCATATTATCTATGAAAGTTGAAAATATTCACATTACTTTCTATATAAATACATTTTCTTCAAAGAAGGCTTGTCAATGGCAAATCTCTGAAGGTCTGGTCACCTCCCTGTGTCATCTAAATGGAATATTTCTCTTCCAGGCAGTATTTTGTAGGAGAGACAAGGACATGCTCCATCTACTCTGGCTCCCTTCTATCGGTAGAGTATAAAGACAATCAGAGAGTTTGTAGCTGGGATGTGGTTCATTGTTTCTCCTTTGGTAGCAGAGAACCCTCCTGTACCAAAGACACTAGCACATGGGGGTGAAGACTCTAGATAAGCCCCAGCTCAACGATTCCATGGTCAATGAGTTGTGTAGATGTTGTCTTTAGAATAGAGTCATACTATCAGCTTGGGGAGCATAACTAATAACCCTGCCAATGACCTGGGTTATTGGGGGGGTTCCCATGGAACCCCTTTAGTCAATCACTCAATTAGATGTAACATTGCTGGTACTGGAAGCTTTGTTTGGTGATGAGAGATGCCCTCTTGGGGCTCTGTCTCCCAGTTATTTGACCATTTTATTTAAATTGCTGTCATATATTATATAATTTAGGAAGCTTCTACACAACACCTTAAATGACCCTTAGTTTTAGATATCCCTTCCTCTTTTCACCCCGTCCCATTTGATTATCCTCTTACAACCTACCCACAGCCATCCATAAGTATGAATTCTATTTCCCCTACCTAGAGAGATCCACCCTCCCCACTAGTCCCTTACACTAACTTCCATGGGTATATGGACTATTTCTTGCTTATCAATGACTTAACAGCTAATATCCAATTATAAGTAAATACATATCATATTTGTCTTTTTGGGTCTGGTTTACCTCACTCAGAATGATTTTTTCTAGCTCTATCCATTAACCTGGAATGTCAGGATTTTACTTCTTCTTTTTTTTTTTAAGATTCATTTATTTATTTTATGTATATGAGTACATCATTGCTTTCTTCAGACACACCAGAAGAGGGCATCAGATCCCATTACGGATGGTTGTGAGCCACCATGTGGTTGCTGGGAATTGAACTCAGGACCTCTGAAAGAGCAGTCAGTGCTCTAAACTGCTAAGCCATCTCTCTAGCCCCAGGATTTTACTTTTTAATTGCTGAGTTATAGCCCATTTTCTTTTCTTCTCTTTTCTTTTCTTTTTCACAGTTTTTTATTAGATATTTTCTTTATTTACATTTCAAATGTTATTCCCTTTCCTGGTTTCCCCCCCCCCCCAAAATCCCCCTATCCCCTTCCCCATCCCCCTTCCTCTCCCCACCAACCCACCCACTCCTGCTTCCTGACCCTGGCACTCCCCCACACTGGGACATAGAGCCTTCACAGGACCATGGGCTTCTCCTTCCATTGATGACTGACTAGGCCATCCTCTGCTACATATGCAGCTGGAGCCATGAGTCCCTCCATGTGTACTCTTTGGTTGGTGGTTTAGACCCAGGGAGCTCTGGAGGTACTGGTTAGTTGATATTGTTGTTCCTCCTATGGGGCTGCAAACCCCTTCAGCTCCTTGGGTCCTTTCTCTAGCTCCTTCATTCTTCTGTTGAGACACATCTAGGTTGTTTCCAATTTCTGGATATTATGAGTAAAGCAGAAATAAATATGGTTGACCAAGCATCTCTGTAGTAGGATATAGTTTCCTTTGGGTATATGCCCAAGAATGGTATAGTTGGTCTTGAAGTCGATTGATTCCCAGCTTCCTGGGGAATCACCACATTGATTTCCATAGTGGCTTTACAACTTTGCACTCCCACCAGCAAAGGGTAAGTGTTCCCCTTACTTCATATCCTCATGACATACATATTGTGCATGAAAGCATGGCTGTCACTTGTTTTATTGATCTTGACCATTCTGAGTGGCATAAGAGGAAATACCAAAGTAGTACCTAAAAGAAGAAGGAAAATACTTGTAGTAGGAATGCATAATCCCTTTTACCAACTATTTGATACAAGTTTCTAAACACTAGTTTAGGCTAAAGGCTGCTTATTATAGGAATAGATTAACAGAGGTTCTGCTTTTTCCTTCCAATCTTTTCTAGTAGCAGGAATCCCTTCCAAAATATATCATGACTGGGTTTTACTGCCTCTCCCATACATTTGATTGCCATCAACATCATCAGTAGGCACACTGTTTCCATGAATTAAAGATCTCTCAGAAATGAAAATATGGAAAAAATAGACAGAAACTTCAGGTTTCTGGATTGAGTACCTAAGCTTGACTTCTCTCCTGATGACAGAACTCAATTTTACTGGGACCAAGATATGTCCCAGTAAACCAAGATATGTCCCAGTATTCCTCCACCCCTGGTGGATGTTATTCCACAGCACACAGCATGAGAAACAAAAGCAGGAACAATCTCTGAAATAGAATGAGCTGTTCATGATATAGGCTGCAGGAAAATGGAGTACAGTGCGGAGATACTGGAAGACAGACATTCTCTAACTTCAAGTAGACCCATAAGAAAAGGACGATATTAAATCTTCCAGGAGTGGTTCTCAGAATGACAAATTATTCATTGAAAGGAGACTGGCACCACAAAACTCCATGACCATGCCTCCTACCCCAGTGAAGCTCTCAGTTCTGTTATCTTAGAGTTAGAATTATGGCTAGCAATCTCCCAAACCCCCCTACAAACACACCTCCTCTGGGTTTCCATCGCATGAGAAAAATTAAACCTCTAATCTATGTAGTCCTCTAGATTGGAGTTCCAGTTCACTATATGTCTGTGAATTGCTGACCCAGATTCCTTCCACCTGGTAAGTCCCTAGTTAATAACTGGATGTCTGGAGAGATGCATTCATTGTGCTGTGCTGAAATGGTTCTGTTTAATGAAGTAACATCACAGGAGTAATGTGGTCACCAGTCAAATACAAACACTGGCTTCTTTGGAGAACTTAATAATGACAGCAACATGACTAATTGCCCAACAAAATAGAAATAGCAAACTGGACTATGGTCTGTTCAAAAGGGTTGGTTCAAGGGTATTGGTACAGAGGCTTTCTATGGCTACTCACATTAACAATACAGTTTTGTTGTGGACTCTTAACTGGATTGTTCGTGATTGAAATCTAAGACATTTTTCTTCTAGATAACTTTAGGAAGCATATGGATTCAGATTCCTGCCGAATGGAATGGACAGCGTAAGTGTGTGCCAGTGCAAATATTTGTAACAGTGGAACCTAGTGTGCAGAATGATTTACACAGGTCATAGAGAGCTTGACAGCCAAGTTGATGTGATGTAGTAACTCAGATATTAGCAACAACAGGAAGCCAATACCACATTAGATGGAGGAACTGGAACTGCAGAACATAGGCAAGTCAATAATCCTACAAGACTGAGCCAATGATGCACTGACCCTACCATAGCTACGCACGGAATACATTCAGCTACTGTAAGAGAATTGCTCAAGGCACAAAGGAAGAATACTCTCTCTCTCTCTCTCTCTTTCTCTCCTTACTCACACCACCACCCCATCATCACTGTCTTTCACTAATTAAATGCACCTCACTGGGTTATTTCATCTCTCAAGTCTCCGGTTACACTGCATCACTGAGGCAACTTGGAGCAGGAACTCAAGGCAGGAACCTGGAGGCAGGAACTAAAGCCAAGGCCATGGAATAGTGCTGCTTTGGCTCACACTCAGAGACTACTTTCTTAACCCAGAACCACATGCCCAGGGGTTTGCACGGTCCACAGTGAGCGGGACCCTCCCACATCAATCACTAATCAAGAAACTTTCCCTCAGACTCACCTCCTCCCAGCTAATTTTATGGAAGCATTTTCTCAGTTGAGATTCCCACTTCTCAGATACATGTAGGTTTGCATTAAATTGACAAAACCAACCAGCACACAGAGGGAGCCTCCCACAGAACTGTGGTACATAACAACCTTCGTAGGTCAGTTCTACCATGAAAGAATACCACAACCAACAGACAAAAAGAAAGGATAAGTAACCAGGCATTTCCTACCATGACCTGAATCAGGGCATCCACATTTGGTTTTAGTAGCAGGTTGTATGGAAGTAAAAACATATAAGAAACCTACTTCAACTAAAAATGACTATGTCTACAGAAAACCTATGATTGGTATATAAATATGAAATTTCATTAAGATATAAAGGAAATAAATACTAACATGTACTATATTCATTATATATTTTTCAAGTGCATATGATATGATTTGGGCTGAACTATACAGTTCAACAGTATGTCGTTAATAAAACTAAGCTAACTCCCTTTACCCCCGCTGTGTAATTCCTGAGAGCAGAAATATATACAACAGGAGCTAATTTACATGCATGCTTTTATTTAGTTATTATTAAGTCAGTCAAAAGTTTCAAGCAAATTCAACCTAAGAGTTAGTGAACTATGCTGAACTAAGAGCCTCTTGGGGCCACCAGCCAATACACAGAGTCTTTTTGGTTGTAATAGTCTCTCTCTCCCTTTTTTAATATTAATTTGTTTATTCACTTTAGAGCCTAACTGTGCCCCCCATCCCTCCTATTCTCCCAGTTTTATAAATCCCTCCTCCAATTACCTTCCCTGCTTCTCCTTAGAGAAGGGGAAGCCTCCCTTGGATAATACCCCACCCTGGGACATCCAGTTGAAGCAGGACTAAGTGCATTCTCTCCCACTGAGACCCAACCAGGCAGTCTAGTTAGGGGAAGGGGATCCAATGGCAGGCAACAAAGTCAGAGACAGGCTCCACTCTAATTGTTAGGGGATCTACATAAAGACCAAGCTGCACATGTAGTAGTCTCTCTTAATGGCTATGGTGCCTAGGCCTATGCAGAAAGGCTCCCAGAAGACTCAAGAAGGTTGTGGACCTGTCACAATGATCATGTCAATGTTGTCAACCTCCACCAGGCTACCAGGTATTGATCCTTGGTTAGGAAGTTGCCTTGGTCCACGGCCATGGCTCTATTGGGAAGTCGTGGACCTTTAGCAATAGGAAGTGCTCTCTCTCTCTCTCTCTCTCTCTCTCTCTCTCTCTCTCTCTCTCTCTCTGAGGTAGGGCCAGAGCGCTCCAATGGATGGTAGATTGAAACTGCCAAAGAGGCAAAATTAATCTTTCCTCTCGATAAGTTGTTTGTGACAGTACCGGGACATTGTGTAACACAGAAATTCTTTAGATCAAGACCCCTTTGCCATTAAAGTGAGTCCCAAAAGTTCTTAAAACTGATGAAACGAACTCCCTGGAGTAAAGGGTCGTATTCCCCCTCCAGTTACAGCTCCAGTTTCTAAGCTGCAGCTTCAAGAGAAACTGGGTTTCTACATTAAAGTGCCTGATCATGAATAAGAGCAAGGCCAAAGGAAAATCCCTCCCCAATCCTGGCCCTTGTGATTTTCTTGAGGAGCCACATGGAAGCTGCACATCAGGTCGCTGCTCCTGTCCATAGTGGGATTGCTGTACCTAGATTTGTAGGAAGTGGAGTAGTAGGTAGAACTGTGTGCAGGAAAAGGCCTAGAAGGTTTGTTGATCCAATAAACCTAATAAGAGATTCCATTATTAGGGAGAGTGTTCATCCTTTTGACATAGGAATCAGTATTATTTGTTTTACAATAGGTTTAATTAGTCATTGTTGAAATGGTATAGACAGTTGTTAACTAAACATTTTTATGAAGGAAATAAAACTGAGGGAAGAGAGTGATAACAGTAACGATTGGTAATCCGATTATTGCAAGGGTAATGGAAGAGGCAAAGAGATTGTCCTTCATTTTAATTCTCAAGGATTTTTGGTTTTTAATAATTTTACGATTTTGGAAAGAGGAGATGCAGGGAAAGTTTGTAGGGAAAATCTTAATCATGGTAGAAGGCAAAAACTGGTTCTTTCTTGTGTGTGTGTGTGAGAGAGAGAGAGAGAGAGAGAGACAGAGACAGAGACAGAGACAGAGACAGAGACAGAGACAGAGATCCACCTTTTTAATCAGGAAGTGGCATGGTAACCGCAGCTCCAGGAAACCATAAGCACTCAACAGTAAGGCAGCCAGCAAACAGAATTCCTTTATGCCTTAAAGAAAATTTCTCCCATGCCTCCCACTACCCCCAGTGTGAGAATTTAAGAAGGAATGAACACGGACAACCATTGGAATGACAGAAGACATGAAACTAACTGGAAACTTTTATCTGAGAGAGAATTTTTTTTCCAACAGAATAGATTTATCTAAGGCAACCTACGGGTCTAACTTGTTTACACTTAACATTTTAACACTTGGAAGGTTAAGGTTTGGGAGCAGGTCTCGCTGTTACTCCTCTGGAAGCAACTGGTTCTGTTTTTGTGATCTTTCTTCTCCCACGAGTATTTAAGGGGTCTGTTATAATGTCAAGCCCTGCTCTTTTGCTTGAAAGGAGACAAGGAGACATAAAAATTAACTCGCTAAAATGGCACTGGCTTGGGAAAGCCAGCCTACCCATCTGCCCTCGGGAGCGATGGCTACAGACGAAGCTGAAAAGGACACAAGGCATCTCAGGACTCCGATGTGATGAAAAGTTTATTCCGCAGGAAAATAAAGGCAGATTCTGAAGGGCCTTCTGGTGGTGACATCTCGCCGCAGGCTGACGTGGCGGGGCGCAGTGGCTTTCTCCCAGCCATTACCCACCTCATCCCCTTCTCCACAGGACACAGATAATTAAGCAGCACGCATGCGCCAAGGCTTGAGCACTCCTCAGTGTTTCCTTGTTAACTGACAAGTTAACAAGATTCTGGGGTTTTCTAAACCGACTCAACCAAAGGACCAGACAACTCAGACAGGGTTGATAATCTTTCCGTACTTAAATGGACTGTCTTCAATCGTGTGCTCCCATTTAAATGGCCAATTCTATACAGATTACGCCTCTGGAGAAAGTGCTGTGATGTCCAATTTGCGGGGTAACGAGGAGCTTTAAGGCAATTGATCTCAGAAGGAGCAAAATAACTCAGTGCCCAGAGGTTTGCAGAAGCAATAGCAACTGCTGAGGTGGTTTTACACACTCACTCCCAGGGTAAACACAAGGAGGGACGCCTCCATAGCAAAAAAAAAAAAAAAAAAAAAAAAAAAAATCAGGAGAAAAACGGGGTCAGCATCCAAAAGTATCTAACTGCTCATCTTTATTGAGAACCTGAAGCTAGAAGAACATAGTTTCAGAAATCAAAGGGGGAGCGTGGAATTACCAGATCCAGCTCTCCCATCCCAGGCTTAAAGTTTTTCCTACAATTCGATGTTCTTAGCTCGACGGACCACATTGGATTCATCCAGGAAGCTTTTAAAAGAGAAGCATGATATATGTTTACATGCCGGATCAATTAAATAAAAATATCTGAGGTAATGGGCAAGCTGTGAATGGTTTAAAGACCTTTGTCAGGTGATCCCAACAGGGCAGGAGGCAAAGAGCCAGCAGCTGGGTTTGATCAGAGGCCGCATTTCTAACCCCAAGGACAGGCATCTTCGTGGAAATCCATTTTCAGAACATTCCGATTGTTTTAAAGCTTCACTTCATCTTGAAGTACAGTCGCGTCCTCTCACTGGAGTAAGTTGTAGCAGAAGCGGAGCCCTCGTTCTCAGTGTAGTTCCAGTCCTATACCTACACAATGGCTTCAGCTAGTGTCTGGACTAAACTTAGAGCCACCAATCGCACCTAGCACAATGGGCACCCCAGCTTTCCAGATGTTTCCATTGGGCAAGGTGGATCTGAGATGGTAGTTTGCTCTGTATCCTCGACTGACCTTGAACTCATTTTGTAGCTCAAGTTAAAATCAAATTAATATCATTACTCCTTCTGACTGGGCCTCCCAAGGCCTGGGGCTTAGATGCTTGCACCACCACAGGGAGTCAGCTGTTTCCTTTAAAGGGCCCACTGAGGCATTTGTTGTGAACTTAAATTGACCCTGTCCCTTTTCTTTAAATACTGCTAGTGGGCACACACACTCCACCCAGTCTTTCCGCCTTGAGTAACTCAGCAATGGAGGACTGTCAGGACTTGTTGCATCATCTTGGCCTGCCACCTACTCTACATCCATTGGTTCCCTTACTTAGGAAAGGCTCAGAAAGGGAAGGCTGTCACCACAGGAGTGCCAAGACAGATTTCTGGCTGGATTATGGCAAATGGTGGGTGGGCAGTCACTACTGAGGCATCTGGTGATGTGGCTACAGATGCCTGTGTTTCCTCGGGCTGCACTCAGCACCTGCCATCTCCAGGAAGTACAAAGGGGAGATACCTGGAGTAGGCCACTGGGACAATCGCGCCTCCACACAGACACAGAAGACCAGAGAGGAAAACGAGCCCACCAGGTAAGGATTTCTTTTTACGTTTCAGAGAACTGTGTGGGAAACCGAATGTGACAGGACCTATAATCTCCACACTCAGGAATGCAGAGGGCAGAAAGATCTCAAATTTGAGGCCTGCCTGGGCTACAGGGAAAGACCACATCTCAAGAAGAGAGTACTTTTAAAAACTCTACTTGTTACATTAAAAAAAAAAATTAAGGAGGAAGCCGATGACATGAGAAACATTGAAATAAGAGAAACTAGCAGTTGAGTGCATGTCTGTGCCAGGTGCCCTGTGTACACCAATTTAGTCAGTCAACAAGACCCCGTGGGGTATCTAATTAAAAGGGAAGATGTTCATATGGCTTCAAGAGAGAAAGCTAAGAAAGAAGGAAAAGTCACTTTGGACCTTAAAAAAAGGATATCATTTTTATTTTAATCTTCTCTTTGAGTATCTGTGGGCAAAGGTAAGGTAGTTGAGTTATTGATCTATACTGGGGCCATCTCAGAGGACAATTTACAAGGACTGGGTTGTGTCTTTGCACCCTGTGAGGCCTGGGATTTGAACTCAGGTCATGAAGCTTGGCAACAAGCACCTTTGTCTGCTGATCCATCTCACTGGCCCCCACGTATGTTTTAAATCCCCACTCCGTATGACCACTTCCCTCTCTCTTCACAGATAAGTAGGTAAGTCCTATTATTTGTGTGCGCTCCTATACAATTTTGTGTATATTTTATACATTTTGCTTTCCTGGGGTTCGTCCTTTCTGCAGAGATTAGTTTCTTTTTCTCACTAATTTAGTTCTCTAGGTGTCTTGGATACTAGTCCCTTGTTGGCGTTAGAGACCAGATTTATCGTCTATTAACATTCTAATCTTTCTAACAATGTTGCCTAGATGTAATCGAAATCAACTTTTTCTTATAGATGTCACATTTGAATTTTTATTTAATAAATCCTTCCTACCTTAAGGTCAGAAAGCTAATATTTCACTTTATTTCCAGTTCACTCCTGCTTTTGACATTCATACTTATAACTTTAATCCCCCTGGAATCTACCTTTATAGAAGACATGACAAGCTCAACCTTCTGCCTGTAATGATCCTGTCTTTCTAATTGCATCTTCTACTTCTGCCCTTCCATTTCTTGTGGGTGAGAATTCCACCTCTATTTTCTTCCAGTCTGTTTTTTGGTTGGTTGGTTGGGTTTTTTTTTTTTTCCTTTGAGGGGGTAGGGGGTTGGTTGATTGGTTGGTTTTTGGTTTTTCTTTTTTTCTTTTTGTATGTGTGGAAGTTGTATTAATTATTTTTTCAATATAAGCTCTATATTCATATCTTTAAAGTTTTTTTCTTTTCTTTCCTTTATTTTAATTAGATATATTCTTCATATACATTTCAAATGCTATCCCAAAAGTTCCCTATACCCTCCCTCTGCCCTGCTCCCCTACCCGCCCACTCCTGCTTCTTGGCCCTGGCATTCCCCTGTACTTTGGATGAGTTAAGATCAGTCTGTCTTGAAGGTTTTCCAGGGTAAGGACACAGAAATGATGTCAGCTTTACAGAAGCCTCTCTGATTAGTGTAAGACTTTCCGCAGCACGTTAACATCTTAACACCATGCGCCACCTGACATCAGCTAGCTCCAAACAAAACAGCTACTCAGATTACCAGCTCACCTGTCTCCTCAAGGTTCTGGTCTATCCTAATCTGTCCTCCATTGCCTTAGGTCCCAATTCTGTAGCATCTTGCCCCTACCCAGAACCGACCACCTAGCACCAAAGCACCTAAGATCTGATAGGTCTTTTTTTTCTTAGCCAATTGATGCTCAGTTTCCTCATTTGGCAGCCATGGATTGATTATCTTTTCTCAGTCAGTACCTGCAAGCAGCAGATTCCAATGGATCTAAGGAGAGGTTTGAGGAAGCTGTTAGGGCGTGGCTACAAAATACCTGTGATGTCACTCCAGCCAAGAGCATTCGCTCGACCTGGTCAGAGAGAAGCGATGTCCTTACTGTCTGAACACCAATTCAATGACCTCTATGGGCACTTCGGATCCGTCTTTTGGTGATCGCCGGTCTCAGAATGCCTTGTTTAATCACGCAGTCTCATCTTCGGAGCTATAACCCATCCATGCCCCAGTTTCCCGCAGTCAGGAAGTGCTAGGGTGATCCCATCATTCAGAGCCCTCAGCCTGAGATGTGTAAAGACGGCAGCGTAGGTCTTGAGGCAAGAACACACAGCCTTTCATCTTCTCAGCCTGGCACCCTGCCGCACACTTTTAGGCACAGTGAGTATTGTCCAGGCATCGAAAAAGCAACCAGTAAAACAGACACCTTTGCGCCATGATAGAGGACTTTGCCTGCATGTGTTCCGAGGATCATGTTCATCACCCTAAATCCATGAGTGCTTCTCGTTCTTTTCCTTTTCCTGGCTTATCTGAGTCAGAAATCAACTGTTTCTTAAAAGTTCAGTAAAAAGCATCCAAGGAGGGGAAGTTGTTAAACAGCATTTCAATTTATTCAACAGTTGTGGTTCTGGTCAATGTTTGTTTATTTGTTGCTAGTAAAATATTGAGCCTATAAATGGGAGAATGTTTGATTGTGAAATTGATGAAATGCCCAGAAGTTTCCGTTGCTTAGCACAGATTTAACCTGGAGAGCTGCAGTGTGCTGCCACCTAGTGGTAGCTGTCTATTCTTGGTTTGACTATTGCCGGGCCTTAGACCACCCACAATTCCGAGAATTCTGTGTGGTGAGCACCCACTCTGTTGTCTAATGCTGCAGGGTTAGGCCAAAGAAATGCCTTCTGCCTTTAAGACCTCTACAGAGGCAACCTGTTATCTCCCTGAAAGATCAACTTGAGCCCACCACCGTTTGAGGACAGGAGAAGAGCATCAGTCCCAAGCCGTTAAACTCACATCATCGATCCTGTGTTTCTTTTTTTTTTTTCCATTTTTTATTAGGTATTTAGCTCATTTACATTTCCAATGCTATACCAAAAGTCCCCCATACCCCCCCCCACTCCCCTACCCACCCACAACCCCTTTTTGGCCCTGGCATTCCCCTGTACTGGGGCATATAAAGTTTGCAAGTCCAATGGGCCTCTCTTTGCAGTGATGGCCGACTAGGCCATCTTTTGATACATATGCAGCTAGAGACAAGAGCTCCGGGGTACTGGTTAGTTCATAATGTTGTTCCACCTATAGGGTTGCAGTTCCCTTTAGTTCCTTGGGTGCTTTCTCTAGTTCCTCCATTGGGGGCCCTGTGGTCCATTCAATAGCTGACTGTGATCATCCACTTCTGTGTTTGCTAGGCCCTGGCATAGTCTCACAAGAGACAGCTATATCTGGGTCCTTTCAGCAAAATCTTGCTAGTGTATGCAATGATGTCAGCATTTGGAAGCTGATCATGGGATGGATCTCTGGATATGGCAGTCACTAGATGGTCCATCCTTTCGTCACACTTCCAAATTTTGTCTCTGTAACTCCTTCCATGGGTGTTTTGTTTCCTATTCTAAGAAGGGGCAAAGTGTCCACACTTTGGTCTTCGTTCTCTTGAGTTTAATGTGTTTAGCAAATTGTATCTTATATCTTGGGTATCCTAAGTTTCTGGGCTAATATCCACTTATCAGTGAGTACATATTGTGAAAGTTCCTTTGTGATTGGGTTACCTCACTCAGGATGATGCCCTCCAGGTCCATCAATTTGCCTAGGAATTTCATAAATTCATTCTTTTTAATAGCTGAGTAGTACTCCATTGTGTAAATGTACCACATTTTCTGTATCCATTCCTCTGTTGAGGGGCATCTGGGTTCTTTCCAGCTTCTGGCTATTATAAATAAGGCTGCTATGAACATAGTGGAGCATGTGTCCTTCTTACTGGTTGGGGCATCTTCTGGATATATGCCCAGAAGAGGTATTGCTGGATCTTCCGGTAGTACTATGTCCAATTTTCTGAGGAACCGCCAGACTGATTTCCAGAGTGGTTGTACAAGCTTGCAATCCCACTAACAATGGAGGAGTGTTCCTCTTTCTCCACGTTCTCGCCAGCATCTGCTGTCACCTGAATTTTTCATCTTAGCCATTCTAACTCGTGTGAGGTGGAATCTCAGGGTTGTTTTGATTTGCATTTCCCTGATGATTAAGGATGTTGAACCTGTGTTTCTTAAATTATTCTTAATGCACTGGGATCTGTGTGGCCACTCTCTTTCTGCGTTCCATTCAATTTTACTAACTTTCCCCTCTCTTTCGTTACAAATTGGTTGATCTTACCTGGCAGTTTTCAGTTTTGTCTTTTTTTTTTTTTTTAGGGCACAGTTATATTGTGTAATTCTTAGGATTCAATTTCAGACATCTTTACCACCACCACCACCCCCAAAGACTCTCCTCCCGTCAGCCCTCACTTGCCATTTCTTCCTTTCTCACAGCCTCTGTCAAACACTAACCTTCCTTCTGTGTGAATGGATACTTCTTACTGTAGCCTAGGCAATTCATAGAAATGAGATCATGCAGTATGTCGTCTTTAAAGTCGGGCACCTTTCACCTGAGATAGCATCTCCAGCTTCTCATGTGCTGTAGAATAGAGTGGCGCTGCTTTCCTCGCACAGACATATCCCAAGGCATGAATATCCCACAGCTGACTTGCTTGTCCACCTGGTGATGGATAATTTCAATGGCTGTTCTTATAAAAGCTCTTATAAGCGGTAATGTTGGTGATCTCCGTTCTCTTGAATATATTCTTAAGGGTCCAAAAGTTGAGTCACGGGCTGAATCCAAGTTTCACTTTTTGAGAAATTGTCCAACTTTTCCACAGAAATTGGCCCATTTTACATTTCCATCAGGAAAATGCAATGATTAATTTGTAGTGACAGTTAGCACTTTACTTATTTTACCTGAATTATTTTGTAGTTATTCATATGTTATAAATATCTGACTTTTATTGCATGTATTATTTGCAAATATGTTCCTGTATGATCTATTTTATTTTTATTTTTGTGATAGTGTCTTCTGAAGTGCCTTTCTTTTTCTTTTATAAAATCCAATTACCCGGAGCTGGAACGTTGACTCCTGACTCAGCGGTGAAGAACACCAGGCACAATAAATAAAACAATGTTAAAAAGGAAAAAAAATGAAAGTAAAAAAGTCTAATTATCTACTTTTTTTATTACTTGTGTTTTATGTGTCAAATCTAAGAAACCATGTCTGAGTTCTTTTTTTTTTTTTTTTTTTTTAGTTTGTTTGTTGAAAATAGATTGTTTTCATACAATATATTCTGATGACTGTTTTCCCTCTCCCAACTCCTCCCAGAATTTCCCCAACTTCCCACCCACCCAAATCTACACCCTTTCTTCCTCTCATTAGAATACAAGCAGGCATCTAAAAGCATCATCATCATCATCATCAAGCAAGCCATACTAGGACAAAACAAACAGAAGTAAGAAAAGAACCAAAGAACAGAACACAACACAGACAGGCACGGAGACACCCTCATGCATCAGTTTCTTTATGTTGATATTTCCGAGTGCTTTATAGTTTTAGCTATTTGAGGTCTTTTATTCATTTTGAATATAAAACACAGGCTTCCATAGCTTGGCTATTGTCAACATTGCTGTACTAAACAGGTTTATTGGACTTGATTTTTAACTGTACGCAATCTAGAGTCACCTAGATAATGACCTCAGTTGGAGACTTGCTTCAATCTAATTGCCCTGTTAGCCTGTCTTTTCGGAATGGTCCTAACTGATAGTTGATATGGAAGGGCTTAGCTCACTCTGAGTAGCAGCATCCCTAACCAGGTAGACCTGGCCTGTATCAGAAAGCCAGCAGATAGTAAGCTGGAAACTGAGTTGGGAAGCAGAATTTCCTCCATGGTGTCTGCTTCAGTTCCTGCTTGATTTCATACCTTCGATGATGGACTGCGACCTGAAAATAAATAGAAGATGAAATAAGCTCTTTCCTGCCCAAGTTGCTTTCTCTTAGAGTGTTTTATCGCAATAACCAAAAACAAGCTAGAGCATCAAGCAATATGCATGGCCATATTTCTCCAAGACATTGATTTCATTTCCTTTGTATATATATTTGTGGTTATAGGAGTGCTGGGCTACAAGATTGTTTTGTTCTTAAGGAACTTGCCTGGTGGTTTTTGTAGTAAATATAATAATTTACATTTGTACCAACAATGAGTGTTCCCTCTTCTGTGGCTCCTCACCAGAATTTGCTATGTTCAGATACTAGCTATTCTAACTGTGTAAGTTGATACCTTACTGTATTTTTAACTCACATTTCACTGCTAACTAGTGATGGGAAGTATTTGTCATATTCTTTTTGGTCATATTATATCATCTTGAGCAACGACTATGTAAACTACCATCTGTGTATGTGAGTGTGTTTGTGTGTGTGTGTGTGTGTGTGTGTGTGTGTGTGTGTGTGTGTGAGTGTGTGTGTGTATATGTTGTGGTAAGCTGTTTAAATACCTTATATTTTAGACAATAACCCCTTGTTTCCTATAACTTACTTTCTAACATCTTAGTAATAATAAGTACATTATCTTCCTTCACTCTGAAGGATAGTTTGGCTAGCCTGCAATAGGAAGACGTAGCTTTACCTAATCATATAACTGTAGATATACTGAGACTTGTCCTTGTTTGTTGTTATAGTTATTTATTTCTGCATTTGTACAGTTAACCACTTATAATGTATAACCATGTATGTACTATATAACTACATACTTAAAACACTATTGTAATATGATGTTTTATATGCGGGTTTACATTCCATAGGGTTAAAAGTTTTTAAAACACACCTGTGTTTGTAAGAGTTAATCATGTTTTTCCTTAATCTTTTTCTGATTGTGGTTTGTTGCTACACATTTATTTCCGAAAGATCTTGCTAAATGGACTTTCATTGTGAAGTCCTGGAGGTTCATTTGTTTAAAAGTGCATTAACATAAAAGAATCCTGACTAGAACTCAAAAGAAGATGTATTAGTTCATTTTTTCTAGACATCTAAGAGCAGAAGGCACATATTTTATTTAAAAGACTGGAGCTTAGAAAGCACCATATGGAAGGCATATTTGTTATTTCTGAAATGTGTAATGGAAGGAGTAAGTCCTGGGGTAGCAAAACTTGTTCTAGCCTGGAACCAACTTTTCTTTGTTTTCTTGTTTGTTTGTGTTGGTTTGTTTGTTTGTGTGTGTGGTGGTAGTGGTGGTTATTTGGTTAGTTTTTTGTTTTGAGTTTTTTGATTTTTTGATTTTTTTTTTTTTTTTTTTTTTTTTTTTTTTTTTTTTTTTTTTGCAACATGGTTTTGCTATGCAGTCCTGCCTAGCCTGGAACTTGCCCCATAGAACATGCTAACCTTGAATTCAGAGAAATTCTCCTGCCTCTGCTTCCTGAGCGCTAGGATTCTAACTTTCCTTTCTAAATATTCTGAGTATGCACCATTTCAAACTATTCATGTCAGAGATAAAATTCAGTCAAAAGGGTACTCAGCAGAGCGACCTTAGCTCAGCCCATAACATATGCAAGAGAGAATGGAAAGGAAATCCCCCAAGATCACAAAGTAAAGGCATCTTTACTCTCTCTCTCTCTCTCTCCCTCCCTCTCCCTCTCCCTCTCCCTCTCCCTCTCCCTCTCCCTCTCCCTCTCCCTCCTTGCTCTTTCCCTCCATCCCCCCAAACCTCTCTGTCTCCTTCTCTTCCCCCCGCCACCGTGTGTGTGTGTGTGTGTGTGTGTGTGTGTAAGATTATGGGCATTGGGTGCCTATGTGCACACATGTGTATGGAGGTCTTGGAACAGCTTTCAAAAGTATCTGTAACTCCTTCCATGGTTGTTTTGTTCCCCATTCTAAGGAAGGACGAAGTATCCACACTTCGGTCTTCCTTCTTCTTGAATTTCATGTGTTTTGCAAATTGTATCTTGGGTATTCTGAGCTTCTGGGCTAATATCCGTTTATCAGTGAGTACATATCATGTGTGTTCTTTTGTGATTGGGTTACCTCACTCAGGATGATATCCTCCGGATGCATCCATTTGCCTAAAATTTCATGAATTCATTGTTTTTAATAGCTGAGTAGTACTCCATTGTGTAAATGTACCACATTTTCTGTATCCATTCCTCTGTTGAGGAACATCTGTGTTCTTTCCAGCTTCTGGCTATTATAAATAAGGCTGCTATGAACATAGTAGAACATGTGTCCTTGTTACAAGTTGGAACATCTTCTGGTTATATGCCCAGGAAAGGTATTGCTGGATCTTCTGGTAGTACTATGTCCAGTGAGGAACTGCCAGATTGATTTCCAGAGTGGTTGTACAAGCTTGCAATCCCACCAACAATGGAGGAGTGTTCCTCTTTCTCCACATCCTCGCCAGCATCTGCTGTCACCTGAATTTTTGATCTTAGCCATTCTGACTGGTGTGAGATGGAATCTCAGGGTTGTTTTGATTTGCACTTCCCTGATGACTAAGGATGTTGAACAATTTTTCAGGTGCTTCTCAGGCATTCGGTATTCCTCAGTTGAAAATTCTTTATTTAGCTCTGTACCCCATTTTTAATGGGGTTATTTGATTTTCTGGAGTCCAGCTTCTTGAGTTCTTTGTATATATTGAATATTAGTCCCCCATCTGAT
Organism: Mus musculus; assembly: GCF_000001635.26. Taxonomy (NCBI): domain Eukaryota; kingdom Metazoa; phylum Chordata; class Mammalia; order Rodentia; family Muridae; genus Mus; species Mus musculus. The sequence continues at coordinate 50,223,371 of NC_000084.6, read as the reverse complement.
GTAGGCTTGGTAAAGATCCTTTCCCAATCTGTTAAGTCGGTTCTTTCCTCACATCTTTTTTTTTTTTTTTGACACAGAATCTCTCTTGTTTCTGTCAGACTATCTACTATAGGCTAGCTAGCCTATGTGTTCCTGGGAGATTTCCCCTATCTCTGCCCACCACTTCAAGGTAGAAGTGCTGAGATTACAGGTGTGTCTCACCATATCCATTTCTTTTAATGTGGGTTGAAAGGGTTGAACTAAGTTTGTCAAGCTTGTGAAACAAGCACTCTTACCCACTGCCACAGTCAGCCCACATACACATTTTTAAACATCCCCAAATGCACTTCGAGATGAAACATTATACTGGCCTCTACCACTGTGAATACTGTCAAGCTCTGATCATCAGTGAGAAGTCGGTGGGATTTCCATTGTCCTCAGTGAGTTAAGTGGCTACAATGGAGACTGGATTGGAATTTACCTGCCCATTATGGACCGTATACTACTTTTTACAAACCGTTTTCCAATGTACTTAATGTGCATCTTATCCTCTGCTAGGGTCCCTAGCACAGATGAGTCCCAAACACAGCTCCTATGATTTTCATCACCACGCAAAAGAATGTGTCGATTTGATTACCTTGTACCTACTACTGCATGTGATCGCTCAGGGAGCAGCCCATTGGTAAGTTTTCCTGAAGTCTTCTTTTGAATATTCCTGAGTATTCTCCCAGCCTCCTAACTCCTGCACATAATCCCAAAGTGTGTTAACAACTACAAGTAAAAAAAAAAAAAACTGTCGGGGATTGTAACCCTCCAGTTTCCAATTGTAGAGCCTCTGTCTCAGTTTCTATGCAACAGTCTCAGAGGAAGAGACTTATTCGTTAAAATAAATAAATGAATGAACACAAACAGAAGTGAGCATCTTGGCACCAAAAGTCAGAGAGAACACATGAGCTTTTCTTGCCTCTCTCCTGGGTTCGGGATCTCCTACTCAGCTTTTCTGCAGCTCCCAGGCCTCTCCCTCCACAATGCGTTTGGAGAAGGAAAAGCTCATACTGTGAAGTGGTGAGATGGGTTTTTTTAAGCCGCATTTAGAAAGGATGCTTCAGGCTTCAAAAGCACATGTCAGGTTCCCGCCAGTCATTCATTCATGAGGCATGCGGGAGGGAGCAGAAGAGAGAAAGCCCTTGTTGGTCCCTACCAGGAGTCAGCAGCAACTGCAGCTGCTCTCCTGAATCCACACACCATCCTCTGGGAACACCTCTGATACCATTGTTTACAACTTTTCTGTCCTTTGGACACGTGAATCCCAATGCTTCATGTAAATAACTTGTTTACTATCAGGTATTTTATTGATGGTAAGATATTTCTTTAAGAGCATGCTGGCAGTTGCCTAGTAGATGGGAGAAAATATTGTGGAAAGCAGCTAAGACATTTTATAAATGTAAGGAAGGCATAAGGGTGGAAGGCATAAGGCAAAGTGAAGTGACATATATAGACATATATAGACATGCATAGACAAACATAGGCAGGCATAGACACAGGCAGGCATAGACACAGGCAGGCATAGACACAGGCAGGCATAGACACAGGCAGGCATAGACACAGGCAGGCATAGACACAGGCAGGCATAGACACAGGCAGGCATAGGCACAGGCAGGCATAGACACAGGCAGGCATAGACACAGGCAGGCATAGACACAGGCAGGCATAGACACAGGCAGGCATAGACACAGGCAGGCATAGGCACAGGCAGGCATAGGCACAGGCAGGCATAGGCACAGGCAGGCATAGGCACAGGCAGGCATAGGCACAGGCAGGCATAGGCACAGGCAGGCATAGGCACAGGCAGGCATAGGCACAGGCAGGCATAGGCACAGGCAGGCATAGGCACAGGCAGGCATAGGCACAGGCAGGCATAGGCACAGGCAGGCATAGGCACAGGCAGGCATAGGCACAGGCAGGCATAGGCACAGGCAGGCATAGGCACAGGCAGGCATAGGCACAGGCAGGCATAGGCACAGGCAGGCATAGGCACAGGCAGGCATAGGCACAGGCAGGCATAGACAGGCAGACATAGACAGGCAGACATAGACAGGCAGACATAGACACACATAGACACACATAGACAAAGCCTTAGAGAATGCATCCCCACTTCCCATAGCATGAGGATCCCAGCCTTCTGAGGCTTGACAGAATGAAGACAGCAACCCTTGTTTTCTCACCCACCCACTTTGGGTCCAGTGATGCAGATTGCCAAGGTCTTGAACCAATTTAGATATGGTAGGGGGAGGGTTATCCAGATGTCAAAAGATCTTGGGAATAGTATTTCTACAGGGCTCCACCTTCATCCTTTACAGCTACACAGAGGGTGGCAGGCTACTCTGCCAATAGCCTTTGTTGGGTCACAAAAGTACCCACTGGCATCCCTAGATGATGGACTTCAGATAAATAGAACAGAAAATGCAGATTAGATCTGCTACAACCTATTCATTGAAATTTTTTACCTAAGATCTTGCAACTATGTCCTATAAGCTCAGGAACTGTTACAGGGAATGTGACTTTGCATTAAGAATATGGGGTGATGCCAGTGCTGAGTATGTCATGGAGTCTATTGGTGTCTTCACCACCATGGAGAAGACCAGGAACCCCTTGAAGGATGGAGCCAAAAGGGTCATCATCTCCACCCCTTCTGCCAATGTCCCCATGTTTGTGATGGGGTGAACCAGGAGAAATATAACAATTTACTCAAGATTGTGAGCAATGCATCCTGCACCACCAACTGCTTAGTCCACCTGGCCAAGGTCATCCATGACAACTTTGGCATTGTGGGAGGGCTCATGACCATGGTCCATGCCATCACTGCCACTCAGAAGACTGTTGATGGCCCCTCAAAGCTGTGGTGTGATGGCCATGGGGCTGCTCAGAACATCATCCCTGCATCCACTGGTGCTGCCAAGGCTGTGGGCAAGGTCATCCCAGAGCTGAACAGGAAGCTCACTGGCATGGCCCCAGTGTTCCTAGTCCCAGTGTATCTGTTGTGGATCAGACATGCCACCTGGAGAAACCTACCAAGTATGAAGATATCAAGAAGGTGGTGAAGCAGGCATCTGAGGGCCCACTGAAAAGCATCCTGGTCTACACTGAGGGCCAGGTTGTCTCCTGAGACTTCAACAGCAACTCCCACTCTTCCACCTTTGATGCTGGGGCTAGCATTGCTCTCAATGACAACTTTGTGAAGCTCATTTCCTGGTATGACAATGAATACTGCTACAGCAACAGGGTGGTGAACCTCATGGCCTACATGGCCTCCAAGGAGTAAGAAACAGTGGACCACCCACCCCAGCAAAGAGGTTGCTGAGGAGTCCCTATTCCAACTCGACCCCCAACACTGAGCATCTCCCTCACAATTTCCATCCCAGACCCCCATAATAACAGGAAGGGCCTGGGGATCCCTCCCTACTCTCTTGAATACCATCAATAAAGTTTGCTGCACCCCAGAAAAGAGAATATCAAGGGCTATGGGCAAAACATTCCCAAAAAGTACTTGTGTGTGCCAGAGAAGACGGCTATATTTAATACAGGCTGGGTTGGATCTGAGTCCGTGTTCAGATCAGCCTCACTCACTTTGTTTTAAAGCACACTTACCAGAGGACTAACTTTTTATGACCTGTTCCAACAAAGAAAGCAGAAGAATATAATCAACTATCGTATTACACAAGTCAGCGTGCAGTCTATAACATAGACCTTTTAACACCTACAGAGGTATTAGGACATTTAATAAAGATGTTTAACTCAGCCAAAAACCCAGTCTGTACTCAGTCCTGAATGGAAATGTTTTTATTTTGCATAAATATCATGAGATTTGATTCAAAAATTGATTATAGTAACAAAGATACTATAGATACTAAAGATTAAAGGACAATCAAAACCCACATTTTGTTTAACTGTGTTAAAAAATAAAAATACAAGTCCCTTCTGCCCCACCCGAGCACCAGGGTACCTTGCCAGCGGAGTCGCCCAACACCCGCAAGGGCCCACACAGGATTCCCCACGGGATCCTAAGACCTCTGATGAGTGGAACACAGCGCCTGCCCCAATCCAATCGCACGGAACCTGAGACTGCGGTAAATAGGGAAGCAGACTACCCGGGCCTGACCTGGGGCACAATCCCATCCGCCCCACCTGAGCACCAGGGCACCTTGCCAGCGGAGTCACCCAACACCTGCAAGGGCCCACACAGGATTCCCCACGGGATCCTAAGACCTCTGGTGAGTGGAACACAACTTCTGCCAGGAGGCAGGTTCGAATACCAGATATCTGGGTACCTTCCCTGCAAGAAGAGAGCTTGCCTGCAGAGAATACTCTGCCCACTAAAACTAAGGAGAGAGCTAGCCTCCCAGGTCTGCTTATAGAGGCTAACAGAGTCACCTGAAGAACAAGCTCTTAACAGAGACAACTATAACAGCTAGCTTCAGAGATTACCATATGGCGAAAGGCAAATGTAAGAATCCTACTAACAGAAATCAAGACCACTCACCATCATCAGAACGCAGCACTCCCACCCCACCTAGTCCTGGGCACCCCAATACAACCGAAAATCTAGACCCAGATTTAAAAACATTTCTCATGATGATGATAGAGGACATCAAGAAGGACTTTCATAAGTCGCTTAAAGAATTACAGGAGAGCACTGCTAAAGAGGTACAGGCCCTTGAAGAAAAGCAGGAAAACACAACCAAACAGGTAGAAGTCCTTAAAGAAAAACAGGAAAATACATCCAAACAGGTGATGGAAATGAACAAAACCATACTAGAACTAAAAAGGGAAGTAGACACAATAAAGAAAACCCAAAGTGAGGCAACGCTGGAGATAGAAACCCTAGGAAAGAGATCTGGAACCATAGATGCGAGCATCAGCAACAGAATACAAGAAATGGAAGAGAGAATCTCAGGTACAGAAGGTTCCATAGAGAACATCGACACAACAGTCAAAGAAAATACAAAATGCAAAAGGATCCTAATTCAAAACATCCAAGAAATCCAGGACACAATGAGAAGACGAAACCTATGGATAATAGGAGTTGATGAGAATAAAGATTTTCAACTTAAAGGGCCAATAATATCTTCAACAAAATAATAGAAGAAAACTTCCCAAACATAAAGAAAGAGATGCCCATGATCATACAAGAAGCCTACAGAACTCCAAATAGACTGGACCAGAAAAGAAATTCCTCCCGACACATAGTAATCAGAACAACAAATGCACTAAATAAAGATAGAATATTAAAAGCAGTAAGGAAGAAAGGTCAAGTAACATATAAAGGAAGGCCTATCAGAATTACACCAGACTTTTCACCAGAGACTATGAAAGCCAGAAGAGCCTGGACAGATGTTATACAGACACTAAGAGAACACAAATGCCAGCCCAGGCTACTATACCCGGCCAAACTCTCAATTACCATAGATGGAGAAACCAAAGTATTCCATGACAAAACCAAATTCACACATTATCTTTCCACAAATCCAGCCCTTCAAAGGATAATAACAGAAAAGAAGCAATACAAGGACAGAAATCACTCCCTAGAACAAGCAAGAAAGTAATCCCTCAACAAACCAAAAAGAAGACAGCCACAAGAACAGAATGCCAACTCTAACAACAAAAATAAAAGGAAGCAACAATTTCTTTTCCTTAATATCTCTTAATATCAATGGACTCAATTCCCCAATAAAAAGACATAGACTAACAGACTGGCTACACAAACAGGACCCAACATTCTGCTGCTTACAGGAAACCCATCTCAGGGAAAAAGACAGACACTACCTCAGAGTGAAAGGCTGGAAAACAATTTTCCAAGCAAATGGTCTGAAGAAACAAGCTGGAGTAGCCATTCTAATATCGAATAAAATCGACTTCCAACCCAAAGATATCAAAAAAGACAAGGAGGGACACTTCATACTCATCAAAGGTAAAATCCTCCAAGAGGAACTCTCAATTCTGAATATCTATGCTCCAAATGCAAGGGCAGCCACATTCATTAAAGACACTTTAGTAAAGTTCAAAGCACACGTTGCACCTCACACAATAATAGTGGGAGGCTTCGACACACCACTTTCATCAATGGACAGATTGTGGAAACAGAAACTAAACAGGGACACAGTGAAACTAACAGAAGTTATGAAACAAATGGACCTGACAGATATCTACAGAACATTTCATCCTAAAACAAAAGGATATACCTTCTTCTCAGCACCTCACGGGACCTTCTCCAAAATTGACCATATAATTGGTCACAAAACAGGCCTCAACAGATACAAAAATATTGAAATTGTCCCATACATCCTATCAGACCACCATGGCCTAAGACTGATCTTCAATAACAACATAAATAACGGAAAGCCAACATTCACGTGGAAACTGAACAACACTCTTCTCAATGATACCTTGATCAAGGAAGGAATAAAGAAAGAAAGACTTTTTAGAGTTTAATGAAAATGAAGCCGCAACGTACCCAAACCTATGGGACACAATGAAAGCATTTTTAAGAGGGAAACTCATAGCTCTGAGTGCCTACAAGAAGAAACGGGAGAGAGCACATACTAGCAGCTTGACAACACATCTAAAAGCTCTAGAAAAAAAGGAAGCAAATTCACCCAAGAGGAGTAGACGGCAGGAAATAATCAAACTCAGGGGTGAAATCAACCAAGTGGAAACAAGAAGAACTATTCAAAGAATTAACCAAACGAGGAGTTGGTTCTTTGAGAAAATCAACAAGATTGATAAACCCTTAGCTAGACTCACTAGAGGGCACAGAGACAAAATCCTAATTAACAAAATCAGATATGAAAAGGGAGAAATAACAACAGATCCTGAAGAAATCCAAAACACCATCAGATCCTTCTACAAAAGGCTATACTCAACAAAACTGGAAAACCTGGACGAAAAGGACAAATTTCTGGACAGATACCAGGTACCAAAGTTGAATCAGGATCAAGTTGACCATCTAAACAGTCCCATATCCCCTAAAGAAATAGAAGCAGTTATTAATAGTCTCCCAGCCAAAAAAAAGCCCAGGACCAGACGGGTTTAGTGCAGAGTTCTATCAGACCTTCAAAGAAGATCTAATTCCAGTTCTGCACAAACTATTTCACAAAATAGAAGTAGAAGGTACTCTACCCAACTCATTTTATGAAGCCACTATTACTCTGATACCTAAACCACAGAAAGATCCAACAAAGATAGAGAACTTCAGACCAATTTCTCTTATGAATATCGATGCAAAAATCCTCAATAAAATTCTCGCTAACCGAATCCAAGAACACATTAAAGCAATCATCCATCCTGACCAAGTAGGTTTTATTCCAGGGATGCAGGGATGGTTTAATATATGAAAATCCATCAATGTAATCCATTATATAAACAAACTGAAAGACAAAAACCACATGATCATCTCGTTAGATGCAGAAAAAGCATTTGACAAGATCCAACACCCATTCATGATAAAAGTCTTGGAAAGATCAGGAATTCAAGGCCCATACCTAAACATGATAAAAGCAATCTACAGCAAACCAGTAGCCAACATCAAAGTAAATGGAGAGAAGCTGGACACAATCCCACTAAAATCAGGGACTAGACAAGGCTGCCCACTTTTTCCCTACCTTTTCAACATTGTACTTGAAGTCCTAGCCAGAGCAATTAGACAACAAAAGGAGATCAAGGGGATACAAATTGGAAAGGAAGAAGTCAAAATATCACTTTTTGCAGATGATATGATAGTATATATAAGTGACCCTAAAAATTCCACCAGAGAACTCCTAAACCTGATAAACAGCTTCAATGAAGTAGCTGGATATAAAATTAACTCAAACAAGTCAATGGCCTTTCTCTACACAAAGAATAAACAGGCTGAGAAAGAAATTAGGGAAACAACACCCTTCTCAATAGTCACAAATAATATAAAATATCTCGGCGTGACTCTAAGGAAGTGAAAGATCTGTATGATAAAAACTTCAAGTCTCTGAAGAAAGAAAGAAGATCTCAGAAGATGGAAAGATCTCCCATGCTCATGGATTGGCAGGATCAATATTGTAAAAATGGCTATCTTGCCAAAAGCAATCTACAGATTCAATGCAATCCCTATCAAAATTCCAACTCAATTCTTCAACGAATTAGAAGGAGCAATTTGCAAATTCATCTGGAATAACAAAAAACCTAGGATAGCAAAAACTCTTCTCAAGGATAAAAGAACCTCTGGTGTAATCACCATGCCTGACCTAAAGCTTTACTACAGAGCAATTGTGATAAAAACTGCATGGTACTGGTATAGGGACAGACAAGTAGACCAATGGAATAGAATTGAAGACCCAGAAATGAACCCACACACCTATGGTCACTTGATCTTCGACAAGGGAGCTAAAACCATCCAGTGGAAGAAAGACAGCATTTTCAACAATTGGTGCTGGCACAACTGGTTGTTATCGTGTAGAAGAATGCGAATTGATCCATACTTATCTCCTTGTACTAAGGTCAAATCTAAGTGGATCAAGGAACTTCACATAAAACCAGAGACACTGAAACTTATAGAGGAGAAAGTGGGGAAAAGCCTTGAAGATATGGGCACAGGGGAAAAATTCCTGAACAGAACAGCAATGGCTTGTGCTGTAAGATCGAGAATTGACAAATGGGACCTAATGAAACTCCAAAGTTTCTGCAAGGCAAAAGACACCGTCAATAAGACAAAAAGGCCACCAACAGATTGGGAAAGGATCTTTACCTATCCTAAATCAGATAGGGGACTAATATCCAACATATATAAAGAACTCAAGAAGGTGGACTTCAGAAAATCAAATAACCCCATTAAAAAATGGGGCTCAGAACTGAACAAAGAATTCTCACCTGAGGAATACCGAATGGCAGAGAAGCACCTGAAAAAATGTTCAACATCCTTAATCATCAGGGAAATGCAAATCAAAAAACCCTGAGATTCCACCTCACACCAGTCAGAATGGCTAAGATCAAAAATTCAGGTGACAGCAGATGCTGGCGAGGATATGGAGAAAGGGGAACACTCCTCCATTGTTGGTGGGATTGCAGGCTTGTACAACCACTCTGGAAATCAGTCTGGCGGTTCCTCAGAAAACTGGACATAGTACTACCGGAGGATCCAGCAATACCTCTCTTGGGCATATATCCAGAAGATGCCCCAACTGGTAAGAAGGACACATGCTCCACTATGTTCATAGCAGCCTTATTTATAATAGCCAGAAGCTGGAAAGAACCCAGATGCCCCTCAACAGAGGAATGGATACAGAAAATGTGGTACATCTACACAATGGAGTACTACTCAGCTATTAAAAAGAATGAATTTATGAAATTCCTAGGCAAATGGATGGACCTGGAGGGCATCATCCTGAGTGAGGTAACACATTCACAAAGGAACTCACACAATATGTACTCACTGATAAGTGGATATTAGCCCAAAACCTAGGATACCCAAGATATAAGATACAATTTGCTAAACACATGAAACTCAAGAAAAATGAAGACTGAAGTGTGGACACTATGCCCCTCCTTAGAAGTGGGAACAAAACACCCATTGAAGGAGTTACAGAGACAAAGTTTGGAGCTGAGACGAAAGGATGGACCATGTAGAGACTACCGTATCCAGGGATCCACCCCATAATCAGCATCCAAACGCTGACACCATTGCATGCACTAGCAAGATTTTGCTGAAAGGACCCAGATGTAGCTGTCTCTTGTGAGACTATGCCGGGGCCTAGCAAACACAGAAGTGGATGCTCACAGTCAGCTAATGGATGGATCACAGGGCTCCCAATGGAGGAGCTAGAGAAAGTACCCAAGGAGCTAAAGGGATCTGCAACCCTATAGGTGGAACAACATTATGAACTAACCAGTACCCCGGAGCTCTTGACTCTAGCTGCATATGTATCAAAAGATGGCCTAGTCGGCCATCACTGGAAAGAGAGGCCCATTGGACACGCAAACTTTATATGCCCCAGTACAGGGGAACGCCAGGGCCAAAAAGGGGGAGTGGGTGGGTAGGGGAGTCGGGGTGGGTGGGTATGGGGGATTTTGGTATAGCATTGGAAATGTAAATGAGCTAAATACCTAATAAAAAATGGGGGAAAAATTTTTAAAAAATAAAAATAAAGAACACTAAAACATAATCCTTTTCAACTTCCTGACACTTGTCCCAATCAGCCAGACATCACAATGGCAGTTTTTCCGCATCAATCAATATGTGCCAGATTAGGGTTGGTGTCAAGTAAAGTGGGTATGAGAAATGCTGCCTGCAACTTTAACGGGAAATGTCTATTTCCAAAGAAACTAAATTGACCCGGATAATGCGCGCATGCAGGCTGAGGGAGCTGCAATTGGGGCTAAGAGCACATCAAACTGACAACCTTCCTTCACTGCTGCGGCAATGGTTGATTATGCTCTTGGGTAAGGAAAAATGCTGATAGAAAACTTGAGTGGTTGCAGAAAACACAGTTCTGCAATCTGAGTGAATTCTTTTCATGTGAAAATGCTGGATCCCTAAGGACCTATTCTGCACAGCCTTGCTGTTTAATAGCAGTTTACCCTCTCTTCCTACTCCCTAAATGCCGTCAGTTTAGAAGACTGCACCTAGGTTAGGTTTGAGAACACGGAGATTCTCTTCTGTGTGACCTTGAGCAAGTTACTTCTGTGATCAGATTGTCATTTGGGAAACACTGCTGGTTACATAAGAAAGCTCTCTGCAGTTCTCCTGCCCTGAACACAAGCAGTACGTGCCAATTCCTTTCTAAGTTGGAAATAAAAAGATGAACTTGGTTTGGAAGACAAAGGACTAAGCATAAGGCAGGGGGTAGCTCCCGGTACTCAAGGTTCCATGTACTCTCTGGACTTGCTTTTGCCCCAGTTTTTGTTCTTGCCTGTGCCCAGGTCTTGTGGCTTTCTTGTAAAAAATAAAACCAATCTGAACTCAAATGTGCCAGCCCAGTGAACAACCAAAGCCAGACTCCTTCTGAGAACCTTTGAAATGTCAGCAGCTAATTAACATAGCTTGGCAGCTCTTGTTAAGTCCACAGAGCCTTGGACTTCTGCAAAGGGGGAGAGGGACAAAGGGAAGAAGAGTAGGAAGAGAGGCTGAGGAAAGGAGAGACATGCTAGGGAATGGACACACCTACAAGAGCTCAGGCACTCTTTATAGAGTCGATGCCTGACGCCCCAGCTTTCCCAAACCATGGCTATAAAGGGAGCATAATTATACTTAACAGAAGCCACCTGCATTCTGAAGTCATCTTAAATTTAAAGCCTGTGGGAGACTTAATTAAATTTAATGAAAACCATGGCTCCTAAACAAAGATGTATTATAGTTCCCCCATAGTTATTTCTGAGGAAATTAAGTAGCAACCATGAAGGGTCGCCTTAGTTCTCACATTTAACACCCAGGTCTATAAATAAGACAGTGCTCTCTTCTATTCATTAGCTAATAACGTTGTCAAACTACTCACCTGCTCCTATAGGAAGAAAGAAAGCCGTAACTAGAAGGGAAGAAAGGAAAAGGAGGAAAAGAAGATGTTATCCTGAGTGAGAAGCAGGGTATCATCTTGACTTCCTTCCCATCCCTGGTGTCTTCAACCCACCACTCCCAATTTTTCTGAAAGAATTGTATGTTATTCACCATGAAGTGTACGGGTCGATTTAATGTCAATAATAAGTGATGTCTACAGAGCCTGAAACAGCCATCCCACCCTAACCAGGTAAGGTCTCAGGTGGAGGCACTGCAGTACCAACCCAACCACAAAACCTCCAGCCTCCAGTTTGCCCTGCCTTCAAGGCCCAGAGCCTAGCATAATCATCACCAGAGAGACATCATCTAGAAACTGATGGGAGCAGATTCAGTACAGCCAGAGATTAGGTGGAGCTCAGGAAGTGCTGCGGAGGAGGGAGAATAGGAGGACCCAGAGGGGTCAAGAGCACCATCAGAACACAGCCCACAGAATCGATTCACCAGGATTCAAATGGACTCACAGGGATCAGGGAGCCTCTGGGCATATAACCTAGGTCCTGCACATATATGCTGCAATTGTGGAACTTGGTGTTCTTGTGGGATTACTAACAGTGGGAGCAGAGCGAGAGGGGGAAGAGGAGCCATCTCTGGCACTTGTACTGCCCTTTGGAACCTTATTCTCCTAATGAGTTGCCTGGTTCAGCCTTGATGTGAGAATACATACCTGGTCTTATTGTAGCTTTGTTATGTTTGGTTGATGTTCCTAGGAGGCCTGGTCTTTTCTAAGGAGAGGTGGAGCTCGGTGGAGCTGGGGAAAAGAGGAGGTAGCAAAATTAGGGGGGAAGGGAAGAAGAGGGGAAACTGTGGTTGGGATGTGATATATGAGAGAAAAATACAAAAGAAAAAGATGTCTAAGTCACAGCATTGAGATATATGTGGCTTCACGGTGGTCTCCTGATAACTGTGACCTGCCATTCATTGGTCAGTAAATTCAGGGGTGCCCCGCCTGCTGAATTTCAGGAGGCAGTGGAGATGCAGTGTAGAGTAACACTCACTAGGACAGAGAGGAGGGAGGAAATAAAGTGGCCTAACCTGTGTCCTCAAAGGACAGTGCAAAAGTCAAAGACAGAATTCTCAAACATTACTGTGCCTCACAGTCCCCTGGAGGGCTTGTTAAAGTGTATTTCTGTGCCTCACCCCTAGAGTTTCTGATTCAATAGGTCTGGAGTGAAGCCCAAAACCTTTCCTTTCTAACAAGTTCCCAGGAGATGTTGGTCTGGCTGGCTCAGGAACTCTATTTTAGAACCACAGCTCTAAAACACAGAGTCTCAGAAGTTTGGAAAATGTATGTATTCTTTAGAAAGTTGTTGGATATTGGACAAATCCAACCAAAAAGAAAAAAGAAAAAGAAAAAGACATCAAGAAAACGAAGCTACCAATGACAAGAAATAAAGTAAATAATGGTTGAATCCCAGAAATCTTCCCCATAAAAGAGGGGCCTGCACCACCAGGATTAGGGCTAAAGTGTCTCCCTAGGAATGAGGGCAGAGCTAAGAAGCATCCCACTGGCATGATCTGCATGTCGGAGTCAGGTCAGGAAAGCAGGGAAAATGTTGCAGAAGGGATCCTAGGTTAAGGGATTCTCTAGGATAGAGAGCACCGTGATGGGAAAATCTTTCCAGCCTAGAACCAGAGCCGTCTATGCTGTAACCTATGTTTCCCCACCTGGCATTAGGTCTTTGACAGAGCACAGTTTAATCACACAGAGCCAAACTCGTGTCCAGGTCTTGACAATTCATATCTGATGGAGCAGAGTGTCAATCACTGAAATCTGCCTGTATCCACCTCTATTCTGATCACTGTCCAACTCCATCTTTAGGAAACATGCAGCTCAGGACAGTAAGGCCGTGTCATCAGATTTCCACATTCCTTCTCATCTGACTCTTAATGCCACAAGATGGAACCAAAGAACAAGCTAGACAATGCATGCAGGTGTCTCAAAAGTGATCCAGGCAGCCGAGGCTTAGTCATTCTTAATAGACCATATTCCTCTGTGGAATGGATTTGAGCTAACTCTTTGAGACAGGAGAGCTTTATTCTCCTCTTTTATTTAGTAAAAACCAAAGTCAGCAGATTATGCCGGGTACCATGTCAGTACAGTACTGAGTTTCCTAATAGAACGCCACACTTTACCAAGGCGGTAGTCTCCACAACCTCAGGGCCAACGAAGTTTTCCAGCACTGGAGGCAAGCAAGCAAAGGTTGCACAACCATGTGTCAGGTATGTTGTCAAAGGATGAACCACATGCATTTGATTCTGCTGATTCATGCCTTTAGAATCCCCAAACTAGAACAATACTAATCCCAGGTATACTTGTTGCCCAAAATATCTTTACAAAAGAATTGTCTTTAACCTCCTTTTTTATACTTTCTTTTTCCATCTAATTAAACTCTTATAAACCGGGCATGGTGACACACACCTTTGATCCCAGCACTCGGGAGGCAGAGGCAGGCAGATTTCTGAGTTTGAGGCTAGCCTGGTCTACAAAGTGAGTTCCAGGACAGCCAGGGCTATACAGGGAAACGCTGTCTCAAAAAACCAAAAAAAAAAAAAAAAGAAAAAAGAAAAGAAAAAAGAAAGTCTTATACACTACTGCCCTTTAGACATCAGTTCTGTATTTATTATAAAAATCTTACATTTTTATAGAATCATTAAAAATTATGCTTGTTGTCGAAAAAGAAGAAAAGTTTCAATGACTCCAGCCTGTTTGTCTCTGCTGAGGAGTTTGGCCATCTGCTGGATGAGAATATGGGCTCCAAGTTTGATACTATTGGCATGAATGCCATAGCTAACAGAGATAATGCAAGTTTCAAACAGCTCAAGTGGGAAACTGAGCGAGATGACTAGCTGCATAACAGAAATGTGAAAAGTATCATCAAGAAAAAGAAAAATTTCAGGAAGAAGATGAAAGCCCCTCAGAAACCCAAACAGCAGAGGAAGTGACAGCTTCAGGGTGACAATAAATTAAGATTATACTTACCCTTAGTTTTTGCTAGTCAACCATTTTTCCTGATCTTTCTCTCTAACTCCATACATTCCAGACTGTTCAATGGATTTGTAATAAACTGTGGAAACAAAAAAAAAAAAATTCTGCTTGTGAAATGCAACCCTGTAGGTGGAACAACATTATGAACTAACCAGTACCCTGGAGCTCTTGACTCTAGCTGCATATGTATCAAAAGATGGCCTAGCCGGCCATCACTGGAAAGAGAGGCCCATTGGACTTGCAAACTTTATATGCCCCAGTACAGGGGAACGCCAGGGTCAAAAAGTGGGAGTGGGTGGGTAGGGGGGTAGGGGGGAGGCTATGGGGGACTTTTGGGATAGCATTGAAAATGTAAATGAGGAAAATACCTAAAAAAAGAAATTCTGCTTGTGAAATGTATTGGTTTTTTGAAGAACATTTATACTGTTCTGGAAAATGGATTAGTTTACATGTTCCACACTCTTGTAAGCATATATTTTTTCTATCTTTTCTTTCTTTTTTTTTTTTTTTTTTTAACAGTTCAGTCTTATCCCCCTCCCGGTCTGCCTTCTGGCTGTTCCTCACCATACCTCCTCCCCCATCTCCAAGAGGGTGTCCTCACCCTCCATTCCCATCCCACCAGACCTCCCCACTCCCTGAGGTCTCAAGTCACTTGAGGGTTAGGTGCATCTTCTCTCACTGAGGCCAGACCAGGCAGAATTCTACCAGACAGACCTTCAAAGAAGAGCTAATACCAATACTCCTCAAACTATTCCATAAAATAGAAACAGAAAGAACACTATCTAATTCATTCTATGAAGTCACAATTACTCTGGTACCTAAACCACACAAGGACCCAACAAAAAAGGGAGCTTCAGACCAATTTTGCATATGAACATGGATGCAAAAATACTCAATAAAATTCTCACAAACAGAATCTAAGAACACATCAAAATGATCAACCATCATGATCAAGTAGGCTTCATCCCAGGGATGCAGAGATGGTTCAATATACAGAAACCTATTAATGTAATCCACTATATAAACAAACTTAAGGGAAAAAAAATCACATGATCATCTCATTAGATGCTGAGAAAGCATTTGACAAAATACAACACTGCTTCCTGTTGGAAGTATATATTCTTTGTAACAGTCATTCTAATTAGGGGCAACGGTATCTGTAGTTTTAAACTGCATTTCCACAATAACTAATGATATAAAGCTTTTGTTTATATGTTTGTTAGCCACTTGTGTTTTCTCTTGTCACTTCATCTGCCCGCTTTATATTGAATCCCTTGAATTTATTAAGTTTTCATGCTCAATGACATATTCTGGAAACCAGACATGTGTCAGATGAACAGTTACATAGTATTTGTCATCACATGTGGCAGATGAACAGTTACATAGTATTGATCATCTCTTCACCATTTTGATTGTTCGCTGTGAAGCTTTTTTATAAAGCCATTTGTCAACTTTTGTGTTTGTTTTCTGTATACATTTTAGGGGATCTTATTTAGAAAATCACTGCCTATCCCAACATTTTCAGTCTTTCCCCTAAGTTGTCTGCTCGTAGTTTCATGCTTCCCGTTTGTCCACTTGGAGTTGACTTATGTGTAGAGCTAGAGAGGGGGTCAGATTTCAATGCTTTTATGGGCAAACATTTTCACGGCTCCATTTATTAAAGAAGCTGCCCTATCTCCAATGCATGTTTATAGCACCTCTGATGAGAATCGTCTAGCTATAAATGCATGTCTCTGTTTCTGGGATCCATATCCTGTAGGTCTGCGAATCTGTTTTTATGCCAGTATCATAGCATTTTGATTGCTATGGCTACATAGCTCCAGTGATGCCTCCAATTTTACTCTTTTTTTGGTAAATATTACTTTAGCTATTCATGGTCCATTTTGTTTCCTTGTGAATTCTTGAATCAATTTTTCTAGATCTGTGAAGATGTCGTTTTTACTGCAGTGGGAATATATTGAGGCTTTGAATTGCTGTGAGTATATGGACATTAATCTTCTTCCGATCCATAAACTGAGAAGACCGTTCCATCTTTATATTGTCTTCACTTTCTCTCTTCGGTGCATTATAATTTGCATGGTATACGTCTTTCATTTAGTAACTTAAAGCTGTTTCTTGGGATCCTTCAGTAGCTATTTAAATAGGAATGCTTTTATGATCTCTTTTATGATTTTCTTTCAGAAAATTCCCGAGTGTGTAAAGAAAAGCTAATAATTTGTGTGCTGGCTTTGTTTCATGTAACTTTACTAAATTCATTCATTCCTGTCATTTGTTTTAGTTAAAAGTTTTAGTAAGTACAGATGGTAATTTGAGTTCTTTTCATCTTATTTGCATGTCTTTCATTTCTTTCTCTTAGGAAATTGCTCTGACTCAAACCTCTACTACAGTCCTGAATAAGAACAATGAGAGTAAACACCGCTCTACTGTTCTGGCTCTTTAACAAAATCCTTCAGCTTTTCTTCAGTCAGCATAGTGCTTTAGCCAGGGTCTTCATATATAGCTTTGTTCTTTTGAGAACAAGGAACTTTCTATACACAATTTGTTTAAAGATTTAATCAGGAAGGAATGTTGAAATTTAACAAATAATTTTCTGCATCCATTCAGATGATGATACACCTTTTTATACTTCATTTTACTGAAAAAAGAACCATACTTACATTGATTTTCATATATTAAACCATCCTTATGTCCCTAGGATGAAGGTAATTTAGCCATTGGGTATGACCAATCTGGTGTGCTGTTGAATACAATATGCTAATATTTTGTTAAGAATTTTTAACTATTAATCTCATAGTTGTTGGCATATAGTTTCCTTTTTCTTATGTTCTACTCCAGTTTGGGTAACAGAATGCTTGCTTTATACCAAAGTTTAGAAGGGTTCTCCCACTTTTACTCCTATTGAATACTTTGAAAAAAAAAAAAACAGCATTGATTCTTTTCTTAAAGTATGGGAAAATCCAGTCATGAACCCATGTGATCCTGAATTTTTCATTGTTGGGAGACTCTAATAACTGACTCAGTTTTATTACTAGTTATTGGTATATTTAGATTCTTTATATCGTCATGATTCAAGTTTAACAGATAATCAATATTTTAAAAACTCTTCCATTCCTTTGAGATTTTACAAAGTATTATCACACAGTTTTTCATAATAAACTTTTTTGTATTGATTATAATATCTCATTTTTCATCTAAATATCATTTACTTGGGACATGGTTTTCTTGTTTGTTTGTTAGGCTAGCTAAATATTTGCCAATTTTATTTATCTTTTCATAGAACCAGTTTATTTTATTTGTCTTTTGTTTCTTTTAGTCTCTTTCATTTATTTCTTTTATAATTTTTCTATTTTCAACTAAACATAAATTTTCAACTAATTTCATGTTTCATTTATCCATGATGCTATTTATGTTATTTATTTGAGTTCTTCAATTTTATATATAAGTACTCTTGCTATAAAGTTTCTTTTTGTATCTTTTACTTTTGATATTAATTCCCATTTTATATTTCAAAAAAATTCTTTCATTTGTATCCTGATTTCCTTGAAATCATTGTACATTCAAAAATGTACTACCAGGCACCAGGTATTTTTATACATTCTGAAATTTCTTTTGTTTTATATTTGAAAATGTCACTTTTATTTCCTCAGATGAAGTAATGATATGAGAGCCATACCCAAGTGTCAAATACATTACTCACAATGCTGAGCCCAGAGCCTTTCCTTTTCTGCTGTAACTACCCCTAGGCTTAGGCCTGGAAGCTTCTAGCCTCCATACAATCTAATCTTCCAAACTGACTGATTCAATCTGGCTTTTCTCAGCTTCTGACTGAATTGCTGTGCTTGGCCTCATAATAACTTTGGCAATATCTTCTAATCTTCCAGCCCCTTCTTATTCTCTGGCTTGTTCTGTCTTTACTTGTGCCTAGCTTGTTTTTTTTCTATAACCTATCTCTGTAAAACTGTCCTGTTAACACTGCCATACCCTCTGTACCACCCATTTTTTTTTCCTCTCTTGCTGCTCTTAAGTAGCCTCTTTTCCTCTGCTATTCTCATGTGAGCTGTGCATATCCTGTCTCACTCTGTCAAATCTTTCTCTGATTCGTCACTTTGTCAGCCCCTCAATTAGATGTCACTTTCAATATGGCTGCTTTCTTCTACCAACTAACATTACCTTCACTGTTTAGGATTAAAGGTGTGTACTAAGGATGTGTCTATATTCTGGCTTGATCATAACTTTGGATGTAATTCTTGCCAGAGCAGCCAAGTTGTAGGATTAAAATTCCTCTACAACCTCTTCATTTTAGAGTATTTTAATCATAACAATACATAAAATATTATTTGAATTTTAATTAATAGATTTATAGGTATTTATTTGTTTTCTAGGATTGGATACTCCAACATTAATTGTATAAAGGTCTACAATTATTATTTTTGTTTAATTGATCCCTTGATCATATATATAATGTCCCTTCTGTCTCTTTTTCCTGCTTCATCATAAACTCTTGCCTTGTGAGATACATGTGTAGCTATACTTACATATTTTACTTTCACATTTTTAATACTGTTTTCCATTCTTCTGTCAGTCATGACTCTATACTGCTGAAGTGAATTTCTTTGAGAGAGTATACTGTTGAGTCTTATTTTTTATTCCATTCTTTGAGTTTGTATCTTTTAATAACATAAGCTATTCCATTTACATCTCAGGTTCTTCTTTCCATCTTTGTCTTAGTTTACTTCCAATGATTTCAAATGTCTTCTTCTTCCTTATTCACTTTCCTGATCCACTGGTTTGCTGTATGGATGATGACTGACTCTGATTCTTTTCTCTTATGTATTCTCTTCAAATTGGATTTATAGTTTATGCTAGTTATTATGGGTTTTCACTTTGGATGTAGAACTCCCTTGAACATCTTTATTGTTACTGTGTTATGTGTGTGCATGTTAGTGGAGATATGAACTCTTGTGCATGAATATGTAAACTCTAGAGTGCAGGTTGTCATCTTCTATATCTGTGTGGGGGTGTTGGTTCCCCTGAAGCAAGAGTTGCAGACAGTTGTGAGTTGCCAATGTGGGTGCTAGGAATTAAACCCAGGTCCTCTAGAAGAGCAGCCAGTGCTCTTAACCACTGAGCCGTCTCTCCTGACCCCATTCTCTCTGTTCTTAACTTAATTTTCCTCCCCATCTTGACCTTTAGGTATCTCAAATATTTATTGTTTTGTTCCATCCATGATGTCCCAAACAGTTGAAGCGTTCCCTTCTTCCCTGTTTGCTTACTCGGTTGCTTTTCAGTACATGCTTGTGCTCACTCTGTAGCTATTTATAAAATGTGCATTGCAGGGGGCTGGTGAGATGGCTCAGTGGGTAAGAGCACCCGACTGCTCTTCCGAAGGTCCAAAGTTCAAATCCCAGCAACCACATGGTGGCTCACAACCACCCGTAATGAGATCTGATGCCCTCTTCTGGAGTGTCTGAAGACAGCTACAGTGTACTTACATATAATAAATAAATAAATCTTTAAAAAAAAAAAATGTGCATTGCGGTCCCTAGGAGGCAATGGAGGGTTCCTTCAAAACTATTTCCACAAATTCTATTACTAGCAAGAGCCTTTGGCCTCCACACCAGAAGGAGAAACGGATCTGATGCGTGCACCAGTGACCAGTCAGTTGTATGAGCTCCAGTGCTATAAGGAAAGAGGGAGAGGTGGTGTATCCTTTCTACAGTCTTCACACCCAGTCCTGATGCTGGTTCATACTGAGACAGCATAAGGACATGAGCAGCAGATGCAACTGTGCAGATTCAACAGCAGCAGGAACTACAGTATTTCTCCCCAGTGCTTCAGTAGATCAAGCATTCACAGGAATGGGACACCTTTGGCCATGCACACCTAGAGATAGATCAGTACCCAGGAAAGTCATCTACAGACTTCTTCAGCTTTAATGGGCAATTAAAAGTAGAACTTTTGGACAAAGTTTGCAGTCTTCCCTCACTTAGACATGTATGTGTGGGTGTAGGCCAGAGCTTTAGAGATGTTTACTGTCTCTTCCACACACTCCTTTGTGGGGAGAGGGTCTGGTAAACATGGATTTTCCTTTCTTGGCCTTCAAAAGCAGGCAGCTGAGTGTGTCTTCGTGGGGAGATATTTGGGGAACTGTACAGGCATTTTATTTCCATCCTGGGCACTAGCATGAGTCCTCACAAAGCTATCCTGACATTTGGTCTCAGAGTCAACAGACACACCGATCTGGTTCTTGAAGGTGGTACCCTACATCCACTCTGGCCATCTCCAGGAGTGCAAGACACCCATTAGGTCCCAGTCATTTGGCTAGACCAAATTGGGTTCATGGAGAAAGCTACTCATTGAGCCTTTGTACAGCATCTGGGCTCCTGGAGATGAGAATGTTCAGGGTTAGCATGCTCTAGCAGAATCCAAAGTGAGCTTTTTTCTCTCATGGTGGTTCCTTACTACAGGGGGCTCATAGTGAATGAGGCCAAATCTCCCTTTCTAGTGGATTATTAAGTAGAATATACGCCTGGAAAACCTATATTCATAGTAATAAATATTTAAAATCCTGATCCAGGGTTTCTACCCTCCACTGGTTGAGTTCCCAGATTAAAAACAAAACAAAACAAAACAAAAACCCACATACTCACAGTCTTTGTATTTATAATAAGTACTAAACAGCACAATAGCTGGGCAGCTGCCTACCCTCCATACTGTTAGAATCTTCTTTCCTATCAATAACCCTAAACCATTACTTACTATTTACTATATTCTATCAGGGCTACCCTTAACTCCCAATGAGCCAGCCCACATGGCCACATATTGATGACACAGTTAACCTATAGGGTCGTCTCCTTCTCCCTGCTGCCTGTTCTTCTTCCTTGTGGTCCCAAGCCCAAGAAACCTAAACCCCATCTATGTCTCTTCTGCCCAGCTATTGGCTGTTGGCATCTTTAATTACCAATCACAGTTAACTGGGGATAGGGTCACTTAGTCTACGTGTAGACTCTCATCTCTGGGGCAACCCAGTTTGGGGACCCTGAGTTAGCATTAGAATATAAACAACATTAGGCCAACCCACTGCACACATTTTCCAGTAGCTATGGTTGCTAATACCTGTAGTGGTGCCATTTGCTTGAACTCTCTTTCACCCTTGCCCCTGCAAAGGGACACCCATTTTTGCAGATTTTGGCCCTGGGATGTGGGTTCCAGGGTATTAAGTGTCTCTCGCTTGGTGGTTGTCCAGATTTCCGAGCCTTCCATGGTTTCATTCCCTCATTCATTACACTCATTCATGAGTGGAAGCATTTTCCCACAGCCAGGAACCACAGAACACAGCTGTACTCCACTTCTCTATAGAGGAATAGACAGTGCTGGCAACCTCAGAGCACTGTGTCATCTTCAGAACCTGAAACTTTTTAATGTCTAAATCATAAAGTCACAGCAGTTCAGTATTTGTAACATTATAATCTCATTGTAAAATAGAAGATGAAAATGAGAATTGGCATAGAACTTGAGGTCAACAGACTATCCCTTGGATCTTTCCATGTTATTTTATAGCAGCGATAACCTAATTAAAACCAGGAGAGTTTTTTTTTCCTTTGTCAGCTACAAGGCTTTTATCACTAAAATATCCAACATACTGGTTTGAGTATGCAATGAGAAGGGTTGAAGAGGAACACCTCTGAGTTGCCATAAAAGTGGACTTGGTGAATCCTTAATATATAGAGAAAGCACTACTCATGTGATTAGTACACTTTTAGGTAAGCCAGGAATTAAGAGTGTCAAACATGAAGACCCTTCTCTGGCCAGAGTGGTTACATAACACTTGTGGTCTCCCATTTCACCTCTCACTTAGACCAGTGCTTCTCAACCTTCCTAATGCTGGGACCCTTTAATACAGTTCCTCATGTTGTAGTGACCCCCAATCATGAAATCATTTTTATTGTTACTTCATAATTGTAATTTTGCTACTACTATGAATAGCAACGTAAATAGATGTCTATGCTTTCCAATGGTTTGTCCCGCCCCCCAACCCACCCAGGGCAATATCAAGATGAGACACCATGTTTGGAAATACTGCTTGAAACCCATGGAACAAATACAATGGATGCATGGGTGACCTTGTCCTTGCCCTGTCTCTGGGCTCTTACCCAGCACACCCACAACATTGCACTTCTCAGAATTAAAACACCACTTGCAAATGTGATTTTTCTTTTTAAAAAAATCTGTGAGTGCTAAAAACAAAAAATCTAAGAACAGAGAGTTCATGTCTGAGGAAATATAATTTTAATTCATGGAGAAATATCCACTAACTCTAAAATTCCAATTAGTACCTGGGAAGCTACTCGGGGTTTAGAGTAATAATTTCTAATTTACTTATGAGATACTAACTTTCTACTAGTGGTAATGACCTTGAAGAAGTACCAATAAAAAGAAGTAAAAACAATTTAAGAAATACAATAAAATTGGACTTATTTATTGAATGTTATCAGCTATTTAAAGTATGATGCTTTTCTTATTCACATCTAAATCTCTGATATACTATACATTGGTTTAATTAAATATTCAGTCAGTTAAAACTATTCATGAAGCAATATGGGAGGCCAGAGAGGTGGCTCAGTGGTTAAGAAGTTGTGATACTCTTGTGCAAGACCCACAACCATCTCCACAGGATTCCCACATGCTTCTTTTTTTAATATTTAGTTTTTATGTATATGAGTACACTGTAGCTGTACAGATGATTGTGAGCCATCATGTGATATCTGGGAATTGAACTCAGGACCTCTGCTCACTCTGGCCCATTTGCTCTGGGCCCGCTCTCTCTGGCCCCATTCACTCCAGCCTTGCTCGCTCTGGCCCAAAGATGTATTTATTGTTATATGTAAGTACACTATAGCTGTCTTCAGACACACCAGAAGAGGGTGTCAGATCTCATTGCAGATGGTTGTGAGCCACTATGTGGCTGCTGGGATTTGAACTCAGGGCCTCTGGAAAAGCAGTCAGTGCTCTTAACCACTGAGCCATCTTACCAGTCCTCCCACATGCTTCTTTAGGCTCCTCAGACACATGCATGCTTGTAGACAGAGACAGAGACAGAGACAGAGACAGAGAGACAGAGACAGAGAGACTAAAAAGAAAACGAGTAAATAGCCCCAAATGGAGCTGAGACATGAAGCACAGGGAATGTGCTTTGTTCTTGCCTGGCTTAACCTATCCAAATAGACTGTGTACTCTTCAACAGGAAAGAGAGGGAGGGGTGGATAGACAGACAGACAGTTAGCAAGAGCCATGGAGAGACAGAGACAGAGACTGGTGCATAATATGTACTGAGCCAGAAGGGAACAGCATACATCAGAGTAACTCCAACCCCCCAGTCTTACTCCTACTCTGGGGGACCACTTTACTGTCCAGGTGTCCTCCTCACATGGATCACATTTTCAGGAACAACATCCACTCTAACTGTGATAAGAAGATGTCGGAGTGTGGTATTTCTGTTTTGATTTTGTTGGGATATATTTATATGAGTTTTATGGAGTACACTATAATAACTTTGTACTTACCTTACTCTGGTTGAAAGTAAAACATTTCTCTTCTCTTTTTTGGTGCCCCTGAATTATGAACTTTCTGTCTTTCTCCCTCTGCCCTTCTCGACTCTAATGACCAGTGTTCTACTCTATTCTTCTGTATGATCAGCTTATTAGTTTCTACAAACAAGGGAAAAGACGTGATGTGTGCCATTCATCTATCTGTGCCTGTCTTACTCCACTTAACATAGTGACATAATGCTGGAACATTTGGCTGCTGCAAACGACAGGCTATTAATCACTCTTTTTATAGCAAGAATATATGTATACACACATATATATATAAATATATATACCCATATAAATAAATGCAAATATGTGAATATATATGAATATGGGAAATACATATGAATGTGTGAATATATATATACATATATATACATATACATACATACATACATACATACATACATACATACACACATATAGTTTTGTCATCATCCACTGATGGCATCTAGTTGACTTCATATGTTAGCCACTGTAGGCAAGGCTGTACTAAACTGGGAGAGCGCTCTCATTTTGATGATTTTGTCTCATTTGGATACCCAGTAGTAAAACCAGCAAATCACATGGCAGTTCTACGTTTCCCTTTTAACTGGCTCTCCAGTTGACCATAGTGACTGTGCATATACCTATGTCAAGTGCATGTGTTCTCTACATCCTTACCAGCATTTGTTGGAGTTTACTTGATGGTAGCCATTCTTGCCGATACGAACTTACTGTAGTTTTGATGTGCAATTCCCTGCTAGTTGGTGAACTGAGTATTGTCTCATTATTTGTTAGCCATTTGCATATCATTTTTTATCCGTTCAATTCACCAGCATATTTTAACTCATCTTTTTATTTTCTTGTTCAGTTTTTCAGTTTATTTCTGGTTAAATCTCATCAGATGTCAAGTGTAAAATGACTTTTCTTTCATTCTATAGGTTGTCTTTTTACTGGTGATTTGCTGTGCGGATGTTTCTGAATCTCATAGAATCCCATTTGTCTAGTTTTTGTTCAGTGAGCATGCCTCTTAAGGCCTCTCTAGAAAGATTAGTGCATACAATAATGTCTGAAATTTTCCCCATTTCTTAGCTTTAAACGTTTACAACTTTGTTCCATTTTGAGTTTTGTGTACAATTAAGAAAGGCATATTTCTATACACATAAATCCATATGCCCCTCCAAAAAAACCAAACCTCCCCTCTTTCAGTTGTAATGGAATCACGGAGACCTCATTAAAGGTAGCTGGCCGTGTGTGTGGATTAACTGCTGAGTTCTCTCTTACGTTCCATTTGCCTGTGTGCCCCAATGTTTTGTTACTCAAACTATATGGCTATGCTATGTCATGGCCATTCTTGTTCTCAGGGTCACTTTGGCTAGTATGCTAGTTAACCTTAATTGTCAATGTAACAGACCTGAGAGAAAGTAGTAAAGGACACTCTCACATGTATGTATCTGTCAAGTTGTTTCCAGAACATATTTGATTGTGAAGGCTCTGAACTAACGTTCACTGAGCACTGCTATGTAGTCTCTGGAGCAGACAATGATGATCTGTTAAGGCTGCCTTGCTTGGGCAGGACCAGTCCTAACATGGTGATAGACTGAACACAGCTACCCTTGAGAAGGCAGTCTTCACAGGATCACGCTTCCGTCTACCCCATCCCATCTGCTATCCAGGAGCTTTTAGAGAAAAAGTTCCCACCATTCTCTCACCGACTCTGCACCCCACTGTCCACACTAGCAATACCTCATGCCACATACAGGCTTTTCTCCCCCTTTAGTTTGGATGTGTTGAGGAAGGAATGTATGAACATTTCCCAGTAAAAAACTCGGAAGTCAAAATCTCTAATGAACTTTGATCTACACAAAAATAATGAAAGGAACAAATAAAAGTCACATGGGTTCATTATAAATTATATATTGCTTATTGGAGAATATAAGAATTGATGGTGCACTCAACAATATTAAATACTTCCAAAATGTTAAGAAACATAATACTAATAATATGCTTCCTTATCTAGATATTAGTAGTTCTCTGACCTTTAAGACTGACAGAGAGATAGATAAAATAACCAAAACACAACTTCCTTAAGAC
This sequence comes from Mus musculus, assembly GCF_000001635.26. Lineage (NCBI taxonomy): Eukaryota > Metazoa > Chordata > Mammalia > Rodentia > Muridae > Mus > Mus musculus. Next base: position 50,197,165 of record NC_000084.6, on the reverse strand, counting down.
AAGGATTGAGCACCTAGGGTATATAACCAACACGTTCATTAATGAACAGTGGCATTTAACTTGATAAGTTACTTCTACTGGGACATTACTGAGCTCCAGGCTTCCCCGAGCTCATCATGAACAGGAATTTAGTATAATAAAGACCAACATTTTAAGACTGCCTTTGTTTTATTAAAATTAAATTGGCAGAGAGTGGATCACTCTGCATTTAAGGTTAATTCTGAAGGACCCATTTTCTCAGCTGCAGGGAAGACAGCAGACCATAAACCTACTCCAGGAATTCCCTTGCTGCTTGGCCCAAGGTCACGCAGCTCTTCAAGGCAGAGAGTAACTATTAGTTGCCTCAGGATACCACTTGAGGGATATCCCAGCTTCAGCACTGCCTTTAAAGAGAAGCTGAGGCTGTGTAAGCTCCTTGCACCCAGCCCACTTGCCCAGACAGGTGCAGAGCCTCGGAGCACTCCACATCAGAGTTGTGCCCAGGAACTTTCCATGGAAAGGTTGGATTTGCAAAGAGTCAGCAAAGGGAATTCCGGGGGCAACAAAACTGCAGCTCCCTCCACTGGAGCCTGACCATCCACATGTCCTTTCCCTTTGCAGATAAGCCACCCAAGCACATTCCCAGGCACACTGCATCAAGGCAAATGGGGCTCAGCTGTGTGAGCATGCTTGCTAGAGACTCTATGATTCCAGGCTACTGATGAAGCAAACGTGTCCTATCATTGGTGGATTTAAAAACACAGTGAAAATATAAAATTTCAAGCAGAGGGGATCAAAGAATTACTTGAGAGCACAAAGACTTTGTTCTTGGGCACAGCACTATCCTAACAGTAGAGAATGAGGACATCCTGGGAAATTCATGAGATACAGGGATCAATGCAAAGAGGAGCAGGAAGGGAGACAAGCGGTAAAGTGGCTTTTATTCATTCCGTTTTCCTTTCACATACTAATGCTTTTACAAAGTCTAAAGAAACCAGACTTGGTTGATTTTTTTTATTAAGATACAGATCTATGAACAGAATGATTATTTTGCTACCTAGATTACAGTTCCTTGTAAAAATATGTGAAAAATTAGTAGAAAATGAAAATATGCAAGTTATCTGAATCTGGAAATGTGAAGCGATTTCTGCTGCACACTCCTGTGGATCGCAGAAGGCTGCGGCTCAGCTGGGTAGACAGTATTTAATTATTGACTCCTTTAACAGCACACAGTGGGTCCCTTCAGAGCTTGGCATAGTCTTTAAGAATCATCTGTAGTTTCTGGCTCAGCATGATGTTCCCTCTGGCCTTCAGCCTGCCACTGAAGAAGGCCTGCAAGGCAGGAGGGGAAAGAGCACAAAGAGTTAACTTTACCTTTGCCTCTTTCAGAAAGATGGTTGCTCAGGCTGACACCAGGCGAGTTAGGAACTGGACGAGGAAGGCAGCTTCAGCCTAGCTATAAGAATTTAACAGCTACAGACTGCACACATAATTTCAGCTATCTAAGAAAAAAGAGCCCACACGTTTAGAAAAATCACAGAGTTATCTGACTTGACAGGCTTGGTGATTCTGTTGGAATCTGTACTTCTGGCTTTACTCTGTTATTACATGTGGATTTGAGACTACATAAATAAAAGAGTATATTGCATTTCTTCTTAATACAACTATTCTACTCAGAACTTGAAAAGCAAACTGAAGATGCTAATTACACCTGCCCCACACAGCGGCCATAGATAATGTCAAAATACAACAGGACCACGCTGTGGTGATAGGCAACAGCATGGGAAGACTGGGGGGTTGGGGGAGCCCAAGCCCTGTCACGTATGAGCAACGTGACCTGGGCAAACCACTAGACCCCCTGAAGCTCCAGCCCCTACATCTCTGAAAACTCAGGACAGCAGCACTAAAGTAACACACCCTTGTCATGTCAGTTAAATAATGTGCAAGGTATACGGCAAGAGTGCATAAAGCCAGGCAGAAGGCTGGCATGTTAAATGGATTCTTAAACCCTCCACATTTTAACATTTCTAAGTCTCTTGATAGAATCTAAGTTTTTCTACATTTGAAAACATTATCTGCAAAAATAAACATTTTCGTTTTTTCCTGTCCTCTATGTACGTCTTTTTTTAAAAGGGTTTGAAATTAAAATATAATTACATCATTCCTTCCCTTCTCTTCCCTTCCCACCCTCTACACTTCCCATGCGTACCTTTTGTGCTCTCGCTCTTTCTCTCTCTCTTTCTTTAATTATTGTTATACACACACTCATACACAGAGAGTCTATTCTTAAATATATAAATGCAACCTGCTATGTTTTCAGGCCTGACACTTGGTATTGGATAATCAATTTGGGGCTCTTCCCAGGGTAAGATTATTTCTCCATCTCTCAGCATCCCTTAGTTGCCTGTAGTTCTTTGTGTAGGGTTGAGGCCCATGAGCATTTCCCTTCCACGTTAGTGTCTGTTGGTATCCTCCTCACAGCTTGTTTAGGAAGATGGCTCCATTTCATTCCACTGCCCCAGTGTTCTGGCTAACACTTAGGAGTGGGGAGAGCAGCCTCCTTCTTGTACTGCTCCCTGTCTTAAATGTTTCCAGCTTTCCTCATTCCGTGTCAGATCACCTGTGGGTCTGTCAGATCCATCCTTTATTGTGCTCAAGTTTGTTCCTTCTATATCTAATTTGTTGGGACTCATATCATGAAAAGTATATTAAATTTTACCAAATACTTTCTAATGCATGTTGATTTTCTTCTAGTTTTGAATTCTCTGCTCATTCTTTCCTTTCTATCATTGTATAGTTTGGTGGCTGATTGTATCGATACTGTTGTTACTCTTATTCGTCTGCTCTAATAGGACTTATGCTTTCCTAACTCCTGATGTTACCTCCTTTCCACTCTTAGGTTTCCCCGCTGCTTACATCTGAGGAGACTTTGGCTTGATATCGTAACCTTCACAGGCAGTTATTTCTTTCCACCTTGAAATACATCCTTCCATGCTCTCCTGCTCTGGGTTATTTCTACCCACAACTCGTGTCAGTCTAATGGGGCTAGTGAGGACTCAGCTGTGATTTCTCCTCCTTGTGCTGTATGGACTCTGACCGTCTCACTGGGTCGCAGTGAGTGTCTCTCCTGGTCACACTCACTTGGGATCTCTTGAGTCCTGGATCTGGATGCCCATGTCTTGCCCAACATCAGGGAAGTTTGGAACCACAAATGCACTGAGTAGGTTTTATGTCTTCTGTAACCTTAACTGCTCTCTAAGTACACTGATAACAGCTGATATTTTCACGGTGTCTCATACATACTGAGTTTCTTCATTATTTTTCCCCTATGTCTGATTGTGGCATTTTGAAAGACCTATCTTCAAGCTAAAATTCTTTTTTCTACTTGATCTGATCAGGGATTTTGACTAAAGTTTTTATCTTACTGAGTTCTTTGTTTTCTAAGATTTCTTCCTCTTTGCAGAATATCTCTTATTTCCTGCATGTCTTCCTAACTTCATTCAACCATGATCTTTTGAGCTCTTTCATATAAGATTGATTGGTTGGTTTATTGTGTATATGTGTGTATACCTGCATGAGTTTATGTGTACAAGGTGCTCAAAGAGATCAGAGGGGATCAGTTCCCTTGGCACTAGAGCCATGAGCCAACTGATGTGAGTGCTTGAAACAGAACCTGGATCCCCTCCAAGAGTAGGGTGTTCTTAACTACTCATCTCTCTAACCCTGTTACTAAAGAGTTACCATAGTCATGAGGTATCAGAATGTGTTTGTTCCTCACGTGTGATCTTATATGGAGATTTATGCCGTGTGATAGAGTAGATATCATTACTAGTGCTAAGAGGATGGCCTTCTTAGAAACCAAATTTCTTCTGAAAATGTCTCTTGGAATACTGGTTCATTATGCAATTTTGAGTTTGGCACCATAGGTCGCTATAGATTCTTTTGACCATCACTACTAGTATTTGGGTGGTATAACATCCTAAAGTCAAAGACCTACTGTTCAAGGGCTGGGGGACTCAAGCAGTTCAGATAGATGTGGTCTAGACAGCACACTACATAGTAATAATGGGGCAGTGACTCTATCGGGGATAGACATTATCTGTTAACACCGGCTTTGTTACTTGAAAGATTGTCTGGGACTGGCTGCTATAACAGTGCTGAGGGACCTGAAGCACTTGCCTGATTGACACTGGTACAAATCCAAGTGGTTGACAAGGAGAGGCACTTGGTCATAATTCACTTGCATTTTGTCAGCATACCATAGTGGAAGAGCAGAGGCAGGAGCCCCACAAGGTGTGGCTGCCACAAGTTATATTCTCCCTCTCCTGTTGTGGGTACATACACCCACAGCCCCCTAGCTGTGCACCCTGGGGAAGGAAACACCAGCCTGGGTTGGCTTTGCTGTTGTTCCCAATTCTCTCTGTGGTGGGTATCACAGGGCTGAGTAACAGATGCATGTCTCAGACAGTTTCCAACTTTTGAGATATTTTATAAACAGGTATTCTGTATAGCATATAAATAAGTGACCAGCTCTTAATCAGGTTTCCTTCAATTCTTTCATCTTGTGAGTTTGCTACTATGTGGAAGTCGTTTCTTAATACTTGTGCATTCAAACACTTGTCTGAGCTCATTCACTGTAAGGACCAGGTAATAAGATTGGAACTTCAAGCAATATAATCACAAACTAAAAATAACAAGATTTTCTCCTCCATGTAAATTACTACATTAGCTATTTCAATTTTGTTTGAAAACAGGTAACAGTTTCAGGATAATATTGACAACATCACAGAAGACGCTCCTGACTTACTGATATTCCCCCTGATATCCCTTGGAATGCGCCAACTTCAGTGACATAGTAACTATTTGTTAAATATCCTACTTCTAGATTTTCAACGAGTAGTAATGCTTTATACTGGCTGCATGTCACTAATACAAAACTCTGGCTTCCAAAATGTTTCACAAACTGAAACTTCCTGAGAAATTCAAATCAGTTTTGTTTTATTTTGTTTTTTTAATTTTGGAGCATTTCAGATTTCTAATTTTTGGATTATGGATCCTAAACCAGTAAATCTGTGCAAATATCTCAAAATGTCACTAACTGAAAGCTGAAACACTTCACTTAAGAAATGCTAAACTTATACCAATCACATCCGAGTTTTACACCACAAACTATATTTTCAAAATATCTAGTGTAGGTTTTATATTGTTTTAGTAAATGGTAAACAGGAATTAGACCCACTAAAAAATCTTTTGAAAAATATTAACTGAAATAGTCATTTTAAAAATATGACTTGCTAATCAGAATATTCAATATAAACTTTGTAAATAGAAATGTTACTGGCATTACCTTCTGTGGGTCAAGCTTGCCGAAGACCACTTCCATAAAATCCTCATCGGAAATGATGATGGTCACATCAGCAGAGCCCTTTGCGGGGCCTTGGTACACCTCCCCTGAGCCGCTCTTCAGGTCAATGGCTGGAAAACAAGAAAACAATGCAGGCCACTGTTTCCTCAAAAATATCACAGCACAAAAAAGCTACACACCATGGAAACTGCTCTAGGTTCCAAGTTAGGCAATGCCCGTATATTCTATGCTCCTACTTCTAGAACACGTACATTCTGTCATTTAGAAAAGTTTTGTCTTCTTTGTTGGCCAAGGCAGGATGTCATGCGGTAAGCAAGACTGAGCTTCAACTCGCAGCAATCCTCCTGCAGCGTGTTCTATCAGGGGGAGCTTGTAAATCTTCTTCTAGGTGCTACTTCTACTTCTAGATGCTAGTTCTTCAGAACAGCCAAGTCAATCATAGTTTCTTTCTTAATGAAGAATCTCATGTGATAGAAATATGTATATAAATATGAGCTAAATATAGAACAAGTTACTAAAGGACGTGAAGTTGCTGCAGTGTGTGTAACTAAGGCCTTGAAAGTGCAGTCAGCCAAGAATCTTAGCCCAGTAGCATGTGAGGCTGCTTGGAGCTCATAATGTTCTCCAACCTTTCTAACGCCTGATTCATCAAAGGTTCTGACACCTGACTAGCAAGATTTTAAAACTAAATTTGAATAACACTCCAGTTATTCACAAATAAATCATAATGTATCATAATTTTATTCTTAAGTATTTTTCATACAATATCATGTTTTTCCTCTCCCACATCCTTACCCATACCATGGTCTTTCTCTTTCTCAAAAACAAACAAACAAAAAAAATAATACAAATAAAAGACAAAACAAATCACAAAGCACATGAACTCACACATAGCACAGAGAATTCATTTTGTTCTGACCAACAACTCCTGGGCACAGGACCTGCACTGGAGTATGGTTAATGTACCCAATCATAGTCGATTAGAAAAAACTTCTCAGCATGAATCTATTGCAACTGCAAATAGCTTGTCAAGCTGTGCATGTTCACACACACCTTTAATCCCAGCATTCATAAGGCAGAGGCACGTGGATGTCTGTGAGTTTGAGGGCAGCCTGCATAATGAGTTTCAGGACAGCCAGGGCTACATAGAAGATCCTACTTCCAAAAACTAAACAAATAAAATAAAACAATAAAAGGTAAGGGTGGGCATTGAGTCCACTTCCTGTCCTTAGTGCTGGGACCTGTGCAGGCCTCGTGTGTGCTGCCACCGTCTCTGTGAGTTGATGTGTGCCAGTCCTGTTGTATCTGCAGCTCTTATAAGTTCACAGGTGTGCTGTTCCCTTGGAGTCATCCACGTTCACCTACTCCTCTGCACAGACCCGGAGCCTCCAGGGAAGGAGTTTGATAAGTCATCCCTTTAAGACTGAGTGCTCCAGAGTCACTCATTCTCAGTGTAGTATCCACTAGTGAGCTCTGTGTTAATTACCACCTAGTGCAAGAAGAAGCCATAACGTTTGTTTAACCAGCTTCTCTTCCATTAAACTTTTTTATAGAAAGGTTAACTGTCCCAGAAACAAGCTTAGTAACTGAAAACAAGTTTTTTTTTTTACCAGTTTAACTCCATTACTTTCTGTATAGCATCTACAAAGTCTTGCTGAAGCTATGTAGGATGTCTGAGTTGTCTCCCTTATGACTGATACGCATACAGGAAAAGCCAGTCAGAAAGTTCAGGGTTAGCCTTGTGAGCATTTGAGCTCTCTCTCTCTCTCTGGGTGGGGGGCTAGTGCAGCTGTATCCACCCTCCTAGAGGAAGCTAAGAACTCCCACCTCTCATAAGGGAAACTGAAGGTCCAAAGACCACCCAGAGCACTTAATTACCCTTTTGCTTAGCAATTGCTGAAAACAGAATTCAATCACCCTAGGTCTCCACAGAAGAGAATTATTTTGCCAAGTAAACAAAACAAAAACAACAGAAAAGAATTTAAGAAAAAACCAGAAAGGCAGAGAGCAGAAAGGACCTTGCGCTTAGGCTGCCTCACTTGTCTCTGTAAGTTTCCAGTGTGACTGTTAGACCAGGGGTCAGACAGGAAGAACAAAGGCCCGGATCTTACAGGGATCCCCATGAATAAACACACTTTCCTGGTATATGTTATCTCTATAGTCAGAAAGATAATAGACAGGGACAGAAAGGAGAGGGTGTGAAAGGCTAAAAGAAAGCAAACCTCTGCGAGCCAATAGACTTAGCATCTGCAGTTTTAATTCTGCATGGCTCTGCCCAAGGCCCACTTAGGGGGTGGGGGGTGTGCACATAAAAATCCCACTCAGTAATAAAACTGTGTTTCACACACATTAATCCTCGAGTAAAGGAGCAACTCTCCTGGTCTGCAGCCATTGCGCTGCGGTTCTTCACACTTTCCCTCCCTCAGACTCATCTACTCACCATTAACAGGCAGGAGACTTGAAACTGGAAAGCTAATGGCTAACTCTAATATAAGAAAAAATGGTTCTTAGCAGGAATATAGAAATTTGGGGCAAAGGAGCAAAATGTTCAAACGCACAGAGGGTTTGGTTTGTGTGGAAGAACTATTCACTGTAATCATCTAGCCTCAGACATCGGCAAGGTCACTCTCACTACTGAAACAGAAAGTGCACTTCCAGTCAGTGGCACAGTTTACTGTGTTTATGAGTGATTACACTTCCAATTTATGATCACTAAGTCTCTAAAAGAGTTCAGAAATTGTTTGGCTTTAATTGACTGCCCCTACAGGGAAGGGGCAAGGTAAAATCACAGGCTGGACTGCTTTTGCCTCCTCTGCCGAGGATGGCCAGGGCTCAGTGGGCACAAATCCAGCCTGCCCCTGGTACCATCTACTTCTCTGTCGAGAGACATTAGTAACAACAGTTCAGTGGGTGAAAGGAGTGAGAGGGAAGGTGCTTTATGCACCAAACAACAGAACAAATGAAAACCTGATTCACCCAGGAGCCTAGGCTGTCCTCAAACTCGAGGGCTATCCTCCTACCTCTTCTTCCTAAATGCTAGGATTACAGAAGGGAGCTACCACTCCCACTAAAATATAAGGGGTTTGGTTTGGTTTTGTTTTGTTACAAGAAAAAAAGATACTGCAAGAACACAATACTTTGCTACAATTTTGGCCAAAAGTTCAACAACCTAATCATGAATGATATCAAATAAATACAAACTAATGAATATTATTCAAAGTAAATTTTCCAATCCATCAAGGTAACAAATGAGACAGACAAATGCATCAAGGTTGCAACAAGAGACTTAACTGAGTGTAATGTGTGACCAAGCCACACCCAGAGTACTTCTCCCCCTCTCTCCATTTCTACTGTTGCTACCACTACTGTTATTATTCCTTTGCTTTAAACAACACTATTGGGACAAAGAGTGGAGCATTACTGAAGTGTTAGAGCAGATAACACTGTACCAGTGTTAACTTTCTGGTATTGATAACTACTCTTTGACAGAGAATGTCTTTGTTCTTGGAATAACAGAGTAGCCTTCACCCTTACAACACCCAATCTCCAAGTTACTCTTAAGTACATATACTTTCACAAAATGGGACAAAACTCTAACAATTTGAAGTGCTAGCTGAAAAATAACTGTTCTCTTTACAATCTTTGCAATTTTTAATCTCTCGGCCAGAATTTATTGTTAAAAGACTTTGCAAATGATGTTGGGACACATGGGACACAGAGGGGACTGATGGCCTTTGGAGCGGTGCTACTCTTGGGCACTGGACAGCAGTGGGGAATTCCTTGACTGACAACTGGATAGATTCTTTCGAAGGATGAGATGTTTTCTTGAAATTCATGAGACATTTCTGAATCTCAACCCAAAATCTGGAATTGGCATATTTAAATTTTTGTGAATAAGGCCTAGGGTGCTGGCACATGCCCATACTCCTACTACTTGTGATGCTAAGGCAACAGAGTTTCTAGTTTGAGGCCAGCCTGGGCTACAAAGCAAGATCTTGTCTGAAAAGATAAAATAATTTATGTTTAGACTGAGAAATCTTTAAGGGATAATGGGATAAGGAACTTCAGATGAGTTCCAAACTTAGAGATCTGATGGTCAGATGGCTTCAAGAAGGGCAGATTCTCATCTCAAGGAGTGCAGTTCTAAAATCTCTACCCTTTCTCCCACATGGTGGCAAGTTTCCAAAGTGTATGCACATTAATAATATTCAAGGAGCATCCTTGACCTGTCGCTGTCATGCAGTGCACAAGAGGCCTGGATTCAGTCCAGAAAATGTAGTTAGCTCTGGACATTTAATTACAATGTATACCATTAAAACTCAACTAATTCATTTCATAAAGAGTCTTCAAACAAAACACATAGTATTTGTATGATCTTGATATATAGGTGAAATTCTTATAATGTAAAATCCATATAATGTAAAAAATTATAGGCATGAGATTGAAAAGAAACCAACCTGCTCCAAACCAAATCTATCACTCTAATGAATACAGAACATATTCTGTTTAGCAACATGATGTCTTTAGGATATAAGCACTCACAAACAGTTTCAACAGTTCAAATGTATCCCATAATTATAAAATACTCAAGCAACAAACAAAATCTTTGGCAATACATATTAATGTGTTTATTAGCATCACAATAAAATTATACAGCTGAAGCTTGTAAGCCAAATTCTACATGAACAGGGATGGCAGACAATTTTCCACAAGCTAAGTTTCATTCCATTTTCCTCCCGCAGGAATTATCAAGGCGGCAAAGCTAACTTGCAATGACTGTGCTTCCCAGCACGCTGCTCAAAGCTGTCACTTAGCCACACACTCTAGGCAGCCCACAGTCCAGCCCAAACCTCGACTGACCACAATCCTGCCTTCACATCTCATCTGCTCTCTACACACTCCTTCCTCGTCACCATACGCAAGAACCACAGGTTCAAAACCTGAGTTTTACCCCAGACATCTTTGTCTTCTGATATCCAGACAGAATAGTGCTTGAGGAGGTTGGTTCGATTCTAGCAATAGTTTCAGATGGGTCTTCTCTCCGTCATGATCAGCCAGAGACAATTCTGTAGGCTACCTGAGCCGCCTCCTCTTCCTCTCTCTGCTCTGTGGGGCTGAGAATAGAACCCAAGTCCTCAGGCACAGCTGCATCCCGGTCCTAAGCCTCTTATTCGGCCAACTTTCACTTCCTCTAAACACTACTGTTAAACAGCAGAATGGGGTCCAAAGAGTTGACTAGACAATTTTTAATGGTTTTAGAAATTAATAAATAAACCAGCATAATCATTTCTAGTGAAATGTCTCAGTGGCACATTTCACCACAGAAGACAGAGCACCACCCACACGGTAAAGCGACTGACGGAGAGTAAGCATCTGTTTTGTTCTAAGGGACACGTTCCCATCCCTCTAAACTGTGACTCCTGGAACGTACAGCCTGAGCCTGTGCATGCTGAAGGTCAGCTACAGACCTGACTAACTGCCAGCAGACACAGTGCAGGCCTTTCTCAGCGCTAAGCCCACATCAGAGGAAAAGAGACATGCAACCAGAAATGACCAAAGTGCAGCAAGAGCATCGGGACAAGCAAGGGAACTCAGACTTCTTTATCCATGTTCACCTTTTCAACCCAGTCAAAGAGCCCCAGAAAAGTAACGGGACAGGGATGGCCATTGTTTCAAAGTGTGAGATAACCAACGGCACAGAACCTTGGGAATGACGGCTTGTGTCCAGACGTTCAGTTCTAGCAATTTATTCCAATCTACTAAATAAAATGACACAACGGTCACTGTTGAAAAAGAGGACAGCTGTGAGCTCGGCCTCTGGCATAAGGAAGCCTCACCTATGAATACTGCTATTACTCAACACTGCACCCGAGGTATGAAGACAGACGCATGAGGCAGATTGCCTCCCTTCCCAAAAGCGCAGTACAAAGGCCTTGTACTCCCTCTGACTTGTACTGACCATAGGCTTCACATCTCCCCTTCCGCTGGCAGGAAGAAAGGAGGGCTCCTGTTGCTACCTAACAACTGAGGGATTGGCCTCAGAAGTGGTAAACCTATGACTTAAGACACACCTATGACTCTCTGTCCCCATAATCAATGCCAACAGTGTCTCATTTGATTATCAGCATTCTCTCTAGACCTAGATTTAATTTGATTTAAAAGATTCCCCCAGTATGCACACACACTCTACCCACAGCCATCAGGGAGGGAAAGGAAAAGACAGGCATGGCCTGGGATCTTAGGTTGGAATGTGCGCAGGGACAGCGACACCACACTCAGCCTGTATCCCCATCTCCGTCCCCTGTATCCTGTTTCTGGTGTACCATGATATGAGCACAGCTGGCTACTTACAACAATATAAATCACATAATACTTGGTACTTCAGCATTCGGCAAAAAAATCATAAAAACTGCTTGTGGGGGTTAAAAGTAGAGACAAGATATTCCCTAAGGTAGTCTTTAAATATCCATTCTATAAGAATAAGCACTGGAATGCAACACAGGGCTGCCAAAAGGGACACCTTCTATCAAAGCATAGGGCCAAAAGAGCTTTCATTGCAGCCAAATAGTGTGAGGAAGCTCAGTGACATAGAGACTAGAGTGAAAACAAGAACCAGACCTGGAAACAATTGCACAGCTGAGAGTCAAATGAAGCTGACAGATAAAGCCTATCCGAGCACAGGCAAAGATGGGCCTACTGTGACCCAGGGGGTTCAGAACACTGTCACCCCTTGCTTTGCTGGGCAAGGACAAAGAACTGATGACAGGCAGCAATTAACAAGATTCCAAAATAGAATGGAGATAGCTTTCTTGTGTTAACAACAGGTAACTTTCAAATGTAAGCACACTGTCTTCAAGATGAAATCTTAGTTGGTTGTTAAGCACTTCTATCCCACTGTGGGACTGGCCTGCTTGTGTAGGTCAACCGCTTGTCCTCCACACGACCCCTAGAGTTTCCATTGCCAGCTTCAGGACGCATACACTTAGCCCTCCGCCACTCCTGGAGCATGCGTTCCCCTCAGCACTCCCTTCTGTAAGCCTGTGCTCTATAACTCAAAGGCTAATGTACTTTCTCCAAGAGAGGAAAGTTGATTTCCTTCAGAGAAGGATGGAAGGGGGGGGGGGGGGGGGACGACCGACACACGACACGACAAAAACCATGCTATGCTCTCTGTTAACCTATGAGCTAGCTCAGAAATCATGAGGCTCGGCTCGCTGGAATCTGGGGACTGCTTACATCTCACAGTTCAGCCTCCCTTCTCCTTTCTCAGCTAACTTGTTGCAAGTGTAAATTTTCCCCACAAGGAGAAAAGCCAGCAGATTCCCTGCGGTTATTTTTTAGCAGATACATTGTTGCTTTCCTCTCTACACTAATACAAACCATGTTTTATATAATTAACATGTGGTGCCTAAAAGAAACAGCAAATGTTATATTAAAGCAAACTTAAATACGTTTTAAAGAAGAAGAAATAGAAAATTGGTTCCAAAAGTTCTAAATGATTTACACAGGCTTTAGGTGTTGACTCTAACTGTGTGTGGCAATTGTTTGGTTGTAAAGAATAATAAACCTGTATGATTTTTCAAGGTACCCACGTAGCTACCACTTTTCCTCCAGTGATACAGATTAAACCCAAGGCCTTCTACCTAGCATAAAGCATGCAGTGCGAGTTTTGGGTTCTTTTAAAACCCAGTTATATGGACATGTTTTTGTTTAAATCCCAGGTGTGGGACATGGGCTGCTTTGGTTTGTTCACAATTGTTAACTATAACTGTCTCATGTTCTAGGGGTGTGTGATGGTTTTTGCCAGCTCTCAGGAGTCTCAAGAGGGTATAAATGGGAGAGACCCGAGAGGGCCTGTGGTGGTGGCTGCTCCCCTTACACTGCCTCCCCTGCTGTTGTATTTGCTATTGATGGATTGCTGGTTTGCTGGGTATTCTAACAATGACACTGCACTTGCCCCAAGGAACCCCATGAATTTAGTCAGCAGGAAGTATCCTATAGAAGTCTACGCGCCCTCTCCCCTCTAACCTTGTTTCTCTCCAACCTAGTATTGCGGATTTGGGAAGGATTAAGGTGGAATGAGAGTAAAGATAAAAGAATGCAATAAAATAATAAAACAATTACGCCAACACTACCATGTAGTACATCTTCAGCCCTAAATATATTCTCTTAATAGCTATCAAATAAAAACCCAAACATACACATTTTCATTAAGAAATCTGCGCCAGCACATTACTTACATGGAATGTAGGCAGGAAGGAGGAGACGTTAACAGGCTGGGGTGGAAATGAACAATTAGAATGCACTGTGTGTGTGTGTGTGTGAAATTGACAAATGACATATTTAATTTAAGGAAAAAAATGCATGCTTTTGAATGTCCTGAGACCTATGAAAAACAACAACAACAAAACTATATAGGTCAGATTCACTGGCTTTCAAAGGGACTACATTATTGGGTATAAAACATACTTTATCTCCACTAAAAATCACCATAGAATAATATAAAGTCACAAACATCACTTACTCCACTTGGCTGCAACAGTCCCACCTTTCGTGATATGCCATTCAAACACAGCATTCGCTTTCTTTACCACCTCACGGCCAACACTCTTGAGGCGGCGGCCTATCTCCCCAAACACAAGAGCACTCTGGAGCTCTCCACCCTGACAGAGAGAGGAAATCGTATTTGAAAACTTCACAAAGAACTTATTAGCGAAATATGCCCCAGAAGTGATTTTTAACCTGCTCACAAATACCCAGCTGAGCTGTTCTGCTCACACGGGCTTACTTCACACTTTCCCTGTATCATACTGCCCAGAGCCAGTTTACTCTACCAGAAAATGTTATTGTTGACCATAGTTTTAGGTACAGGGGTAAAGGGCCTCTTGTGTAACCACAAGGTCCTGATTTGCATCCCAAACACCTGTGTTAAAAGCCAGTGTGGTAATACATGACATAACCCAGCCCTGGGAATCAGACTGGCTCCCCAGCACAGCAAGCTCTCCGTGCCAGGGCCTCTCTGGGAAGCTAGTCCAGCTGAACGGTAAGCCCCAGGCTCAGTGAGGGACCCTGTCTAAAAGGTAAGGGGGAGGAGCAACTGAGGAAGACATACCTACATGAGTGCCTAACCGGGTGAGTGCACCTGACCACCCCACTCACAAACTGATGTCTAATTCACTTCTCAGAAACATTGAGCAAGTAATCAAGCTATGGCCTTCATCCTTTGTTTATGAAACACGAGTAAACTCCATGAAGCCTTTAATTATTTTCTGGCTGAAAGATGTCATAGGCTTTGATCTTAGATTATTTTTATAAGATATTAATTTCTTTCTAGTTATGAAATAACATGGTTTATGAAAAAAGATCAGGAGTGTGAAAGTCTTAACATTATTAATATTTTGGACATAGAATACAAATACTTTTATCAAAAGCCTAACCTTACTAGAATATAAATATTTCAATAAACGAGACACGCTGTTTATCTGCATACAAACCTTAAGAAAAATGTATGGGTGATTTAACTTTTCACTTTTTTTCCTCCAAATACTTTTAAAGATTTCTCATTAAACCTGAATGACTAACTCACTCTTATTGAAAGGAGCAACTATTTCCTCTTAAAGTAGCCCAATATTCTGAAAAGATTTTAAAAACTCTTAAGTTGTGAAAATATTTTTCATTCCAGTAAGTTTTAAATTAGTGTCATTTCTTCAAGAGCCTTTTCATAGCTAAAAGAAGTAGCCCGAACAATCCTGAAGTGGCATTAGCTACACAGAAGTCACTGGGTGCCAGGGTAAGCAGCCTACCTCTGAAGGTGTCTGGGTTGAAACTCCAGATGCAGGCACGAGATCCACGTACGCATTTGAAATGACAACATCTCCAGTCTCGTGGACCTAAGGAGAAGTGGAGCCGAGAACAAACAGGTCACTCTCCTGATTTACCGCTCCACTATGAAATGAGAGTCACTTTAAGGAAACAGACTTCTCTTTGAAATGAAAAATGAGCAAGCAAACAGAAAACTGAAAGCCAGGTGAAGCAAAAGGGCAGTGGTGTAAATGACAAAATAACAGACTCTGCGACTTTCTGAGTGAATACGATTGTTATTAAGCCCGGATACAGACTCAATTAATGGCCTTTAAAGAAGGGAGGAAAGAAAAGGAGAAACTATGAGCAGGTCTCATCTTCCAAAACACTAATTAAAGGAGCTAGAGAGAAGGTTCCACGGTTAAGAGCACTTTCTTTGCCCAAGCATGAGTGTATTCTGAGGGGAGCTAGAGTAAGAGGTCTATTGTAGGTAGTACATAGTAGAAGGTGTGTCATGATGTCCCATATAGAGAAAATTTGTTTCATTAATCTAGACTGAAATTGTCTAAGAAAAGATGAGAATGTTTGTAAGGTCCTAACTCTGGATCCAAGTCACATAAGATCCAGAAGAGGAAGTAAATATCTAAGCAGCCTTTCACGTCTGCCATTAAAGAAGCTCTCAGCCGGAATCCTGCATTTCATACCATTCCAAGGACTATTCTCACATAAAAAGAATACTGGAAGCCAAGGCTTGTAATCCTAGTGCCCGAAAGGCCAAAGCAAGCGAACTGCAAGTTCAGGGCCCGCCTCGACTAAGATGGCACGTTTCTGTACATACTGTGCTGAAACAAGACACTGTCTCCAAAGGAAAAAGGAGTTACAATATAGACAGTAAGTTTCTAAAAGTTAAGGTAGCAACTTTGATTTTAACTAATTTCCCAGACTACTTACTTCTCTTCATACTTGAAAGGAGGGGGAAATACCTTCCCAACAATTTTTCTTTAAAAAAAAAAAAAATTAAATACAGAGAAAGGCACAGGCACGATTAATGAAAACACAAAATGCACTTTGAGCAAATTGCTTTTTTTGTAAGCACATGAGCATAGAGTTCTGAAATGTTTGCTTAAAATGTTTCCTAAAATACAGTGGAGAGGAGAGTGTCAAGGTAGGAGTCGCTATAGCCCTGTAATTACTGGGGAAGGAGCAAGTGCTCTGAGGAGAGAGCACTTTCCAGTCATCTAAAATGGAAAGACCGCCTTACATTTGGGCGTTATTTCTCTGCTCTTTAAGTTCACAGAAACTGCACGTTCTGCTCCTGCCAGGACTGCATGGGAATAAAACCCTCCAACAGAGCACATGGTGCCGTGGTCCAGGACTTTTGGAGTTCCTGCTCGTTTGCCTGCCTGCCTGCCTTCCTTCCTTCGAGGTGCCTAGGGAACAACAGATGCTCTGTCACTAAACTGCATTCCCAGCCTGACTGACTGTGCATGTTAATTCTCAACTGTACAGCTTGGGGTATGCGGTCGTTAGCTACCTCGGCAACACCCAGGGTTCCACCCCTAACCCCCATCCCTAGTGCCCTGGCTCCAGCACAGACATCTGGGACTTGACCGGGAAGCAAAGAGTTCAAGTGCAGCACGTTTTTAGAGGAAGCCAGGGTGTGTGTGAGTGGGAACATGAATAGAGTCTGAGGTCCTACAAGAGCTGGCCTTGGTGGTGCGTGTGTGCAATACCACCACATTGAAGGCAGAGGCAGGAGGATCACAAGGTCTAACAGGGTAGCCTGGGCTACAGACTAAGATTCTGTTTAAATTTAAAAAAGAAAAAAGTCCGAGAGATTGCCCCTGAAGATAAGACAGAACTTATACTGAGGCCTCAACATGGAAGAAATTTGCAAAATAAAACAAATGGTATCCCTAATGCATGAAAATGTTGCAGCAGCAGGAAGGCATTAATACTAGAGCAGAATTCTGCCAACTTACCAGTTCCTCGAGGACCAAACAGTGCATAAGAAGAAGCCCTGAGATTGGGGCTATGGAGCCACACAGGGCTGCGTTTGTGTGCCTGCTAAAAAGCTGTCTGTGTGGCCGTCAGCAAGTCATTACCAATGTCAGGACTTTCTAAGGCGCCTAGGTTTTCTTACATTTCAACCGTAGACTTGTTATTGAAAGTTGCTACTGCAAACAACAGTGTTTACAGAATCTCCATAAATAAAAGCTTAAGGCCACTGTTGGAGTACTCACGCCTGCACCACACAATACAGAGGAACCAACAGAAGGCTATTAGCTGCTGGGCTGTGACAACACGGCTGTTCTTCACACTGCTGGTAAGGGAACAGTGTTGATGTCCCTTTAGTGCTTTTCCGGAGCATCACTAGGTCTCCCTCAATGTTACTTAAGTCGACACATGGGCTTATTGGCTTGTCAGCCATTCATTAGGCTATTAATGTTAATTTATAGATTTTTGTGGTATCAAGAGCACATGGTTTCTGTCCAGGAAAAAAAAAAAAACTAAAGGCTACAACTCCACTGTTCTCTAGCACACAAATAGCTGTTCCTATAACTTGGCAAAATTTTGGTTAGAAGACCTTTCCTGTTGACTAGATAAACTGCTGTTCTGATTCTCTGGAGTGAAGCTGCACGATCTTCCATTAGTGAGAGAAATAAAATGTAAAAGGTACATGTGGAATCTGTTTCAACGAAAAGTCACCATTAACTTTAAAATCCTCCCAAGCGTCTCTCAAAGAGTCCTATTACTAACCACAAAAACGCTAGCAGAGAACGAACTGTCGGTGTGTGCTGAGGAGATTCCAAAGCACATACGTCAGACTCTATGATGGTGTGTGTGAGGCGGTCACGAAGCACATACATCCAACTCTGATTCATACCTTGGTTTGAAAATGAATTCTGTTTCCTTCCTTCCACATCTCAGTTTGTAGAGTCTGTCCTGGATACACTGGTTTGGCAAAACGAACCTATTAAAATATTATAGTAAGAGTTTTTGCGTTAAAGATGTTTTTAAAAGAAGCTCTTCTACTTGTAAGGGAAACTTCTGAGGTCAGCATAAAAGGAAAATATTAGAGATTTAAATATATTAAGCTTCATAGAAGATACCAAAAATACAGAAAATTCATAAGGGACGGACACTGAGAGCCCTGTGCACACACACATAGCTAGTTCTTTTCTCTCAGAACAAGAGACTCAGGGCTAGGAACATAGCTCCCTAGCAGAGAGCTCGCCTAGCATACACGAAGCCTAAGTTCAATTTTCAGCATTGGGAAAAAGAAAAGGAAAAGGCCGCATCAGCAAGAAGCTTTTGCTCGAGACAAACCATAATCCTATGAGGTAGTGACTCAGGCAGTCACCAGAACAACTTAAACTCAAAGTAGTACTAGTTAATCAGGGCTCAAGGCCCCGGTGAGTGCGCAGAGCAAAGTTTTAAAGCAGGCTCGTTAATGTCGCTGTGTCAATCTATACAGGGATTACTGAATTAAAGAAAATAATTGTGTTAAATGAAAATAGTGAGTGTTATTAAGGGCCAGGCATCAGAAAATAGATCTTCACTCTTGCACTGTGGATAAACTAATAAATATTTTTAAGCTATTTGACATGGCTTTCAGGTATACATCTTTTGGTCTAGACAAAAATATTGTTAGGTGGAGACATTTTATTAGGTGGAGACATTTTCCTTTGTTACTAACAAAGCGAGCACACAGTAAAATCTTGAAATCAACTCAGCAGCACAAAACTAGAAACACTAAGTCCAGTCAGTGCTGTTCTGAGAGTTCAAACGGAGCCTCCTGTCCCCTTTTGTTAAGGCAGATGTTGAGCTTCAAATGTACACATGCTGAGGCCCGGGGGTGGTGACACATACCTTTAATCTCAGGAGACAGAGCCAGGAGTGTCTCTGAAGTTTGAGGCCAACCTGGTCTACAGAACAAATTCCAGGGCAGCCAGTGCTACATAGAGAAAGCCCATCCCTCAAAAATATGCAAGACACATATATACCTTAATCGCCTTGAATCTTGATACATCATTATCTGCAAACTGCTGTAAAACATGCCTTGCAGAAAATCCAAAGGTACATAGTCCATGTAATATGGGCTTCTCAAAACCTAAGAAAAGTTAGATAATTTTTATAGATGAAAAGTGAGATATATATGTATATATATATATGTATACATACATATATTTTAATGTCTTTTAAACTGTAATTGAATGAATTATGAACTATGCTATATATTAAGAAACAGAACATGCCAAGAGATATGGCACCACCATTTATCACAACACCAAGGTCACAGAGGTAGGTGGAACTCCCTAAGTTCAAGGCCAGCCTGGCCTACATAGCAAGTTCCAGGCTAGCCATGGCTATATATTGAGACTGTACCTCAAAAAAAAGTTCTGTAAATAGTACTTCCTAGGGAAAAATTAAAGCAAAACCAGCAAAAATTATTTTTGAAAACCATGAAGGCTAGGAACACAAAGAATTATTCCATTTCATTTTGTTTGAAACAAACCATGTGGGTGAGTGCATCACCTTTCTAGCCTTTCAAGTTGTGTTCCTCCCTAATGACCTCTTCATGATGCGCACACCCTGCTTCCCCAGAGCCATATAGCGTTTTCTGAATACTTCCTACTTTTCTATAGCCTCTGAATAAATATGAGAGCTATCTTTTAAATGCTATTCAAATCACCAGTCCTGAGGAAGCCTTTCTTTAAATGGAGAGTGAGTAACTGAGCTAAGGTTTTTCAGTGACTCGCGTCACTTACAACTCACCGGCAACGCTCGCAAAGTCCGGGTCAATGTGTAGAGGATTCCAGTCTCCGCTGAGGCGGTACAGCGCGGCCTGCAGAGGAAGCGCACGGGCCTCAGTGTTTGCCGAGGAAGCATCAAGTGCAGGACAGGCAGCATGGCCAGCTACCGATTAAAACACACACTGTACACAACCCCAGGCTGTGGTCTAAAAGACAACTCATTTTAAAAAAACAAGATTACCTGCAATTCCCTGAAGCTTTAATAAGGTCTTTTGCTGAAATCAGTAGAGGGAGGAATAAGGTAATAAGAAAAGAAGGCAAGAATTACACACCACTGCCTAAGGGAAACTCTATGTGAATAGGTAAAGGTTTAAAGTCTTGTTTGGCCAATCAAAATCTATGCCAATTTCCTTATTTTTTTTTTTTTAATTTGAAGTCTATAATACTGGCAGATAAACATCAAAGACTTCTCACAAACTTTCACCTCTCTGCCACACTTAATCTGGAATGTGCCCAGGCAGGAAAGTGAACCAAATAGCCCGCCAGTCTGACTCCGCAGGTGCAAAGCTCAGATTTTCACACTACTGATTTACATAGGTCAGGCAGGATTAGCAGAAAAATGCAGGTAACAACAAGGGAAGCCTTCATCCTTTCCTGCATTTAAACTGTGCAGTTTTCAAACTAGAGTGCTCTCCCGGGCAAGGGGAAGAACTTCAGCAGGCAGAGCGTGCGTGTTACAGTCAGTGTCCGGTCTGCCTCAAGCTCTTCTCCTTAACAAGTCTCATTCTGAGAAAGTGTTCCCCTCTCAATGGCTCAGTATTCCTTCCTGTAGTATGTTCTTCTAAATACAAAATTATGTGTGTTAGAAAATTAAATTGCTATTTTTCAAAAGCAGTATACAAACGGTAAACACTAGAAAAATATGAGCTATCATGTATACAATGAAAAAAAGACACATATCCGGGCCACAGAGGGAAATTGTCAGACAAACACAGCATAATGGGCTGTGATGGGGCCTGGGTCCACACCCAGCCCTATCAGTGACGCACAAGTTTCCTCACCAAGGAGAACCTTCAGTTTCTCATTGAGGAAAAATAAATAAAGAGGCTAAGAGGGCTCACTTTCAAAGAACAACAGGAGAAATTAAATGATATAAAACTCATGAGTATTGCCTCAGTGAACATTCGCAATTTCTAAAGCTTTTAACAAGACTTTAGCAACAATGTAAATCAATAAAGTCTTTGATTAGTACTTGATTAGATTTCCAGTCCTGCTCCACACACAGGCCTGGAAACACACAGGACTGGAAACACACATGACTGCAGACAGAAGCCCAACAAAGTCCTCTTGGAGAACAGGATCAAACAAAAATATCCTGTAAGAGCTGCGTGGAAAACTAAAGGCTCCAAGTAGGAATTTGAGGTCTTGCAAGATACAGAAAGCTAAACCTCCTTTTCAAAGTAAAGCACTTCCCTAAGTTCTGCTAAGACATCCTCTATGAGGGGGTAGCAAACGGAGCTTGGCTACGGGGAAAGAACGTCCCAGCTCCAAACTAGCACTCCTGGAAGGCAAGCCATCAGCTGCACGAACGGCGCGCACGGAGAAGCAGGCCCTCGGTGTTGGCTCGCTGCGGATGACAGAGCTCTCCAGCCAGCGCCTGTCTTCTCCTAATACTCTCTCCTTCAGCTCTGGCCCTTGCTTTCGCTTTCCTTTTTTCTTAGATTTATTTCTTTTTATTGTATGTCTGTGAGTACTTTGGCTGTATGTATGGCCCACAAAGGCCAGAAGAAGGTGTATTGGATGCCCTGGTACTGGAGTTACAGGCAGCTGTGAGCTGCCATATATAGAGGTGCTGGGAATTAAATCTGGGACCTCTGGAGAGCAGCCAGTGCTCTTAACCCCTGAGCCATCTCTCCAGCCCACTTCAATTTCTTTTTCACTTTTCTTTTCCTTCCTCAGTTTCTCAGCTTATCCCTAGCTTGTGCTTAGTCTTCCGTTCTACCTTTCACCTCCTATCTGCACCCCTTTCTTAGCCCCTACTGGGACGCATCGCTTGTACTTTCTCAGAATCTGACACTGGGTGTCACCTCTGCCCCTCCAGTCTCTGGCCTGGGCATCGGTTTATACTTGGCTACTTCCAGCCTCTTATCAGTGTTCCTTTGTCACCTCTTAGGTAGGTGAAGCTCCTCCATGTGGGATGTTCTTTTAGAAGGACAAACATCTATTTCTTGAGAATGGTGCCCCATTTCTTTCCTGCTCTGGAGGAATCCGACGCCTATCTAATTATCTTCTGTGGAAAGTTACTTCACCATTGTCTTTCAGGACCTGGAGATTATTTTCTTCATCTTGAAAATCCAAAAGTTTAGCCGGGCGTGGTGGCGCACGCCTTTATTCCCAGCACTCGGGAGGCAGAGGCAGGCGGATTTCTGAATTCGAGGCCAGCCTGGTCTACAAAGTGAGCTCCAAGACAGCCAGAGCTATATATAAAGAGAAACCCTGTCTCGAAAAACCAAAAAAGAAAAAAAAAAGAAAATCCAAAAATTTAACCAGGATCCATCCCAGGGCTACTTATTGAAAATTATCATCTTCTGATAGTTATGAAAGTGACCCAGATAGTCCTACCAAGCATCTGTGACAGTTTCAACTTTTTATCCCCAAGGAAGATATGACCTAAATCTAAAAGGGTCCCCCCGAAAGAAGACCTGGTTTTGAGGTCATAACTGTTTTTAATTTAGCACATAAACACTTTGTAAAATATAAACAATTATATTTTAACAAAAAGTACAACCTACTTAATAGTAACTGAAATCCTAACAATATAACTAGCATTAGACATGTATCTGGTGAGACTAGTTTGTTTCTCATTCTCAAACACAACTCCTGGCATTGAAAGCTGTTTACTGTTTGGTCTTTTCCATGGATCACTGCATAGAAATCTTTATTTTCCATGAAACATTTGTTTTACTTGTACATTCAAGCAGCTGCCAATGAGAAAACTCTCCTATGGACATTTAAACAGCGGATCTGAGAAGTGACCTTTGTAGGGCTAATACAAAACAATGCCATTTGCTTATTGACTAAAAGTTACTGATACACATATAAAACCCAGCAAGAAGTTCATGCGCTAATGGCCCAAGTTTTCCACTTTTGGTACGGATCTGTTCATGCACAATGTCTTCCATTACTCGCCAGCATAAATCTGGCTTCGCCTCTCACGCACCTCGCCTCTCTCCTCACCTACACTCAATCATTACCTCTCAACCTCTTCCCAGACAAACTGAAGCCCTTTATCCCAGAGGAGGGAGCATCCATAGACCACCTTTCTGCAAAGCTGATCATTACTTGCAAGCCCTTCTGCATTTCACTCTAAAGGATGACCCTCCTCCGAGAACTTACTCTACAAATCAAAGCCTGGTGTTTAATTTTTCATTTCTTGGAATAAGATGCCTGAGTTACTCCACTGAAAACACACAAAAGTATAGGATGTGCAGATTTTGACATCAGTATCATCGGCAGGTGGACTACCCCTCTCACCTGATTCAGTGAGGTGGCATCTCTCAGTACAGCATCTGGAGGTCGATTTGGTACAGCTACAGCTGCCTGAAATCAAAAGGCACTGTGGGTCAACTTAGATATATGTGATTCTCTTGCAAAAGTGACATCCAATAAACAGTCATGTGTCAATAAACTACACAAACTAGATAAAGAGAGTTTTTTTAACGTTTTATGTACTGACGAATATGACATTTAAAATTTCATAACTTCTAGCTTTTTATAAATTATAATTTCCCTGAAATTATTCTTTTCTCTATAAGAAACATTATCAGAACCATTCTCAGGTCACAGAGGACAAAAGATAGTTTTCCTATATAAAGGGATGATGACAACTCTGAGAATAAAACAACTTTTATATCTTAATTTGCCATGTTAGCAAACTAATCCAGTTTACCAAGTTTTTAAAGTTCAATTTTTATTATTAGTTATGGGGGAGCACACAGGAACACAGGCACACGTGAAGACCAGAGACATCAGATTCTCCTGTAAATGGAGTTACACTATATTGTATTCAAATAGCTATATTTTCAATGTTAGCTATAATTCAATGTTTTAGTCTATAGAAATAAAATATTGTCACTATTATATAAATTTTATACAATAAATTCAGCTTTTCTAATTATAGTGTTGATAATTTTTCATTATGAAATGCCAAGCTAAGATATTATCAAACTTATCCCACAAATCCCAAAACCCTAACCTTAAAAGGCCACAAGGGGAGAAGCTGCTTCTACAGTAAGCGGGAGAGTGGAGGGGTGGGGAGGGAAGGGAAGGACATCACCATAGAAAACTCATTTATCATTGCCAGGTGTGGTGGCGCGCGCCTTTAATCCCAGCACTCGGGAGGCAGAGGCAGGCGGATTTCTGAGTTCGAGGCCAGCCTGGTCTACAGAGTGAGTTCCAGGACAGCCAGGGCTACACAGAGAAACCCTGTCTCAAAAAAACAACAAAAAAAAAAAAAACCAAAAAAAAAAAAGAAAAAAAAGAAAAGAAAAGTCATTCATCAACTAGTAAGTCCATCTTATAGAAGAATGAAGAATGCTGGGTGTGGCCGCTCATTCCCGGGAAGCTGAGGCAGGAGAATGGCTGCAAGTCTGAAGTTAACCTGCTCTATAGAATTAAATCTTAAAAAAGAAAATCAAAAGAGGGTGGTGCTGGAGAGACAGCTCAGCAGAGAGCATATGTACTGTTCTTGCAGGGGACTAACGTTCCGTTTCCAGCACCCACCATGACCAGGAGGAGTCTGCCGCTTCTGTCTGCCTCAGACACCTGCACACACACACACACACACACACACACACACACACACACACACACACACACTGAGACAGGAAAGAGATGATGGAAGTCGTCATCTTCCATGGTCACAAACCAGCTCGCGTGGCCAGGTCAGCAGAGCAGGTACAAGTCAAATGATCCACACCAAGAGTCTGAAATTCCCAGTACATACCAACAGTCCATGTGTGAGGATATGCAAGGGCCTATATTATATAAGCATTATATACTGAGCACATATATGAGCTGCTATAACATGCCCCATAAAGATATACAAATATAATATCTTTAAAACATCTTACTTTGAGTTTTTCTGATGTCCGTTTTCCACCAAAGCCCCCAGAGCCAACAACAAAGACAGAGAACTGATTATAGCATATAAGTTCCTTCCCAGAATAAGAATAGACTACAAAAGAAGCAAAGGAGAAAAATTAATTATTACACGAAGCTCTGCCTAGGTAATGAAGACAGGCTTGCCAATTCCTTTAATGGTTTCAATAATTAAATGCAGGCAGAGCTGAGGGCACTGCAGTGAGATAGGATTCGCACAGCACTACTGCACTGTTTGTCTCCAGTCTCTGAAGGCAACAAGAGGGTCCCCATCCCTCCACTGTGAACAATGGGTTTTTTTAACCTCTTAAATCCCCCAACTACCACCTATATCAGATTTTTATGTGCCACAAACATTTCAAGCAATTCCTCTGGAAAATCTGAGCTACCACACTCAGACTCTGAAGTGCTGTCAACGCACCAAGGAAGAGCATGGACGGAAAGAGCCAGTGACCAGGGATGGGGACAGAAGAGCCACCGGGGTAGGAGGCGCCCAGAGAATGCCATCCTGCCCACTTTGTTCACCACTCTATCGCTGAAAAGAAGAGTTCCTAACACAAAAAGGTTCCTCCGAGTGCTGAGATAATTATCACGTGCAACCAATCCATGACTTTTAATGCATTTTTGTATCAACAGTATTTCAACTTACACTGTGTTTACTGGGCTACAGCCGCACGGTCCGTCGATCCGTCCAGGAGGACCAGCATGGTCTCCAGGACTCACCACAGAACCAGCACTGTCCTCAGTAGCAAACTCAACACCTGCACTTCTTTTCTCCTTAAGCTTACGCTTTGTACTGTGTCACCAGCTTATGTTTAACAACTAGCACTCTGTTAACTCACTACTTACTAGAAGCGTCTACACGCTTTTTTCCTACTGTTATAAACTACTATAAGCCCTTTCGTACTGCAGGTAAAATGTGGCTACTGTGTTCAAACCATATGATAAGTCAACAGTCCAGAAGCCCAACTGCAAAGTGAATAATCAAGTTCCAGATAGCTAACACAGAGAGGAGCATCAGGAACACCGCCCGGCTGCTCGGGCGGAACTCTTCCCGGGACGTGCCCAAGGTCACGTGCCTCACACATGGGCCTAAGCAGTTTCACCTACTTACTGTCCCACCTAGCCTCTTAGCCCAATCGATTGCCCCTCCTCCCTTATTTTTCTTAAAGAACCCATGAAACTTTAAACTGCTTACTTTGCCTTCTTATAAACTATAAAATGAATACAAACTTCTGAATGGATCTCTGTGGTGAAGTATGTTACATGAAAAGTCTACCAATCTAACATTATATAAGAATTAAAAATTTACCGTCCATAACAATCACTACGCCAGAGCCTTTATCCAGGATGTCAGCAATAACTGCTTCACATTTTAATTCTCCTAAAATTGAAGTAAGATAAATAATTATGTTAAGACACCACAGAATTTATCAGGTTTTCCACTTGATTCAGCAAAGCTTAAAAAATTATAGTTTTAAATATTTGCCCCTAACTACTAAAAAAAGAAATTGTATATATAGAACACTTAAATTGCTAAATTTTGAAACAAGAATATTTCTGTTACAAAAATTTGAAAAACTTATATAGTGCCTCCTCTTAGAAGGTCTAATTGCTATCTTGATGCTGGGCAAGCACCAGTCCCCTTTCCCCATTCCTCCTCATTTAACTGGGTAAACTCTGTGTGTGAAAAAAACAAAAGCCAACACAAGGGCAAACACACTGGTGGAGCCTTGTGGGACACATAGGCAGTTGGGAAGGGTAGGAAGAAAGGGGAGGGAGAGTGACCAGGAAGTGTTATATATAAGTATAAAACTGTCAGAAAACATTAAGTTTTTAAAACCTGTCTTTCTCTTTTTTCGACACAACTGGGATTAACACCCTGCCCCCAAGCCACACAACATGAGTGTCAGCCTTGATTCACATATGGCACATCCCTGTTGATACTTGACCTACAGAGACAGGACTTTTTAAATGAATCCCAAAGTCCAAGGAAAGCTATTTAGGAATTTAACAGGAAAACAGCAAACGAATTTGCATCTCAGATTCAGCACTCTGGCTGCAGAGAGGAGAAAGCCCCAAGTGGAACAGGAATGGGGGCAGAGGACGCCTAGGTGAGGAAGAAACAAGGCCAGCAAGAGTGGGAACTCCATGAACAGAAAGAGACGACTCCAGATTCACAGAGAACCAAACGACTTCCTAAGTGTCTACCGGTGGGAGGTGGGCAATGATAAAAGTGTCACAAAGGCCGACGGGGTGATGCTTCCCAAAACCAGTCTGTTGATGAGTCCTCTGTAAAGCCCCTGCTACCTTCGGAATGGAGTCTGAACTTCCTTACCTGAAGTTCAAGGGCCAGTGGCAACCCTTCTTGTCTCTGTCTTTCTGTACTTTCAAATCTTACTACACTCCCCAACTGGTCCTTAATGAAACGCAACAACTGCTTTCAGTTTCCCTGAAAGCCTCCACCTCCAGAGTGTGAGGATTAAAGAGGTACCACCTTGCCTGACTTGGATCTTCAATTTTCAGTATGCATATTACCTAAGAGTAATTTTAAAACTAACAAACACATAGACATGACTGAAGACAAAGAACTGACAAGAAATACAACTTGAGGCTAAAGAAATAAAAGAAATCAAGAAAAGTATTATCCTTGACTTCCTGTTCATATCCGTGTATAATTGTAATCATTTGGAGTATATACCTACTCTCTTGTCATATTATCAATTCCCTAAGGGGAATATCTAATACACATCTACTTACTTTATGATGGTTCCCCAAATGAACACACTAGGCTGGGTACAAATGAAACATGCAAGGACATCTACGAAATGACACCATAACACACACACACACAGACACACAAGATCTAGAGCTTGAGTACAGAATTTATATTTCACTAAAATAGCAGGTAATATAATCGCTCAGATAATTCCAACACACAGCCAGGTTAAAGAAAAATAAGCATCTAATGCCATGGAAATGGTAAGTATCCTATAGTCGCCACAAAATGGGTATTATCTCAGACTAAACAGACCAGAAATGTATTCTGCAATATATCGAAACAAATCTATTACACTTTAAAAACAGTTACAAAGCTCAACATTTCAGTAAAATATCAAGGTTTGAGAAAAACCTAAGGTGCAAGCCTAGCTACTTGCTGACCTCTACATTACATTTGACAAGATACCAGATCCTCCTTTGTTTTTAACCATCTTATTTGTGAAGATGTTTGTACATCTTATTTGTGTACATACATACACACACACACACACACACACACACTTTTTTTTAAGGAAGTTAAGTTACTTAGGCTGACAATGCTTCCCACAAGAATCATAAACTAGCAAAAACTCCAATACTAGGCATAAGAATGGTGAGTCAGGATAGTTTAAGAGTCTCCCAAAACAATACAGATTACAGATGTAGCCCTTGGTTGCCCATCAGGTGTTAAAGGTGAAACCCTATTGATAAAGACACCACACACTTAGGACCCAGGATTCGGAAGCTTTTATATGGATCTAACCTGAAAGTCTGCTTCCTGCATCCTAGCTTCTGTGACTATGCAAACTAGGGAAGTAATTACATAGTTCTACCCAGATGCAACACCTATAAGCCATGGAAACAGGAGCACGGCAAGACATGCTTAAGGTGTAATGAGGGCTCTCACAGTTGGAGGGCAACCAACAGCTAAGACTAAGGATCATACAACACAAGGGAACTCCTTCCTGGTACTGGAAATGTAACCAGCGTCCAGAAGCCAGTGAGGTCGTGGACATTAGAAAATTACTGCTGCCATTTGCTAGACCAGCATAATGTCTTACTATGTTCTCAATCCTCTCCTCATGTCCACGGGCAAGTGTAGCTTTCACCCCTCTTCACAGAAGCAAAGGGAAATCATTACAGAAAACCACAACTGGGGCAACGGCCAAGTCAATGAATGGTGGGGATCCCAGCCTGAACAAATACATGTACATCACAAGATCAAAAGATCATGAAAACCCAGCCGCATGGAAACATCTACGCACAGCTCCTCCATCTGTGGCTCAGGGGAACATCATGAAAGAGGAAAGAGAAAGATGGAAAGAGCCAGAATTTCAAGAAGTCACCTATGAAATAGTCTCTCCTCCCTATGACTGAATGCGTAAGACCAGAGCAACAGCACTATCAATTGACGCTTTAACACAGAAGGAAGGAAAGTGATAGAGTTCCACCCATAGACAAAGAACTATAAGCAACTACTGACTATGAAGGAGGAGAATTATCCTCTCCCAAGAATGAGTCCCCTTACTGGTTGTCCAGTAAGAGTGGTCAGCCCTGAAACCATATACACACAAACAACAAAACCAAGCTTGGTGAGTTGTGTGTGTGTGTGTGTGTGTGTGTGTGTGTGTACGTGACAATAATCAAAGAAAAAAGGCTACCAACTTCCGAGTGGGGGTACATGGGAGAAGTTCAAAAGAGAGTAGCTTGATGGGACTGGAGAGATGAAAGGGGGAATTAAATTAATATTTTAAAAGAAAAATGTGGATCTGGAGATAGAGTTCAGTCACACGGTCTTGCAATACCATGAACATCCCTTCGGCTCCATTCCCAGTGCCACATAAATCTGCTGTAGTGGGTCAAGCCTTAATCCCAGTAATCAGAAAGTGGGAGGAGAAGGATCAGAAATTCAAGATTATCCATGCTAGGGAAAAGGTTGAAGGCCACTCCAGGCTACAAGAGATATTATCTCAGAAAGCATAAATGGATGGATGGATGCATGGGTGGATGAATGGATAGAGAAAGATAGGATAGGATGGATAAACAAATTACTACTGAGAAAAGAAAAAGTACTAGATAGGTTGGTTTTCTTCTCTTCAAATGGAATAGGAAAAAAAATGACAAATGTATCTTTCAGTTTGCTTTATGCAAATCAAGATAAACAATCACAGGAGCCATATCTGACATATAATCATAATGGCACGTATGTGAGAGTATTAAATCAAAATTTTCTGTTGATAGAAGAAAAATAGGAGACATAATAGTTAACTCATTTACTTGAAGGTTACAGATGGAAAGTTCTAGTGTTCTAGTGTTGGGTGGGTCTAAGTCAGTTTAACACAATGAGATGGTCTGACAGGTTGACCAGAAAAGTAAAGCAGAGTATTGGGCAATTCCCATAAGCTCACCTGATCGAGGAAGTGGCTTATACAGCTCCAAGTACTGCTCCCCGTGAAGAGCCTATGTTAGAACACATGTAATTTTATTAGCAAACTTTCTTGCACTGGTTTCTACCTGTGGGTACTACTAAGCACTGATACATTTCACTACCCATACTTCCTGTGTGACCTAGCCCAGTGTAGTTTTTGCTTAATCATGCAATATAGAAATAATTAGCACACCAGCACAAAGACAAACAGGTCTTTTGGAGGAAAGAAGACCCAGGGATCCTTATTGGATCACTCAATTAGGCTCTGTTCCAAGTGCTTATAATAATGCCTAGGACATACTGAGCATTCAGGAAGTGTCTGCTCAATACAAATGAACCAATGGGCCTGGGCCGGTAACTTCAAGACACACAAACGAAGAGATGACTCAAATAAAATACAAGGATAAACCTTATAAGTATATCCAAGGTCATAGAAATGCTTGTAATATATCCATTAATGTCACAATCCATAAACACGAATGTCAACATTCCCTTCGTGCATGTCTCAAAGCGTAGAAACCAAGCACACCGAGGAAACAGCTACCCTGAGCTCAGGGTGGCGCAGCAGCACATGCAGGCACTCCTGAGCATACCCAGGCCAAGCCCCCACCCTACATAGCAGGGCAGCTTTCCATCTTCCTGCAACCCCAGAAGGCAGAGAAGAGGGGAACAAATGAAGGAGTGCCTCCCTCACTGTACCACGCTGCCTGACACCCTACGCCAGGGAAACTGAGAAACAGATTTCCAGACGGCTGTCACGTCTTATGGTGGTTTGATAGGCATGGGCCCCATATGCTTCATGTGTTTGTGTGGCCCATAGGAAATGGCACTATTTGGAGGTGTAGTTCTGTTGGAGGAAATGTTGTCACTGTGGGGACAGGCTAAGGCCTTGTATGCTCAAGCCATGCCCAGTGTGGCACAGTCTCTCTCTGCTGCCTTAGGATCAAGATGTGGAACTCTCAGCTCCTCCAGCACCATGTCTGCCTGCACGCTGCCATGCTTCCTGCCATGATGATAAGGGACTAAACCTCTGAAACTGTCAGCCAGTTTATAAGCGTTTATAAGGCTACTATAAGAGTCACTGTGGTTGTGGTATCTCTTCACAACAATAGAACCCTAAGACACTCCTGGTCACAGAATGTAAACATCTTATTCAGCATATAACATGGGAGAGAGATCAGAAAACTCCAGCCCAGGTTTCTGGCCCTTTCTTCCAATATTACCAATAGTCTAAGAAAATGAGTTCCCATCTACTGCAATAGGAGAGGCATTGGCAGTGGGTTATCAGTTCAACTAGATAGAAATCTGCCCAGAGCTCTGATCCAGCGATCTGCTCGTGGCTGTTGTGAGAAGGCATCCTTATGGCAATTACAAGGATTTCAGCTTAGACTCTGTTTTTGCCCCATAAGATTTTTCTTTAGTTTTTGAGCATTTCATACAATGAGTTCTGATCATGTCCATCCCTGCACCCCAGCCCCTCCCAGACTCTCCTCTCACTCCCTACCCACCCAACTTCATGTCCTTTTACTTTAAGCCCAATAAGACCCTTTGCCCACATACGTGGATGTGTGGTCTTCAACAGAAGCCTGGTTAATTTATCAGGCTATACCCAGAGAAAACTGTCTCTCCTTCTCCCAACAGCTAACAACTGCCAACAGCTCCACAGTTGGATGTGGGAATGTGTGTCCAGCATGGGCAGTTTGAGGCCTTTAAACTGAGGAATGGTGTGAATCACTGACTCAGTCTTCCTGTACGCAGAAGCCTAAACCTAGTTACTTACAATTATGCTAGAGAGAGAACTAACAGCATTATCCCAGGATTACAGGACTATCGATTGGTACACTCTTCTTGGAATTTTAAACTAACTCTCCCCTCTTTTATTCATGAAAAAAGAAATCAAAAAATATACATATATACTAAATCATGATTCCTAAGCCAACCACCATAGTCAATGTATATTCATGTTATGTAAAAATCATATGTATGTAGTTGTACATAGGGGATGTGACGTTTCTCAACAACATTTAAATAAACAGGACCAAACAATGCTCCTGGTAGGCACACCTTTGCAAAGTTGAATGACAGCCCAGGAACCTCTGCCAGCCCTCCATTCATCATGGACTTCTGAGCGACAATGACTCCGAAGGTGGGCAAACAGGAGAAGTCAGCACTGCCTTCATAAACAAACTTCAAATCCTTTGGATTTTTGACTGACGCTCCCACTCCGAGGGCATACATAATACTCTGCAGCTCCGTATACGAAGAAGAAAATGAAGGAAGTTTATGGCCAACAGCACCAACCTAAGAGAAAACCAGGAAGATTATTACCCTCCACAGCAGCATCTGCTGGCCCCTACTTCAAATCATAACTGTAAGCTAACAATATTCTCAGACTTCTGACATTGACAGATCCCTAGGTCACAAAATACCAGGGGAGCCAAGGGGGTATGTAATAAATTATTTTTCACTTGTCTACTACACTTCGTTTTTTCCCCTTTTATTGAAGATTGATTTTTTTTTTCCTCAGATAATATATTGTGATTACAGTTTTCACTCTCAGTTCCTCCCTACCTCCCCTCCCATTTGGCTCCACACCATTCCTGTCTCTCATTAGAAAACAAACAGGATTCTAAGGAATAATAAAGTAAATGTGTGCGTGTGTGAGTGTGTGTGCGTGTGTGTGCGTGTGTGAGTGTGTGTGTGCGTGTGTGTGCGTGTGTGTGTGCGTTCGTGTGTGTGTGTGTGTGTGTGTGTGCGTGTGTGAGTGTGTGTGTGTGTGTGTGCGTGTGTGAGTGCGTGTGTGTGTGCGTTCGTGTGTGTGTGTGTGTGCGTGTGTGAGTGCGTGTGTGTGTGTGTGTGTGCGCGTGCGTGTGTGTGTGCGTGTGTGTGCGTGTGTGTGCGTTCGTGTGTGTGTGTGTGCGTGTGTGAGTGCGTGTGTGTGTGTGTGTGTGTGTGTGTGTTTGTGTGTGTGTAATATGATAAAAACAACACAAACTAACAGATCAAAATAGGACAGAACAGACAGACAGAAGGAACAGGCCCAAGAAACAGATGTAGACACAGAGACCCACTCATTCACATACTCAAGAATCCCATAAAAATACTAAACTGGAAACCATAATATATATGCAAAGAACCTATAGGCTAAAAAGAGAGAAATATACATATAAATACATACCTAGATATTATAAAATAAAGATAAATGTATGTATGCATGCATTATTAAAATAAAGATATCTACAGATTAGATCCACATATCCTAACCTACGTCACTGCCAGCTAACAGTACGCTGACACATGTCACAGGGCTAGAGCCCTCCTGTTACTGTTCCTCCCGCACTGACAGGCTGCTGACTGGTAACCACACCAGCATTTTCTAATAGTTATCAATGCTTTTCCTCAAAAGGTCTGGTGGGCAAAAGGAAAAAAGGAAATGAACCATTAAAATAAACACCTTTTCCCAAAAACTTAGAAAAGATGTTACTGAAGGAAGGTTACTGGTGGCAAAGAAGAAAGACACTTGTCAAACCAAAGAAAAACAACAAAACGAAGTTATAGTTCATGTTCAGCTTCTGTTTGTTCATTCTATCGACAGCCTATCTATATAGTTCACAATAAATCACCCATTTATCTTTTAATTAATAAGTTAAGAACAATTTGTTTAAATGTTTTGGAATTGTTTAAATTCCATTTCAGCAGAGAGGCCATGCTCTGTGGTTGGCAGGAGAAAGGGGAACGTGACCAGGAACCTGTAGCAGACTGCCCACCGGGCACTGGTGCCAACCCCCATCCAAATTTGTCTAAAAATTCAATCTATTTCAAAAGCATTTAAAGTGAGTCATGAAGAGACAGAGAAGGTGACAGCAACAGCACACAGAAACACTAGACAGCTCGTCACCTCAGGTCCTACTCAGCAGCAACAGCAGAGGTAATAGCTTTCTTCTCCCTCTCCCACCCAGTATCCCCCTGGCTTACTTTTCAAATAGCAAGGAGGGTGTGGGCTAGCCAACACATCAACCTAGCAACTACCTTGATTCATCATAACCCCAAAGAAAGACTAGCAAAACTTACATGTAAAACTACACTCCTGAAAACAGAGAACGCTTCCAGCTTCTGTATCTATTACCAATGCCAACAGCAGAAGCTGAGCTGGTACCTTCTGCTCCCACACTCGCACACTAAGGAGAGCTGTAGAAACAATACCCAAAACCGTCCTCTCCTTGCAAGACAGTCCTCCATCAAAGCACAGAACATGGTACTGCCCAGAAAAATCTCAGAGGAAAAGTTGCTAAGATGAATAGAGTTATCTGGACAGCTGCAGGGCTGACTTCAAGCTACATGCTCACGTGAGCATCATGAATTCCTTAGGTCAACTGAGCCTATTCCAAAGACAATCTTTGTTTGTTTGTTTGTTTTCTTTGCTTGTTGGTTTGTTTCGAGACAGGGTTTCTCTGTGTAGCCCTGGCTGTCCTGGAACTCACTCTGTAGACCAGGCTGGCCTTGAACTCAGAAATCTGCCTGCCTCTGCCTCCCAAGTGCTGGGATTAAAGGCGTGCGCCACCACCAGATTCTGAACACACACCACTGATTTTCTCCACGATAAACTACAGAATGACTACCTCCAAAAGAAAAGCTACAGGGGTGGAGAGAAAGAGAGAAGGAGGGAGGGAAGGAGGGACAGTAGAAAGGTGAGCTGCAGGCACTTCTACTTACGAATCCTGACGTGGCTGCAGGTGCCGCGTGACTGGTACGGTTTGGTGAGATTCCTTCTGAATCTACCTTATGTAAAACTTCGACTATACCACCTGTTGATTCTACGATTAAAAAGAGAAGAGAAGATCAAGCTTTACTGTAAGATCTGAGTTAGGAAAGCTGCAATATGCTAGACAAGAGCTAAGCACACTTCCGAGCCTCCCACCCCAGTGGACAGCCTCACTGCCCGGCTCCCTAACATACGTGGGTCATTTAAAAACCAAGAGGATGTGAAGTTGAGGCTAGGGAAGGGAAAGAGAACAGAAGATGGTCTGGGAGCAGCCAGATGAAGGGGTGTAGTGAATACTATCACAATACATTACATACATCTACAGCATTTTCAAAGAATTAATTTAAAACACTGTATTTTTAAAAGGATGCCACATAAACCGGGCTGTGCTGTGTGTACAGAGCTTTCCCAGCATGCCCACGGTCCTGAGTTCCACCCTCAGCATCACAAAAAATAAATACACATGAAAGAGCCTCTGCATCAAAAGAACTTAACATTCAATTAATAAGCTGTACATCCAAAACAAGAGCAGTAAGAAGCAGTTATCCCTGGGTGTCTGCATGGTAGGAGTTCAGCTAACAGATAAACAACACAGCCCAGAGTCTCTGGCAATATCTTGCTGATCATTTGGGGCGGGGGGGGGGGGGGGGGGGGGGCAGAGTCTGAATTTTTCTAAAGAATTCCTAAAATAATGGGAAGGTGACAAAGGGGGAGGAAGGCAGAAGAGAGACCAGCAAAAGCAATGTGCTGAATCAATGCACATCTTTAACTAAATGAGAGATGAGGGCACTTTTAGGACAGCAGCAAAAACTGCGTCAGATTAAGAGAATGTGGGTAGGGACCGGAGAGATGGCTCAGAGGTTAAGCGTGCAGACTGCTCTTACAAGGGCCTGAGTTCTGTCCCTAGCACCCACCCTAGGGAGTTCACAACCTGTAACTCCAGCACCACGATACAGGATGTCCTCTTCTGAACTCCACATAAATCTTCACTCACAGGTACATACCCACGCATAAGCACACATAAATAAACACACACACAATTAAAAGAAAATGTAAAATAAAAAGAGCATAAGGCTAGAAAGTAAGACTCTGAAACC
This sequence comes from Mus musculus, assembly GCF_000001635.26. Taxonomy (NCBI): domain Eukaryota; kingdom Metazoa; phylum Chordata; class Mammalia; order Rodentia; family Muridae; genus Mus; species Mus musculus. Next base: position 50,161,056 of record NC_000084.6, on the reverse strand, counting down.
AACCAGCATTTGGGGAGAAGGTACATGTAGCACAAATGAGCACACACCCTCAGCCATCCACCCACCACCCACACCAACCAAACACACAGGATTAAGACACACTCAACAAACTGGCTGAGCAACAACACTGTCTTCAGTAGGAGGAGTCCTGGCTGATGAGGTTTGGTTTGTTGCTATGTATTGTAATGGTAAATACTGGCTCTGGTTGCCCTCAGGGGCAAGAGAATCCTCTCTCATATAAAAGGTAATGCCATGTAACCTTGCTTCTTAATGTAAAATTATTGTTTTAATAAAGATGCTGACAGCCTATAGCTAGGCAGAAGAGAGGCAGGTGGGGTTTCAATTCCAGGACTTGGGGTCTGAGGAGGACCAGGAGGAGAGAGGAGAGAAGGCAGAGGGAGAAGATGCCATGGGGTAGGTGAGTCTTGAAAACGTGGCCATGAGTGCTGGCCAAGTGGAATTAAGATCGGCTCAGATGAAATATGACAAGTTATAACTTGGGGTTACTGGCAGAGAAGAAGGTATAGTAGCTTAGAGGGTTGATATCTGCCCAGCTCCAGTGCATTAAAGGCTTATTATAAATGTAAAAGTTGTGTGTCTTTTCTCAGGGAACTGAATAATCAAAGGTGGGGTAAACACCCGTGACTAAGAATAAATACTTACTACAACAGGAACTATGTTCCCAACACCATGTGTCACCCTCACCATAGTAGAAACAGATGGAACTGTGCAAGAAGACAGCCTGTCTGTCACCTTGGCTCCCTGATTAGGACCAAGTGGCTCAGGGCTCTACCTTGAATGGTCTGCGGCTTGCTGGCATTGCTGAAGTCACAGATCTTCTCCCAGTTGTCCCTCACTGCCTCGGGAGTCATGGGCTGATTCCGCTTTCTGACGATGGCGCCCAGGGTCCTCTCCCAGCGCACTAGTCATGGAAAGAAGACGTGAGACTGAGCTCATACCTTAAAGACGCAACATAAGATGCTTAAGAGCCCATCTTCAAGCTAAGGGAAAATCACAGAGAAAGGAATACATTTGTCTCTAAAAGGCCCGTTAGCAGACACGTCAGTTTGTAGAGAAAAGTCTGCAGGTAAAGGCCGAGGGAAGAGAACAGGAACACAACGTCAGACAGAAATGGGTGAAAGTGCGGAAGTGAGACCCACCACTCCCCAGGGTAAGTAACCCTCACCAAGTTAAGTGGCACAGAACTAAATCAGATTTAAAATAAACTGTACACAAGACATGTGAAGCTCAAGAGAGAACTTCCCTAACTCTGTCGGGAACTACTGAGAGCAGAGTCTCTTGCTGACCCTAAAGGCCTGTGGTCCTGCCAAAGGCTCCGCATACAACCACTGATCACTCACAGAGGTGCTTCCCTCTCCGGTTACAGATGCAGACTGGCAGGACAAAGCTCTGCCGCTGTGACCTGAGAGCTGGAAGTGACAGCAAGCAGAGACTACAGACCTCTGTCACGAACCCTGTACACCATGGCCACCATTCTCAGCTCGTCCTCCATTCCCACAGCCCCACCAGAACCACTCAGGGGCACAACAAGTACTGCTGCTCTTGAGTTCTCTTAGAGAGTTAACACTGTTTTCTTTTGTAAACATCCATAGGAATAACTACATAGTAATAACATTTAAACATGATGGCAAAACATTGGTGACCATTCAATTTAAGACATCTTAAAGATATGAAAAAGATGCCTGTTTCTAGATTTTTCCTATTGTAAAAGTGTCTATGTGTAGCTGTTACTGCAACACGTATCTTGATATTTTAAATAGGCATCATTAAGACACTCAAGTTGAGAAATACAAGTTGCTTTGTGTTTAACTAGACTGGAGTCATTGAAGCATCTATCATATACAATGTGTGTACCACTATCCTCCAGCGATATCAGTCTTCAAACAATCCAATTAATTCTATGATTAACTATGATACAACAGAGAACTCGGCTGAGCTCCTGAAGTTTTCACAGTTTTTCATGTTATAGGGCAACTACCATATTTGAAGCTCAGAAGGTTTAAGAGAGGAAATATCCAAGGAATGAAGCCAAATTAATTCACTATTGGGGTGGTGGGAGATTCCCACAGCTCATCTGCAGCCCCTGTGTGTGTGTGTGTGTGTGTGTGTGTGTGTGTGTGTGTGTTCATATTCTCTCTCTCTCTCTCTCTGTCTCTCTCTCTCTCTCTCTCTCTCCCTCTCTCTCTCTCTCTCTCTCTCCTGACCTCTTACAGTCTAAAAAGAAGAGAATTACATGAGAGAACTGGAGAAGCTGCCTGTCCATCTAGAACAAGCTCCTCCCATCTCTCAGGCAGTTCTCTCTCCCACTCACTGGTCTGATGAAAGAACAAGAAGCACTTGGGAAGCCAGAGCCATTGGGGGATAGAAGTCAACAAAACAGAAAGCACAGTGTCTGAAGAGAGGAAGACAAACCAAGTGCAAACTATAGGGATCACATAGGTCCTTAAAAGTACAAGAGGCCCGCAGAATAATACCCGTGCTGTAGTACCTTTTGTTGGACCAAGTAGTCAAGTCTGCCTAAGTATGCAAGTGATTAGACATTTGACAAGACCCTTATCCATCTCTAATGGCTAGACGGGCTACAAAAGGAAAAAGTCCATCACAATCCAAAACCCAACAGACTTACATTTTCCAATCCATCCTGCTCCAACCTAGTAAAGGGAAGGAAAAAGACATATCATCTAGTGTAAATCATTATGAGAACGTCTTAGTTATGAGGAGTACTAGGACGCTAGCTGACGCGAATGACGCATTAAAAGCTCCACGCAAACCCCCTGGCTCCCCGCCTTGCCGATGTTGATGGCATCAAAGCAGAAGCCTGCAGCAGGCAAAGCCGTGGGGCTTCACGGGGCTGAGACAAGAGAAAGGACCACACTCTAATTTTCAAAGGAAAAGATAATGCATTTTCTTTCTGCAGTATTGTAGAAATCCTTCAAGCAAGCCTTAAAAGGGATAGACAGTATCTGATTAAAGAAATTCATCCTTCTTATACGCTATTAGCCAGACCTTGCTGGAATTTCACGTACACAACAGAAGAAACTCACCATAGCAGACACCATAGTGGCTCTAGGTTCAACAATATGACGTCTCATCAACGTCTGCCTTTACTCTGCTTCACTATGCTTTACTATATCCAATTAATGGTGGGTTAATCAGCTGTGGCTGTGACCACACAAAAAGGCAAAGGGGAATTGAAAAAGGAAGCAAATTCTCATGAAGCCAGCTGAAAACTTCCTAGCACTGGCCTTCCAATGAGCAATCCTCAAACTACTTGTCACTGGTTACATAAAAACAAACCAGCACAGGCCCCCTTTATGACCGATGCAAAGCTTTACCCTAAGCTATTTCCTGTATCTAAGGCATACATCCTATATTAGGGACCACACAGAACCACTAAACTGACTACAAAGTCAGAGCCGCCATAATACAATGTGGTTACTTCTTCCTTTGCTAGCTGGAAGAGACGGGGCAGTCTTCCTACCCAAGGCTCATTCTGGGCAGAACCCAGTTTCCCTGCCCACCTCAGCAAACACTGTGAGTGGCCCTTCTCAGAGCGGCTGGCTCTTTGTTTGCTCCCACTTGACCTGACTTGCTATCCTTGCAAAGTGTATTTCATTCCCTGACTTCCATCTCAGGAAAATCTTTCCAAGCTTTTCCTCTGGTTTCCGTTTAGTTCTCTGGAAGGTGATCAAGGTGTCGGCCTCTCCAACCTTGGACCACATCACCTGACTGAGATGTTCCTCCAGCTATCTACCTGCTAACGGCATCACCTTTAACCACGTGGGCAAAGTAACAAACTACAAACTCTTCTCATGGGCCAAAGCAACTGCACCAGCCGGACTAATCTGCAACTACCACTAACAACTCCAGAAATCCATCAGAACTTTGCAAAGCATACTTATGGTTCACTGGTTAAAAGCACTAGCTGCTCTTCCAGAGGTTCTGAGTTCAATTCTCAGCAATCATGGTGGCTCACAACCATCTGTAAGAGAATCTGATGCCCTCTTCTGGCCTGTAGATGTATATGCAGCAGAATATACATACATTAATTTTTTTTTTAAAGTCCACAAGACAATAAAAAAAAATAACAACATAAGACTTTATACATATGCATGAGCTTAGCTGTGTGGCAGTGGAGATGAGGATGTATAAAAGGTCCATCTAAAGAAAGAATCTATGTAAAATCCACACCTAATAATAAACTGGAAGACGACATTTTTTTAAAAACATGAATAGTACTTCTCTGGATAGTAATGTGTGTCTTTTATTTTCTCCTATTCACATTCCTGTGTATTTAAGATTTCCACAAGCCAGGCAGTGGTGGTGCACACCTTTAATCCCAGCACTCGGGAGGCAGAGGCAGGCGGATTTTTGAGTTCGAGGCCAGCCTGGTCTACAGAGTGAGTTCCAGGACAGCCAGGACTATACAGAGAAACCCTGCCTCGAAAAAAAAAAAAAAAAAAAAAAAAATCCCACAAAGATGATACATTAGTTTGTGAGGTTAATAATATAACTAGAAAGAAATAAGTAATATTTGGTTCCTAACTGGGTAAAAAGAGGTCAGACCAAATTTCAAACTCTAAGTGACTCAATATTATTACATTTTTTTCTCTTCTGTAAAATTATGGGTGCAAAGTTCTTTCTGCAGCTAATTTCTATAACTCACACTCAGTTGGTCTGATTAGAAAGGTGGAGGCCCATAGCTTTGCTCAAATATATAGAAACCTGTTTTCCTTTAGTTATTAATCAGCTTTTAATTCAAATCAAATTAGCTAATAACATATTACTTCACTCTGAAGGAGGGATTTTGCTAAGAAATATTTTGAATGTTATAGTCTACATACAATAGGTTCATTATTGACAGAATTTCAAAACTGGGGTAGTGTCTAATATACAACAATTTAGGCTAAAAGAAAAAGATCAAACACAAATGGATATGCAAAAATATGTAAATTAGCTGAGGTGGTGGCCCAAGGCCTTAAATTCAATCCCTAGTGTACAAATGACTCCAGCACATGGTGGAACTGTGTGTACCTTTGCTTTACAGTAGACATCAAAAGGTTCCCAATAGGGAGAACAAACGCTCTCTGCTGAATTTAAAATAAAAAAGCTGGATTTATTGATCTGTCACAAGTCAAGCATAGTATCTACTATATTTATAATTAAAGTTGCCAAAAGGAACCATTAGGCTCCAGAGTCAAGGGTTTTAAATGACCTGTAGTTGTCACAAAGACTCAAGAAAACTAAAGCTCTGGGCGTTAATTCACAGTCACCCTGCAGGACATCGAGTTCAGACCAAACATTCAATACAGTCACCCTTCAAGAAGCAAGTGCAGACCAAACATTCACATTCCGGTCTAGCTGACTCTAAACATCTGCTCTATCGCTCAGCTTATTAAATCAATAGGACTTTCTATATTTTACTAAACACAACAAATCAGCCAACATTGTACTTAGGGGAAAGTATTAAAAATGCACAACTACAGGAAAACATTTGTAATGATGTCACCTTCTACCAAAAAAAAAAAAAAAAAAAAAAAAAGATACAGCTCTACATTTGTTTAAAACACAGCTGTGCTGTGTAGCAGGAGTAGACCCAAACTCCCATCCTGTTCCCCGCCTGCAGAGTGCTGGGATAACAGTGTATACCTCCTTCCCTGGTTTAACACTTGTTCCATATTAACTTATACAAAAACGTACAAGTCAAGTGATACAACTGGTAGACTTTCCAAATGTAAGCATGTGGGACACACTGAGGCACAATGTTTAAAATTTAGAGAAACAATGCTTTAGGACAGCAACAAAGTTTCAAAATACCTCAAATAGGCCACCATTTTCCTCACAGCTCTCATGGCAAAGCCAAAGCACCAGAGGGGCCACATACTCTGGCTTCAGGGCTTCAACAAGATCTGAAAGAAAGACAAGAGCATCCATGACCAAGAGCGCATATACAGGCTTCGTAAATCATTTTACTCTTGGAAACATCTCACATAAATAACCAAAGACTTTTAAAATAAATGTGAACAACTTTACATATAATTAATCTAAGCTTAAAAGGCTTTAGAACATTTTCATCCCAACTCAGAAACCTAACACCCTCTCAAGTTTCTGCAATTACACGCATTGAATGTGTCTTTTAATGATGGGTAGCATATATTCACTGAAAAAAATTACCAGAGCTGCCTGAGCAAGGACTGGTGAGTGAATAATATAAAAGTTGACAATCTTAGATAGCACTCATTCTCAAAGTTATTTTACTCTGCCCATTGTTTAATAAGCATCCAGGAAACTAGGAAGGGTCCTTGGCAGATGTAAATGCAGGGAACGGCTGGGACAGAACGTGCTGCTGTACTGGAGACTACAAACTGAAAGAACGCTCACCCGCTGGACTCTGGGAGCATCGTGTTAGTGAAGAAATGAACTGTTACTCAAGGCAAGCAAAGACCTGGACTACAGCGTTGGCTCTGCTGTGCCACAAACTTAGGAATGTGAGCATATGGCCCAACTCCCCCACTCCTGGGTCTTCATCAGTAAGCTGGTAATTTAAAGTACTTGCCCTACCTATGGTACTTAGATGTTCCAAGTGCAAAGGAGAGATGACTATACCTACAGAATGTTATTTGTTTATAATACCTTACAATTGTACCTAAAGGATAGTGTCCATGAAAAGTTTAATTGATATAGCCAAGTACAATTATACTCCGATGAAAACCTTGACATAAATCTAACTGCATGTTATATGGACTTTGGCTCACCAGTCTTTGCCTAGGCAACTCTATTTTTCTCCCGAAAAAACTGTTACTTTGTTGCTCAAGCATCAAGGATACAGTTATTACAAAAGAGAGTTAGAGGAATCCTAAACACAGAAAAGGAAGAAAGTCTCTACCCAGAGAACACAGGAAAGAAACTGCATAGCAGGAACAAGAGGTGAACCAAGGACAAAGAAGGAGCCCACAGGGCCAGGGCTGTAAACCAGCAAACCCCAGCTGATAACACAGAGGAGGAGGAGGAGGAGGAGAACAACAAGAAGTGGAGAAGACATGAGCAAGAGTCCAAACAGAAAAACAGTGAGATAACAGAATTACAAAACTTCTCTCAATAATATCCAAAATGTAAATGTTCTTCACTTTCCAATTAAAATATGCAGATTCGCAGATTGGGTTTTAAAACAAGATGCTTCGGTTGTTGTCTCTTTGAAATAAATACACTTTACTGGCAAAGACACATAGTGCAAAACACTGAAAAAACAACGGATGTCAACTTACTGAGCAAGCAGAAGCCAGACCTACAGCAGTATAGCTATGATGATAACAGAAAAAGTAAACGTCAAACCAAGGGCAGTCATAAGAGCGAAACCAGGCCAACATCTTACTAACAGACAACCCATAAAGAACATGGGACAGAGAGACAGTTCGGCAGCTAAAGTGCTTGTTGCTCAAATGTAAGGTTTGGATCCCCAAAAACCCACACAAATGCCAGATGGGTGTGGCACCCTTCCTGTTCTAGCCTCAGGAGACAGTGACAGGAGATGCCAGAACAAGCCAGCTAGCCAGACTAGACACACACACACACACACACACACACACACACACACACACTTGATTTGACTGAGGGACACTGCCTCAATGTATAAGATGGAGAAAGATGACTCAACCCAGAGTCTTCACATGCACAAAAAATGCATGCATGCACACCCACCGACACACATACACAAACAAAAACAACAACAACAACAAAAACTGAAAAGAAACCGAAGACTTGGTACCTCCAACTACAGCAAAGACTGAACCCAGCGACCAACAGTATAAAAGTAAAAGCTCATACAAAGCCCGATTTACCTGTTTCTGTTGCCAAAGCATCATGTTCAGAATCCAGCAAACACTGAAAGCCAGGCTAAAAGGCAGCAAAGAGTGCCAGAGCCAGGTTCAGACACAGCAGAGGCTGGGGAATTATCAAACTGGGAGATTAAAACAACCAATTAACATAGTACGGGTTCTAATAAAAGAGAAACAATTATAAGGACAGATGGATACCAAGCGCACAGGTGGAAACCGCAGAAGCAAAAGAACGTAAGCCAGAGGAAGAAATGAAGCATCGCGTGCCCTCTCTCTCTCAGGAAGAGTCAGCGTGAAGAGCAACTCCACGAAACAAGAAGAGGCTGTTCATAAGAAGAGCACACGGCTAACAAGAGAGGCTCTGGGGTAGACATGATCCAAGTACAGTACGTAAAGTGTGAAAATGTAATGGGACCAACTATTCTATATGATTAATATATGTGAAGAAAAAGTTACAAAGAAAGAAAATGCTAGCAATCAAAATCTCTCTCACAGAAGTGAAGAATCAGTATGTGTGACAAGCCGGGCGTTGGTGGCGCATGCCTTTAATCCCAGCACTCGGGAAGCAAGAGGCAGGAGGATTTCTGAGTTCGAGGCCAGCCTGGTCTACAAAGTGAGTTCCAGGACAGCCAGGGCTACACAGAGAAACCCTGTCTCAAAAAAAAAAAAAAAAAAAAAAAACAACCAAAAAAAAAAAAATGTGTGACGATCTGGCACTATAAAATCCTGAAACTGCAAGGCAGAGAGAAACAGGAAGGAAGCCATGTGTGGTGGCACACCTGTAAACAAGCACTCATGAGGCTGAGGCTGTAGAATCGAGAGTTCATGGCCAGACTGCCCTACACAGCAAGTCCCATGCAAGCAGACGCTGTGTAGCTAGACCTGTCTCAGTAAGCAGAATGAAGGGAAAAAGAAAAAAACAGACCAGGGTTATAAAACTCAAAAGTGTGTAACATGTACAACAGGAACCGAGTAAGAAAAGGGAGTGAAGAAGTGTTGAAAGTAACTACGGCAGAGTTACCGAGAATTAACAGGAAGTGTGTATGACTTAATCAGCGAAAGATCTGCTTTAGCTCACGGTTTTACAGGTATCTGTCCATCGAGCCAGAGAGGTAGAGTGGAACAGAACCGTACAACTCACCACAGCTAGGAAGCATAGAAGAGACAGGAAGTAGGCAGAGACAGGAAGTACACAGAGGCAAGTGCACACTTCAAACACATGCCCCAGTTACCTACTTCTTCCAACCAGGCCCTACCTTCCTGTTCTCTTTCCTATTTTGTTAAGAATATGTTTTTGCATATACACATACATCAAGAGATAATTGTGTTCCTCTATTTCTTTATTATGTAATATAATATCAAGTGAAATATCATCCGTGGTTAAATTAAATTATGAGACACTGAAAGACTAACTGTTTCTCACAGGACATTACTACCTATTCTAAAATTTATAATTAATTTGTGGTTGTACATAAGGAAGTTGTATCCTGTTAGGCAAAATTATGACTTGGTTATATTTTCATTTGGAAATTAAGTGTAGCCGGGTGATGGAAATGCCGTGTGATGGAAATTAAGTGTAGCCTTGTTCCCAGTACTCAGGAGGCAGAGGCAGGCAGATCTCTATGAGTTTGAGGCCAGCATGGTCTACATCACATCGAGAGATCCAGGACAGCCAGGGATATATGGAAAAACCCTATCTCGTTCTCCAAACAAACAAACAAAAAAGATTCTGGAAATGAAGCCTGACATAGGGAGATGTTGACAAGAGGTAGACTTGTAATAGCTCCATCTCAGTAGTCAACTTAACTACACCTGGAATCAACTAAACCCAAGAAGTTGGGTTTTCTTGAGTAGATTATTTGAGGTGTGGAAACCCACGCTAAACCTGGATCATCAGAGGCAGGAAGATCCTCCCTAAATCTGGGCCACACCTTCTGGTGGCATAGAAGAAGAAAGCTTTCACTCTTTGCCTGCTCACCCTCACTGTCACCGGCAAGTTCATCTATCCTGCTGCTGAGGCATCATTTGCTGGAGATAGAACCCACTTCTTTAGGATTATGACATAGACTGAAGACCAGCTAAGACATGCAGCCCTGTGGGCTGAACAACTTCTAGATTCTTCCTTTTCCATGTTGGACTAGCTGGACCACAAACTGTAACCCATTCTAATAAATCCATATATGTATGTGAATGTGTGTGTGTATATGTGTGATATATTAGTGTGTGTATGTATATATATATATATGTGTGTGTGTGTGTGTATATGTATATATGTGTATACACATATATACATAAACATATATATATTCTATCAGTTCTACTCTTCCAGAAAACTCTAACTAATAAACCAGAGAGCTCACAGAACCATTTAGTGAAATATTCAGTATTGAAAAACAAAAAGCCTCTAACCTAAATACCAATGAAATAAACCTTCAAAAGTAAAGTCAGAGAGGCAGATCTACAAGTTCACGGCCAGGCTGGTCTACAGAGTGAACTGCAGGACAGCCAGGGCTCCACAGAGAAACCCTGTCTCAAAAAATAAACAGAGTAAATTTAGAGTTAGAATTGGATATCTGCATGCAGAAGCATGCAAATGGATCCATATATACCACCTTGCACAAAACTCAAGTCCAAGCGGATTAAAGACGTCGACATAAAACCAGATACAATGAACCTCGTAGAAGAGAAAGTGCCTTGAACTCACTGACAGAGGAGACAACTTCCTGTACGGAACACTCATAGCACAGGCACTAAGATTGACAACTAATAAAGGACCTCATAAAACTGAAAAGCTTGTGTAAGGTAAAGAACACTATCAAAGGACAAAACGGCAGCCTACAGAATGGGAAAAGATCTTCACCAAATCCATATCCAATAGAAAGCTAATATCCAAAATATATAAAGAACTCAAGAAACTAGACATTAAAAAAAAATTCAAATTTAATCCCATTTAAAAATGGTGTACAAATCTAAACAGAGAATTCTTAATAGAGGAATCTCAAATAGTCGAAAAACACTTAGAGATGTTCAACATTCTTAGCCATCAGGGAAGTGTAAATCAAAATGACTTTGAGATTCCAAACTTGTACAGCCACTATGGAAATCAATATGGAGGTTCCTCAGAAAATTGTAAAGTGATCTATCTCAAAACCCAACTATACCATTCCTGAGCATATACCCAAAGGACACTCTACCATACCACAAGTACACTTGCTCAACAACATTCATACCAGTTTTATTCATAATAGCCAGAAACCGAAAACAAGCTAGATGTCCCTCAATAGAAGGATAAAGAAAATGTGGGATATTACACAATGGAGTATTAGTCAGCCGTTAAAAAAAATTACATCATGAAATTTGCAGGCAAATGGATGGCACTTGAAAAAAAATCATCCTGAGTGAGGTAACCCAGAGCCAGAAAGACAAACATGGTATGTACTCATTTATAAGCAGGTATTAGCTATTAAGAAGAGGATAATCACACTACAGTCCACAGACCCAGAGGCTAAGCAACATGAGGGCTCTGGAGGGAGGGGATGGACCTCCCTGGGAAGGAAAATAGAGTGGTTCTGCAGGTGAACTAGGGGCAGATGGTGATCAGGTGGCAAAGGCATGGAGGGAGGGAGTATGAGGAGAGAGATGACTGGACTTGGGGGAGGGAACCTAGTGCAGTTGAAACTCCCTGGAGTCTATGAGGGTGATGGAGGATACAGCGCCTGAATGGGCTATCTTCTGCAACCAGGCAAGGCAAGTGGTAGGACTGAGACACCAACCCAGCCACAAAACCTTCAATCTATAACCTGTCCTGCCTGCAAAATGTGCTGGGGCAATGGTGTCTCAGAACTTGTGGGAGTGGCCAACCAATGACTAGTCTAACTTGTGGCCCATTCCACAAGAGGGAATCCATGCTTGACAATGCCCAGGTGGCAGGAACTAGAAGCTGGATGGCTCAGAAACCCAGGGTAGACCCAAACACAAGTGAATAGAAAAAAAAGACAATAACATGATTCCTAATGATATTCTGATAATGTCATAGATCCATGCCTAAACCAGTGGTCATCAGCTGATTGGATCAGATGCAGAAACCCATAGCCAAACATTAGGTGGAACTCAGGGAAACCTGTATGAAAGACGGGAAGAAAATATTGTAGGAGGCATAGCGATGGAGGACTCCAGGAGAATATGGCCCACAGAATCAACTAAGTAGGGTTCATTGGGGATCAGAGAGACTGAAGTGACAATACCGAGCCTGCATGGGTCTGTGTCATGTCCTCTGCATATATGTCATGGTTGTGTAGCTTGGGATTTTTGTGGGACACCGAACAGTGGAAGTGGGTGGTATCTGACTCTTTGGCCTGCTCCTCGGACCCTTTTCCTCCTACTGGCTTGCTTCATCCAGACTTGGTGTAAGGGTGTGTGCCTCGTCCTACTGTAACTCGTTATATGATGTTTGGCTGATATCTCTGGGAGGCCTGCTAAAGGGAAATGGAGGAGCATGGACTGGATCTGGGGGAAGGAGCTGAGAGGAGTGGAGGGAAAGAAAACTGCGGTTGGAAAGTAATATATGAGAGAAGATTAAGTAAAAGGAAAAAAGGAAAAAAATCTAAGGGAAGAAAAAACAAACAAGAGTGGGAGGCAAGCCACACATGGTGGGAAATATATTTGCTAAAGATGTTTCCAAAATATACAAATACTTAAAACTCAAAAAAGGAACCAACTCAAGCTAAGAATAAAGGTGCAATTCAGGAGGTGGAGGCAAGCTGTCAAGTGTGAAGCCAGTTTAGGCTACAAATCAAGATCCTATCTGGTGATCTTAGTTTAATCCACGGAACCAGGCAAGGGTGGAGTAAGAAAACCAATGTCACAGTTAACCTCTGACCTCCACATGCATTGCATAACATGTACCCATAGGCACACCATGGGCACACCCAGAATAATAATAAATAGCAAATCATAAGATACTTCACCGAAGGAAATAAGTGCAGCAGCATTGTAAGAAAATGCCCAGCATCAGTGTCATCAAGGGATCTCAGATTAAAATAGTGACGTCATCTCACTAGCTAACTATTAAAAACACTAAGGTTCTATTTTGATTTGCCAAATGCTGGCAAGATATAGAACAGGAATTCTAAGTCAGTGCTGGTGGAAATGCAAATGATGAATAAATTGTGAAAGACCATGCAGTAGTTTCTTACACAGATAAAATAATCTTGCAAACTATCCAATAATCACATTTCTTAGTATTTTCTCAGAAATTAGAAATTTATGTCCATATGAAATTTAGATGTGAATTACTGGTAGCTATCTTCTGAGGGTTCCTATTCCTAGGATAAAAAAAAAAAATGACCAAAATAAATTTGGGTAGAAAGGGGCTTATTTCATCCTCTAGGGAATGCAGGGCAGAGACTCATGGCAGAAACCCTGAAGCAGGAACAGATGCAGAGGCCAAGGAGGCGTACTTATTCTTCATGGTTTGTTCACCCTATTTTCGTGCACCATCCAGAACAACGTGCCCAGGGATGTACCACATGACGTGCCCACCACCATCAATCCAATCAGAAATGCCCTACAAGCCAATGTGGTGGAGGGCATTTTCTCAGCTGAGTTTCTCTCTTCCCAAATGACTCTAGCCTGTGCCAAATTAACATAAAAACTCACAAGCACAGTAGCTTTATTACAACAATAAAATAAAACAAGCGAAATCAAACAAACAAACAAAACCAGAAGCAACCAAGATGCCCTCGTAGGTAAGTTAATAAACAAACAGTGGTGCTCCCACACCGTGGACTACATCCAATCAATACACGAGTTTCCCCATCCAGAAGGAAAGGGGAAGGAGTAATTGCAGCACTGGTGAGCTCTGCACGACTCTGTAAGAGTGGACACACGAGGGTATGCATTTGTAAGAAGCCTGACAGTTGTATAGGACAAAGTGAGTCCTAATGCAACTATACACCTTGGTTAACAACAATAAATCCATATCAGTTCATCAGTTATAACAAGAGAGCACGGATGTTAGAGGAGCCCAGGAAAGGAACATACATGAGAACTCTCTACGCTCTAACCAGTTGTTCTACAAAGCTTCCTATAAAGCAAAATTGCTCCAAAAATAAAGTATGTTACATTCCATATTTATGCTATGCATTTCATATTGTGCTTTATATGATCTAGATAAGTAACCTATTATTATAAATGTGTTGTACTTATTATAAAGTAGTAAGAATGTCAGTACCCTGTCTACAGAAATACGTGTGTATATCTAGATATGCAGAGCAAAGGGATGAAAGTTTACTTCCAAAAGGGAAAATTAATGGTCACGTCCTATAGTTCCTACTTCAAGTTTTTCAGCAGCAACCATAAGTTACACAAAATGCCTTTGAAATTAGAAAGAATTTTTTTAAGCATTCAGAAAATTAAATCCTTTTGCAAAGCTTTTTCCACACACAGTGTGACAGACTCTAACACACTCACCTTCCACACACAGTGTGGCAGGCTCTAACACACTCACCTTCCATACACACAGTGTGGCAGGCTCTAACACACTCACCTTCCACACACAGTGTGGCAGGCTCTAACACACTCACCTTCCACACACACAGTGTGGCAGGCTCTAACACACTCACCTTCCGGCAACACAGTCTCCGTCATCCGTGACCCAGCGTTGGGGGCAATGGTGTTGCAATGAATGTTGTTCTTCCTGCCTTCAATGGCGAGAGTATTGCAGAGACCCAGAATGCCCAGCTTTGCAGCACTATAATTCGCCTGGCCAAAGTTGCCATATATTCCAGAAGCTGAGGAAGTCATAAGGATTCTAAAAAAAACAACACCAGCATCATCTCTGCCTGTGTTGCCGACACTGCGACCCTGGCTGTTCCGAGGCTGTGGTGCCTGTCAGCTCTGTACACCCGCTTCACTTCCCCGAGCCATGAATCATACAGTTAGAATAACGGTGACATAAAAGTGATGTTTCAAAACTCCACTATAGAACGTAAATGCATAGAAAGAATCTCTGCTTCGAGCCAGGTGGATTAAATTTAACAGTGTTTATACACTATCTGCCAAAACCAACAATATTTATAAACACAAACTAGGAACATGTAAATTAATATTTTAGCAAGAAAATATTACGTTAAACAGTTGTAATTCTTCAGAAGTCATCACTTTGCTGTTCCATTTCTGAATAATACTAAATGCCATCATATAACCTGACACAATTTCACTCCACTTAGAACAACAAACAAAATAAATCACGTCATTTACTTTCAGAACTTTGAAGACAGAGATAAAATGGAGTCTCAAAAAAATCAGCATTATTAACAACTTGCTTCTACAACCGTCGGAAGCCTAAACTGCAGGGCTGACCCTGACACACGGAGGACAGTATAAATGTAAGTATAAATGAGTGACACTTGTGCACCAATAAAGAGAACTCCAGATTCCAAACAGTTTACAAAGACTCGCCCATGGTGGGCTAGCATGAGAAGAAGTGGCCACTCATCTCTCTGTCCATCTGGTTGCTGGGCACTCCACATAACAATCTTCAGTGCCTACACTGCTTTCTAAAGTTGTTGTGTAGTCGTTTCCTACAAAGTCAAACTCTTCTGCCTTTAGAGGAAGTTCATGAAGCCACAGGATGATTACAGGGCTCAAACAACAGGATGTTCTAAGGGAAGGTAAAACATTCTGTGCTATGGGGGAGCTCACTAAGCTCAGTAAGTAAATTACCCAAGACTTCAGGAAGTCCCTGAAACCAACAGGATTCACTAGACCCCTCCCTCCCAAAGGTTATATAAGTTGTAAGGACAGCTGCTAAAACACAGTCTCACACAAGGTGAGCTGTCTGGAAAAGGCTCAGATTCACCAAGGCACCTAAGAAGATGCTCTCGAATGAGTTGAGCTTCCTGTAGGCTGTGCGGTGAGCTCCCAGTGTCCGGTTTTTGTGCCCTGTCAACCATGCATGCTGAGGGGGAACTTTGGTGATGCAGCTGTCTTTGAGTCATTGCTGCTCTTTTTAGTAGCCCCTCACCCACATTCCTGTAACTAATGCCAATAAAGCTCATTACTTTGTTTTGCTAAGCTGAACTCTGGTGATGTCTGTAATGTTGTCTGTCGTTGGTGCCCCATCTGGGATGAATAGACATGGATTCACATTTTGTCTCCTCAAGAACAGTGTCACACAAAAAAACATGATAAAGGTTCATGGGAAATGTACTGATGATGAAAAGCATGTGGTAAAAGAAGAATAAAAGCTGGTGAATGTGTACTACACTGTACTCTGAAGCCTGCACATGTGTGAGAGTGCTTGCCCTAGCACCATACACCCGTGAACAGCACTGTGTGAAAACATCCTCTCTGCTGACTGCAGGCAACTCTACCTTCCATAATTCTGTTTCTTCATATGGTCCCATGCTGCCCGGGTCACTTGGAAGGAGCCCCGCAAATGAACTCTATGAATTATATCTGAAAAAGAATTTGTTTTCATTATGTGTTTGTCAAAAGCTAGGTGTGTCTTAGAATAAACTTACACAAACATGTTCATTTTGTATGAGGCATTCCTAATCATCTACTGTCACACCCAGGTAACCACTTTTGCTTTTGTTACAATTATGCTACCAATCGAGAACTCATACCCATACCTACGAGCTTTTCCTATAATTTATAAAATTATTATAATCCTTACATTAATCTAAACACGCTATTGTATTTAATTAATGCCCACTCAAGCTAAAAATGCCAATATAACCCAAGAGGGAGACAGTGCCATCTTTTTACATCTCCACTTGCATGTGCACCCCGGCAACACAAACTGACACAAAGCAACTTGAGACCAGCCTCCTTTAAGTAAGTACCTGGAGAGATTTAGCTCACCTGGCAAAGTGCTTGTCACACAAGCATAAGAACTTGAGTTAGAGTCCCAGAAGCCATGTGAAAACTTTAGGCATGGTAGTAAATGTGTGTAATCCCAGTGCTGGTAAGGCAAAGACAGCTACCAACAAGTCTGGCCCAACTAGTGAGCTCCAGACCAATAAGAGGCCCTATCTCAAAGGAGGTAGGTGGCATTCCTCAGGACAACAACCTGTCTCTGGCATATAAATGAATGTGCATACCCATCCCACACATACATGAACTGACATACATGCATTAAAAGCAAATATCTAAATAGATACTCATGAATTTGACATATATAACTAATACTCAAAATAACAAATCATGGTTAGACTACACAGCTCATTATCAGGAAATATCTATAAAATACTCACTATTACCTCTATTTTTGACAAGACTTTCAAATGAGTTAAACAGCCTACTTTTAAGGACTTCAAAGCAATGAGTGACCCACCTGAAGAACACTACAAAACAACCCTGGATTGAGAGCTGTCCCATTTTTGGCCATTCTTACTCATTTGGTTTCATTAAGGAATTCCAAAAAAAAAACCAAAGTTTCCAAGCAAATTCTAGGTGAAGGCAGGGTAAATGCAAAACTAAGGCAGGAGAGATGGCGATAAGGAGTAAAGAGAGAGAGGCAGGTGATAAGGAGTGGGGACTGGGCAGGGTGGAGCCTCATCGCTTGGATCTTCATTCTCAGCTTCCTATCGCAGCTGCCCCAGGAGAAGAGCTAAAAGCTTTCCTTTGCTTAATTCTCAGGCACCAGGACATCGTGCCTCTTCCAAAAGTCCTAGGCACAGAAGCTAAACTTCATCTTAGCAATGACGGAATTATCCCACCTCAGCGGCTATGCCTGCCATTCTCTCAGCCACCTGTTTGTTTACTTCTGATGACCATAAACAGGAACAAAAGAAAACCAAACTACAAATGGGCTTTCATTGTTGTATAAACTCAACCTTTGTAACACGGGGAAGGAAAATGAGAAATATTTCCTATTTATTGAACACTTCAGATTAACATCCAGGGATCTTCTGCATCCTGCTCTTCTCATGGGGAAAACACCACTCACACACACACACACACACACACACACACACACACATACACACACATACTCACACACACACACACACACTCACACACACACACACACATACTCACATACACACACACACACTCACACACATACACACTCACATACACACACCCACATACACACACACACACTCACACACACACACACTCACACACACACACACACTCACATACACACACATACACACACACACTCACATACACACACTCACATACACACACATACTCACACACACACACACACACTCACATACACACTCACATACACACACACACACACGAATACACACAAACACACACACAGAAGCAGAGACAGAGTTAGATAAATATGGTAAAAGCTACTATAAAGAGTTAATACTAAGAAACAATATTGTTTTCAAGAACTTCCGCAAATGACTTAACTATTTTTTAACAAATGTTTAAAATAGGATACTTCTAACTATAAGTCATTTTTAATAGAGTGAATTCATTCATATTAACAGTAGCAAATACAAAGTATTTCCTTAATAGTATAAATTAATTAAATACTAAAAGACAAAATAGATAGTTATGTTCCAAAGAAGCAAGAAAAACATCTTACCCCAGTCTTCATCACTTATCCTGGAGAAGGAACGGTCCCTCAGGATTCTAAAATATTGATCATACAGAATGGTCAGAGTGGAAGGGGATGCACAGCGGTGAACACAATAGTGTGACTCTACTCCAAATGAGAACACAAAAAGACTCACCCAGCATTGTTGACCACAACGTCTACAATGTGAAAAAGATCCAAGTTACATAAAGGAAAGTATGCACATTAATTTGCACTTACTTACAACTTACATTTATTTTAAAGCTTTTTAAAAGTCCCCCAGAAAAACTACATACAATAAGAATGCTATCAAAACAAAATTTGAGTACCTATAGCAAAATAAATAAACAAATGAAAAACAACTAACTTACAAAAAACACATGATCATCAGGTCACACCTTCCTCTCAGACTTAAAAATCTGAATCTCCTTTCTTCAACCAAAAGTCTTGTAGCTCAAAAAGCTAGCTCTTACACCCTCTTGAGTCTTGAGTACTATAAGCCATCTTGTACTTAACTTCAAAATTCTCTCAGAAAGTTAAAAAGTTCTCTCCTTGCTCCTCAACAGTAAAAAGATCAAAAATTCAGGAAGCGCTAAAGTAAGCATAAGAATTCAGGCCTGCAATTCAGTCACTTGAGAAGGGAGGGCAGGAGGCTCATGAAATGAGAGCCAACCTCAACTACACAGAAAGTGTGGGATAGCCTGTACTACATGAGACCCTGTTTCCAAAATAAAATAAAATGAAATAAACTAGGAATTTCAAACAAACCCACTGAGGCCATAAACTAATACTCTATTTGATAAGTCTTTGTAATCTCACTATGCAAAGAAAGTGAAGTTTTTAAAGACCCAACCCCTGCAATCCTGTGGCAATCTCCATCCTCTGCGGTCACACTCTGCTTTCTGCCCCTGTCAGATGGCATGTGACCATGGCTCTTATGATTCAACTTAACAAACTAGAACAAATATCTTGAACTAAACAAGGAAGGGATATGCTCAACACACAAACAGTAGTGCTGTCCAGGCTGGAAACACACAGGCCTGTTTCCCTCTTGCAATGATGAATTTTAATAACAATGTCTCAGACTAAACCAGGAGGAGGAGTTAGAGAAGAAGGGCCAAGAGTACATCTCTAAAATGAACAGCCCTATTGTGCCAGGTAGTTTTATGTGAACTCGATACAAGCTAAAGTCTTCTGAGAGAAGAGAGCCCAATTAAGAAGAGGCTTCTATAAATTCAAGTTGTAGTCAAGCCAGTAGGGCATTTTCTTAATTAGTGATTGATGGGGGAGGGTCCAGCCCACTGGTAGGTGGTACCTTTCCTGAGCTGGTGGTCCTGGGTTCTATAAGAAAACAGGCTGAGCAAGCCATGAGGAGCAAGCCAGTAAGGAGTGCCCCTCCATGGCCTCTGCATCAGCTCCTGCCTCCAGGTTACTGGCCTGTTTGAGTCTCTGTCCTGACTTCCTTCAGTAATGAACAGTGATATGGAAGTATAAGCCAAATAAACCCTTTCCTCCCCAACTAGCTTTTTGATCATAGTATTTCACAACTGCAATAGAAATCCTAAGACACTTATCATACATATTTCTTCTAAATTTATACATCAAATCATCATTTAAAAAAATACACTGGGTCCATTAGTGCCAAAATACTGATTTATGTCAGAAATGCTTTTGAGATTTAATTGAATTATCATTAAAAAGGGCAAAGAGCTTATGCTGACAAAATTTTTTAATCACTTAAGATTCAAAAACTCAAAAATTACCTAGATATGTGTATGGCAATAAGATCATCTCCTCAATTCCATCACGAAATAAAATCAGTTAAATAAAATATTTGAATTATACAACAAACCCGAAAATCTAATTAGAAAAAGAGATTTGTTTGTTAAACAGATGTCAATTCAAAAATATTCCATGAGGAAGCTAACAAGAGCCTCATTAGTATCATGTAATCATGTAATCGATAGCTTTGATTGTGAACTTGACCCAACCTACACTCACCTGGGAAGACAGGCTCACGGAAGGACTGTCTACAGGAAGTTCATCCGTGGGCAAGGCTGTGGAGGACTATTTCATGACATAACTGGTATTTTGAATTCCTGTCCTAACTTCCCCACAATAACAGACTGTATCCTAGCCTTGCAAGTCAAAATAAATCCCCTTCTTCCTAACTTGTTTGTTCCTGGGGATATTTTACCACAGAAACAGAAATGGACCTTAGAGAAGTCATAAGTGAAAGAAAACATCACCTATTCTGCCAAATGTGTCCAGTGCCGTCTTCACAAGCTTCTCGCCTGCTTCAACTGAATCTGAGAAGAACAAGGAAGACAAAATGTCCATGACCTCCCACACAATCGTTTCCTGTGGCACATGAGTGATACGACCACCCGACAGAATGAATTCAAAAAAGGCACACAGCAGTCAACGGAATCTAGCAAAGCAATCGACAGAGTGTAGGATTACCAAAGAAACTTTTATGTCAGACAGTTTATTAACCAGCAAAATAAAGCCTAGCTCCAGGGAAAGTCAGCAGCCGAGCCGCGAGCTTGAGTGTAAATCCAGTCAACCAAGCTCTTCCCAACACTACTAGAACAACAGACCAAATCGGGAAAGCTGTATTTGCAGGGTTTTCATCATGTACTTAACGTCTCATTTGACCCTTGAGTTTTTGCAAAGCTAAGGCCACATACAGTTGTGACTGCAGTAGGACATGGGAGCCGACGCAGAGAAGGCCACTCATCACTTAGCACAGCATACTGTGAGGATCTTTTAAAACACTAAGAAGAATTAAAGGAGACACCATGGAGGTGGGTGAGACCTTGAGTTCAGAACACAGCCACACCTCTAACAGTTTAAGTATCAGAACAGTTTGTGAAATCTGCTAATCAGAACGGTTCGTGAAATCGGCTACATCAAAAGCTTAGCCATTTCTCCCATGTGATATAAAGTATGCTGTCAAGAGGCTTGGTAGACATAGGTAAAATCTAATTTCATCATAGATTCAGTATAATGCCGAGTTATTTCTCAAGGATTACCAAAGCAAGCAATCTTTATTAGCAGAAGGGAAGGAAACAATCTACGTTTGTCAAATACCGTAATTGGCCACTGCTTTTCCGCCTTTCCTTCTTATCTCTGCCACAACCTTGTCTGCAGCAGAGGAGCCTTTACCAATTCCCTTGAAGTCCCCTCCTAAGTCGTTCACTGCAAGGCAAAAACAAACAAGCAATTAATCTTTCCCACCTCCCAAGCATGTTAGATATACAATTCAAATTAGTGATGGCGTTCTTCAATCTCCCGGTCACTTCCCACCTCCGTTATCACCAATCTTACCAAACACGAGGTAAAGCACGTGTTACCAAAACAGGCCCTCTTCTGCCTCACAGGCCCAAGCCCAGGTTTATCTCCAGCACCAAGAAAATAAAGTTTTCACCACAGATACAAACAGCCAAAGACCAAAGGTTCAGGTCATGAATGTTTTTCCTTTCACTCTGCTTTTCCTCTTTGGGAATGGAAAGGATGTGACTTAAGCCTTCACAGAAGAGATGAGGGGTGAGTGGGGGAAGCTGTGAGAAAACACGCTTCAAAAAGAAATACACAAGGAAGCAATCCCGGGGCTTCTGGAAACTTTAAAACAAATAGACGAAGAAGTGTGCTTTAAAATGACCTACTGACCTAGGGATAGAGAAGGGCGGTGGGAGCAGGTGTGGATGAAAGGTGGAGAGTAGGCACGATGGATGCATGCTGGCTGTGTGCACATATGAAATGGCAAGCTGAACCTCATGAATATGTGCAATTAACAAAATCAAAAATCAAAAAGGAAATAATAAGCAATCCATTTGAAATCACTTAGCCAAAAGAACTAAAGTCAAAAGAAAAAGCAATAGAAAGTCTCTGCAAACACTGGAGAGCCACCAGCACTGCAGTTGAGGTACAGAAGCAGCCCAATGCCCACGGCGGCGGAGGGTAAACCCGGCACGCTATGCCAGGGGAAGTAAAACTACCAGAATAGGACAAATACCAGGCGGTTCCCCTTACGTGTGGCTTTGGGAATAGTCAGATTCACAGACTTACAGAAGAGAAGGATGGTTGCCACAAACTGGGAGAAAGCTGACCTGGGGAGTTTTAACAGGCCTAAAGTTTCAACTATACAAAATAAATACTTACATAGACTTACTATATAACACAGTACCTATAATAATAGTAAGCTTAAAACTGAAGGTAGCACTCACATTGTGTTCTTACTACAATAAAGTTTGTAAAGATTATATACTATAAAGTAACTTCCCTGGTCCAAAAAAAACCATTATTTAGTGTGTGCGTTTGTGTGTGTGTGTGTGTGTGTGTGTGTGTGGTGATATTAAACTATGAGGCAGAGAAGAACACTTGTAAATTGTCCCAAAACACAATGTTATAATCTAGAATTCAGGAAAATATCTATTAAAAGAGAGATTATAAATGAAACTAGTATTTTTCAGTCACTAGCTCATACCATGATTTCATTGTTTTTAACAAGAAAACACATAAGATCCCCATATCCTCAATTATACAACTGCTAGCACTGGATATACATTGACCGTCTGCAGAGAGCTCTTCAGTGCCACCTGTAGCGAATGGCAAGGGTGCCCACCTCAGTGTCTAACTGAAAGTGACGTGAATGATGTCGTCAGACATTAACGTGAAGTACACAGCAAAGCCAAAGTCACCAAACACTAGGGACAGATGACAAACTCAAGTGGCACAGTAGTGCAGAGCAAGTTGTATGAACAGCATCCAACCACTAAGGCCACAAGCACATCGGTGCCATGTAACTTAAAAAAACAAAACTCAGGAAAAATATTTGGGGCAAAGCTTGTGTGTGAAAGGGTCATTTTGTAGGCCTAGCACAGGATTGTGAGGATATCACCCTAATAAATTACTAATTACAAATGGCAAGAGGTTACACGGTACAATTAATATTGATGAGCTTTGTTTCGGTTTTGGGTTTTTGTTTTTCTTTAGAAAAGCATTCCTTTAAACTGAAGTGAGGGCTCGATGGCAGTGTATGACTAAAGAGATAAAGGGATGGGATGACAGACTGAAAAGGCCAACACCTAGCCACGTGTAAAAGCAGTCAGGATAAATGTGTTTCCGCTAACGTTTTCTTTTGTT